>NW_022589758.1:1361965-1725041 GCF_004348235.1 Phoca vitulina
ATATATATATAAGTTGTTCTCTCTTTAAAATTTTGAGATAGTTTCTTCTAACAGATCAAAATATACCCTAAATCTCTAGTGTATGGTTTTTTTCTACTCCCCTGCCTGATCACATTCTCTCCCTTTATTTTCTTTTTTTTTTAAATCCTCTTCTTTCTTTTTTAAAACAACTTCGTATCAATTCCTTTTATAAAATTTTTTATAATTTCCATCTTTACAGTCATATTCCATCCCTTCATCATATCAACCCTTATTTTTGTACATATATAAGTTTTTCTTTCTTTAAAATTTTGGGAGGCACTTCCTTCTAACAGACCAAAATACACCCAAAATCTAGTGTGTGGCACTGATCTATATACCCGCCTGATCATATTTGATCATATTCTTTTTTTTTTTTGGTTTTGTTCTGTTTTTGTTTGTTTTTATCTTTATCTTTTTCTTTTTTCTCTCTTTCCCTTTCTTTTCCCACTGCTTCAGGTCTTTTCTGATTTGTTTAGAGTATATTTTCTGGGGACGTTGTTACCCTGTTAGCATTTTGTTCTCTCACTAATCTATTCTCCTCTGGACAAAATGACAAGACGGAAAAAATCACCTCAGCAAAAAGAACAAGAGGCAGTACCGACTGCCAGGGACCTACTCAATACAGACATTAGTACGATGTCGGATCTAGAGTTCAGAATCATCACTTTAAAGATACTAGCTGGGCTTGAAAAAAGCATGGAAGTTATTAGAGAAACCCTTTCTGGAGAAGTAAAAGAACTAAAATCTAACCAAGTCGAAATCAAAAAGGCTATTAATGAGGTGCAAGCAAAAATGAGGGAGCTAACTGCTAGGATAAACAAGGCAGAAGAGAGAATCAGTGAGATAGAAGACCAAATGATGGAAAATAAAGAAGCTGAGAAAAAGAGAGATAAACAACTACTGGATCACGAGGGCAGAATTCGAGAGATAAGCAATACCATAAGACGAAACAACATTAGAATAATTGAGATCCCAGAAGAAGAAGAAAGAGAAAGAGGGGCAGAAGGTATAATGGAGCAAATTACAGCAGAGAACTCCTCTAATTTGGGAAAGGAAACAGGCATCAAAATCCAGGAAGCACAGAGAACCCCCCTCAAAATCAATAAAAATAGGTCAACACCCCGACATCTAATAGTAAAACTTATGAGTCTCAGAGACAAAGAGAAAATCCTGAAAGCAGCTTGGGAGAAGAGATATGTAACCTACACTGATAGAAACATTAGATTGGCAACAGACCTATCCACAGAGACCTGGCAGGCCAGAAACGACTGGCATGATATATTCAGAGCACTAAATGAGAAAAATATGCAGCCAAGAATACTATATCCAGCTAGGCTGTCATTGAAAACAGGAGAGAGAAAAAGTTTCCAGGACAAACAAAAACTAAAGGAATTTGCAAACACGAAACCAGCCCTACAAGAAATATTGAAAGGGGTCCTCTAAGCAAAGAGACAGCCTAAAAGCAACATAGACCAGAAAGGAACACAGACAATATACAGTAACAGTCACCTTACAGGCAATACAATGGCACTAAATTCATATCTTTCAATAGTTACCCTGAATGTAAATGGGCTAAATGCCCCAATCAAAAGACACAGGCTATCAGATTGGATTAAAAAACAAGACCCATCGATATGCTGTCTGCAAGAGACTCATTTTAGACCCAAAGACACCCCCAGATTGAAAGTGAGGGGGTGGAAAACCATTTACCATGCTAATGGACACCAAAAGAAAGCTGGGGTGGCAATCCTTATATCAGACAAATTAGACTTTAAACCAAAGACTGTAATAAGAGATGAGGAAGGACACTATATCCTACTTAAAGGGTGTATCCAACAAGAAGATCTAACAATTGTAAATATCTATGCCCCTAACATGGGAGCAGCCAATTATATAAGGCAATTAATAACGAAAGCAAAGAAACACATCGACAACAATACAATAATAGTGGGGGACTAACACCCCCCTCACTGAAATGGACAGATCGTCTAAGCAAAAGATCAACAAGGAAATAAAGACTTTAAATGACACACTGGACCAAATGGACTTCACAGACATATTCATAACATTCCATCCCAAAGCAACAGAATACACATTCTTCTCTAGTGCCCATGGAACATTCTCCAGAATCGATCACATCCTAGGTCATAAAACAGGTCTCAACTGGTACCAAAAGACTGGGATCATTCCCTGCCTATTTTCAGACCACAATGCTATGAAACTAGAACTCAATCACAAGAGGAAAGTCGGAAAGAACTCAAATACATGGAGGCTAAAGAGCATCCTACTAAAGAATGAATGGGTCAACCAGGAAATTAAAGAAGAATTTAAAAAATTCATGGAAACCAATGAAAATGAAAACACAACTATTCAAAATCTTTGGGATGCAGCAAAGGCAGTTCTAAGAGGAAAGTATATAGCAATACAAGCCTTTCTCAAGAAACAAGAAAGGTCTCGAGTACACAACCTAACCCTACACCTAAAGGAGCTGGAGAAAGAACAGCAAATAAAGCCTAAACCCAGCAGGAGAAGAGAAATGATAAAGATCAGAGCAGAAATCAGTGAAATAGAAACTAAAAGAACAGTAGAACAGATCAACGAAACTAGGAGCTGGTTCTTTGAAAGAATTAACAAGATGGATAAACCCCTGGCCAGACTTATCAAAAAGAAAAGAGAAATGACCCAAATCAACAAAATCATGAATGAAAGAGGAGAGATCACAACCAACACCAAAGAAATACAAACAATTATAAGAGCATATTATGAGCAACTCTATGCCAGCAAATTAGATAACCTGGAAGAAATGGATGCATTCCTAGAGATGTATCAACTACCAAAACTGAACCAAGAAGAAACAGAAAACCTGAACAGACCTATAACCACTAAGGAAATTGAAGCAGTCATCAAAAATCTCCCAACAAACAAAAGCCCAGGGCCAGATGGCTTCCCAGGCGAATTCTACCAAACATTTAAAGAAGAATTAATACCTATTCTTCTGAAACTGTTCCAAAAAATAGAAATGGAAGGAAAACTTCCAAACTCATTTTATGAGGTCACCTTTACCTTGATCCCAAAACCAGACAAAGACCCCATCAAAAAGGAGAATTACAGACCAATATCCCTGATGAACCTGGATGCAAAAATTCTCACCAAAATACTAGCCAATAGGATTCAACAGTACATTAAAAAGATTATTCACCACGACCAAGTGGGATTTATCCCTGGGCTGCAAGGTTGGTTCAACATCTGCAAATCAATCAACGTGATACAATACATTAACAAAAGAAAGAACAAGAATCATATGATCCTCTCAATAGATGCAGAAAAAGCATTTGACAAAGTACAGCATCCTTTCGTGATCAAAACTCTTCAGAGTATAGGCATAGAGGATACATACCTCCATATCATAAAAGCCATCTATGAAAAACCTACAGCGAATATCATTCTCAATGGGGAAAAACTGAGAGCTTTCCCACTAAGGTCAGGAACGCGGCAGGGATGTCCACTATCACCACTGCTATTCAACATAGTATTAGAAGTCCTAGCCACAGCAATCAGACAACAAAAAGAAATAAAAGGCATCCAAATTGGCAAAGAAGAGGTCAAACTCTCACTCTTTGCAGATGATATGATACTTTATGTGGAAAACCCCAAAGACTCCACCCCAAAACTGCTAGAACTCGTACAGGAATTCAGTAAAGTGGCAGGATATAAAATCAATGCACAGAAATCAGTGGCATTCCTATACACCAACAACAAGACAGAAGAAAGAGAAATTAAGGAGTCGATCCCATTTACAATTACACCCAAAACCAAAAGATACCTAGGAATAAATCTAACCAAAGAGGCAAAGGATCTGTACTCAGAAAACTATAAAATACTCATGAAAGAAATTGAGGAAGACACAAAGAAATGGAAAAACGTTCCATGCTCATGGATTGGAAGAACAAATATTGTGAAGATGTCAATGCTACCTAGAGCAATCTACACATTCAGTGCAATCCCCATCAAAATACCATCCACTTTTTTCAAAGAAATGGAACAAATAATCCTAAAATTTGTATGGAACCAGAAAAGACCCCGCATAGCCAGAGGAATGTTGAAAAAGAAAAGCAAAGCTGGCGGCATCACAATTCCGGACTTCCAGCTCTATTACAAAGCTGTCATCATCAAGACAGTATGGTACTGGCACAAAAACAGACACATAGATCAATGGAACAGAATAGAGAGCCCAGAAATGGACCCTCAACTCTATGGTCAACTAATCTTTGACAAAGCAGGAAAGAATGTCCAATGGAAAAAAGACAGTCTCTTCAACAAATGGTGTTGGGAAAGTTGGACAGCCACATGCAGAAGAATGAAACTGGACCATTTCCTTACACCACACACAAAAATAGACTCCAAATGGTTGAAAGTCCTAAATGTGAGACAGGAGTCCATCAAAAATCTAAAGGAGAACACAGGCAGCAACCTCTTCGACCTCAGCCGCAGCAACTTCTTCCTAGAAACATCACCAAAGGCAAGGGAAGCAAGGGCAAAAATGAACTATTGGGACTTCATCAAGATAAAAAGCTTTTGCAAAGCAAAGGAAACAGTCAACAAAACCAAAAGACAACCAACAGAATGGGAGAAGATATTTGCAAATGACATATCAGATAAAGGGCTAGTACCCAAAATCTATAAAGAACTCCTCAAACTCAACACCCAAAGAACAAAGAATCCAATCAAGAAATGGGCAGAAGACATGAACAGACATTTTTCCAAAGAAGACATCCAAATGGCCAACAGACACATGAAAAAGTGCTCAACATCGCTCGGCATCAGGGAAATCCAAATCCAAACCTCAATGAGATACCACCTCACACCAGTCAGAATGGCTAAAATTAACAAGTCAGGAAACGACAGATGTTGGCGGGGATGCGGAGAAAGGGGAACCCTCCTACACTGTTGGTGGGAATGCAAGCTGGTGCAGCCACTCTGGAAAACAGTATGGGGGTTCCTCAAAAAGTTGAAAATAGAGCTACCATACGATCCAGCAATTGCACTACTGGGTATTTACCCCAAAGATACAAAAGTAGGGATCCGAAAGGGTACGTGCACCCCGATGTTTATAGCAGCAATGTCCACAATAGCCAAACTGTGGAAAGAGCCAAGATGTCCATCGACAGATGAATGGATAAAGAAGATGTGGTATATATACACAATGGAATATTATGCAGCCATCAAAAGGAATGAGATCTTGCCATTTGCAACAACGTGGATGGAACTGGAGGGTATTATGCTGAGCGAAATAAGTCAAACAGAGAAAGACATGTATCATATGACCTCACTGATATGAGGAATTCTTAATCTCAGGAAACAAACAGGGTTGCTGGAGTGGGGGGTGGGGTGGGAGGGATGGGGTGACTGGGTGATAGACACTGGGGAGGGTGTGTGCTCTGGTAAGTGCTGTGAATTGTGCAAGACTATTGAATCTCAGATCTGTACCTCTGAAACAAATAATGCAATATATGTTAAGAAAAAAAAAAAAGAAGAAGATAGCAGGAGGGGAAGAATGAATGGGGGGAAATCGGAGGGTGAGATGAACCATGAGAGACGATGGACTCTGAAAAACAAACTGAGGGTTCTAGAGGGGAGGGGGGTGGGAGGATGGGTTAGCCTGGTGATGGGTGTTAAAGAGGGCACGTTCTGCATGGAGCATTGGGTGTTATGCACAAACAATGGATCATGGAACACTACATCTAAAACTAATGATGTAATGTATGGGGATTAACATAACAATAAAAAAATTAAAAAAAAAAAAGATAAAACTCAGCAGGGGCCATCAATTAACTCTAAGAACTTGTCCACCACAGGACTGAAGATAACATGGACTGCATTTTCCCTGATATTTCAATTATATGAACAAATTTATATTTTTGTTGAATTGTACATCTCTTTTATTTTTTTCCTCAGAGATAATTTCAATGTGATCTTCTAATCTTTTTTTTAACAATAGGTGCATTTTGTTAACATAAAACTGTCAGAGGATATGGCACTGTTTTATTATAAACTGACTTTATAAGCCAAATGGCTTTATAATTATTTTTCCTACTATTTATAGTTCCAGGCTAATTCTTTCCCCTTCCAGGTGGCCACCAGCTACAGGAAACACCAGACCATCTGCACACCAAATCCCACCTCCCCTTCTCTGGCCCAACACATGTACTACATGTTCACTTTCTCTGACAATTTTGCAGATTATCAAGAATACATTTATTTGGTCCTGGCTCCTTTCAGATGCTACTGCCTGCCCCCACTCCCAATGTTTTTATTACATTTACCGGAATCTTTTGAGTGTGAGAGCGTATTTGTTTCCTGTTTGAATAACTTATAAGAGGATTTTATTATTGCACTTGACATAACCAAATTACTTAGTAATTCTAAACCTTAAAGCATCTCATCAGGCTTACAAAAACTACACTAAAAATTCCCATCATATTTTTTTTTTAATGAGGTTAGAATGAATGAAGTTAGAAAAGGTTATCTTTTGTTCCTTACTATATGTTAAAAGGTAACCATTCATGTTCTAGTACATTTATTTGTTACCTTTGAAAAAGCTACAAGCTCTAAATTAATAACGCTGTACTACTCTATTTCCAAAACAGTCCCATAATATCAAATCTGTTTTTCCTAGCACAAAGACTCTTAGAAAGTCAAAATTGATAAAGACTTCTTTCTCTTCCTACTGGAGAGGATACAGCTAGGGTTATAAACACAATAGATATAGTCCTTACATGTATAATCTTACCTTCGTGTCAACTCTAATTCAATTAAAAGTTTTTTACAAATTAAAAAGCAAAATTTGATTAAAAAATGAAACAGGAAAATGAGAAAGGTTAAATAATCTGACACAAATCTCTAACCCACTGAGGAAGGCATCATTGAGCAAGTGGCCTGGTGTAATACCAGAGGGAAGCTGAGCTAAGGAACAGAGAAAAGATAAAGAATTTTTTAAAAATTAAAGTTTATCTCAGATATAAACTACTATCAGGTACAAACTAAACTGATTTTAAACTAAAAAAAAAAAAAATCAAAAACAAAACCCAGAAAAGCCAGGGAGCCACTGCCCAGAAAGGAAAGGTGCATGTGGGGCAAGGAGTAGGTAGCTCTTTCCCACTCTTCTTTCAGCAAGCACAAGCATCCTGTTTCTACAGTAAACTGTTCCTGTCCTGGGAGTCCACATGTCCAACAGTCAGTTCTGTTCTCTGGAATTCTTTTTCCCCCTCACATGTCTAGTAGTGAGGAATGTTTTCAGGCGCAATTAACCAAAATCTTGATTTTGGTTAGAAGCAATTTTTTTTTCTGAAGTAATAAAGTAGTCCCAGGAAAGGGTGGGATTTAGGTTTGATTCAGCGGCACAATAAAACAATTTTGCAGGCTGTAATGTCAGATTCATTCTAATACCTAATTTCCCATGATTTTTAAATTAGGGCCACCCACTTCCAGCAGGACAGAAGAGCCTCGTCCTCACCAAAACCCCAAGTTGTTTTAGGCCCTCAGTCCAATTAGGCCCAATTTAGGTCTTGTGCTCATCCCAGGCCCGTACCAGCTTCCAGGCAAATGTCTTACATTAACTGGCTTAGACTATTCAGGACTAAGCTCTGGAACTGGGGATAGGGTCTACTTTCCCAATCACATGAGCTGTAGAAAGAAGCTTCCTGACCAAAATGAGAGTTCTGGTACAAGAAAAGGAAGAAATCAATGTGGAAAAGGCAATCAACAGAGTGCATCACACTCCTTTCCGACTCCTGATTGACTGGATATCTAGTGATAAATGTTTTAGCTGATGGCATGCTTTACTGGCCCATAACACTGCTTGTACTTTTGGGGTAAGTGACTGCTGCTGTGAGGACATGGGTAATTAAAGATAAAGTTTAAAGATACTAAATAATTTTCCTAGCTGAACTCAGAACCATTAGGTTGGCCTCAGTTATGCACAGAAAAAAGGGGAACAGTGAGGGCAGAGAAGGTTTCTGACTTTCTGCCCTTATGACCGACCACTCACTATTGACAGTGCCTGCTATCCTACTGAATAAAAAGGCAAGGCAGGATTATTGAAATAAGATCCCAGAAAGGGCCAGACCAATGGCACAGTGAAGATACTGAACAGTAGTATTTTTATAGGAGAGGGCGATTTTGCTGAGGTAGAAAGCAATTCAAGTAACAGATCCAGGCAACTCAAAAAGGGAAAACAGAACGAACCAGAGGATCCAATTAAGTACACAGTTTATGGGTCAGCATTCTTTCCATTACACCATACTGGCTTTGGCATTAGAAGCCTGACTTTCTCCAGATGGGGTTACCTAAGAAATAGTTTTCACTCTCAAATTCTTAGAATGGAAAATAATGTTTCCACAAGTTTGAATATAAGGAAGAAAAAGGACACCTCTCAATATCTGGTACTGTCCAAGTTCTAGGCAAGAGAGAGAAAGCATTACATAGGTTTCTAGCTTGGACAGTTGATGTTTTTGCCTTTATTGGGAAGAGCAGGCAGAGAAGTAAGTTAATTAGATCTTTTCTAAGACTGGGAAAAAACTGAGCATTCAATTTTATATGGTATAAAGAGATGTTATCAGGACAATAAAAGATTCACTTATATATTAGAATTCTAAAAGGATCTGCTCATTTTGAAAATCTTTGTAACAAGGGTGTATAGCATTAACTTGCTTAGGTGCACTCCCTTAATTTGGTCTAACATTTTGTTCATACTGGGGACAATACTAATAATTATACTTTATGGGTTGCTATAAGGATGTAATCACACATATGTATGGATATGGATATTTGCTTGTATGTGTTTTTCAAGCTTACTGTTTGGCATATAGTTGGCCATCAATGAATATTACATTTCTTCCCCCTCCCTCAACCTAGTCACCAAACTGAATAACATCATCTTAAGCTGGCTTGCATGCATTCCTTAGTTAAGGGATCAGGAGGACAACAAAAAGTTTTGTGTCTGAAAACTGTGGTGTGCTCTGTTCTAAAACAAGACTCATTTTCACTTCAGTGTGGATTTGGGAGAAGCATGTTTTTGAGGGGAACTTCAGATTCATGACCAGGACAGTGGTCAGAGGAATGTGCTTACGGGTACACGCAAACACTACTGAATCATGAGAGAGTGGCAAGGGCATCATTCCCTCAAACTTCGGCTGTTCTTACTTGTAGTAGGTAGGAAAAATATACTGGAATACAAAACTCACTTGCAAAGAGGTTATTTGATGTATATAGATGAATACATTTTGGTTGCTTTTATAGATAAAAAAGAAGCAACATGCTTTTTTTGTATTATCCTAACTTTCCTACAGATAAACTATTATAGTTAAATTGTTTACTTTTTGACAGCCTCCATTTTTCAACTTAGTTCCCACATTTTATACATGGTTGTTGTTTCAGAACATGTCACGGGCAGTTTCAATGTACCTACTGACACATACTGCTTCCAGGTCTCCATAATTAATCCTGAAATTATACCATTTCCATTTCCACAAAGTCTGAAATCTTTTCTATCGACATTTCAAAGAAATAGAGCTGTAAGGTTCTATCTCCATTTGTAATGGATTACAAAAACAAGAGGTAGCATATTATATGGACAATCATAAAAAGAAAATAATAACCTGTATTTTCTAAACCCCATCTGCAACACCAGATCATTAAGCACGAGCATTTTGAAGGCATGGCGGAAATTAGCACTTCAGAGCTGCAAGCATGAATTGCCACTTTTTATAATCATCTGTTTCTTTCAACTCAGATCAAAACTTCCAACTCACTTAAGGATTTTAGAGCAAAAAGAATCAGAAACATTCCTTTTGGCCCATATCCTTTTGTGTCTTCCCCTCTCCTGACATTCTCTTATTACTCCAGCATTCTTATTTTTCCAAAAAGAATAGGTTAAATTTTTACCCTTTTGAAATGTCTCGTTGGACCCCTTAAAAAAAATCACTTTTTTTTTTTTTAAAGATTTTATTTATTTGACAGAGAGAGACACAGCGAGAGAGGGAACACAAGCAGGGGGAGTGGGAGAAGGAGAAGCAGGCTTCCCGCGGAGCAGGGAGCCCGATGCGGGGCTTGATCCCAGGACGCTGGGATCATGACCTGAGCCGAAGGCAGACGCTTGACGACTGAGCCACCCAGGCGCCCCTAAAAATCACTTTTTAACTGTTAAGTGAATTTCCACTTATTTTTAAATTTCTCAGTCTCTAAGGAGCGTCATATTCTTTAAGTTACTTTAGTTAGAATTCTATATTTTAGCTTTGCCCAGAGTTGGAATTACAAATGGCTTAAAGGCATTTTCAATTTTTTTTCAAATAGTGGCCTATGCAGTATGCTTAGCTTTTTGAAAGAAATAGGCTTTTCAGAGAAATGCCCTAAAATTTTCATATTCCTATAGACTTACACAATTTCAGAGAAGCTCTCTAATAAAATTTAAATTAACAAGGGGTTCAAAGATTTTCATTTTAATGGTCTCACCCAGACACTCCGCGATTTCAATTTCCACAGGAGCTTGATGTTTACAGAAACTTGTGAATCCTAATAACTTTGTTTATCTGTTTGAAGCTAATTTTTATATGCTAGGTTTTACTAAACAGGATACAATAAAAGGACTATTTAAGTTTTTTGAAGATTTAGACCAAAATACTGTTAGATCACTTCTGCCGTCACTTAAGTGGTAACTCTAAGGCAGGATTTCTCAACCTTGGCATTACTGACATTTTGGGCAGGATCATTCTTTGCTGTGGGAGCTGTCCTGTGCACAGTAGAATCTTTAGCAGCATCCCTGGTCTCCACCCACTAGATGCGAATAGCACCCCAACCTCACCCTCCCCAACCCCAATTACTTCTCACAACCCCCCAAAAAATGTCTCCAGACACCGCCAAATGCCCCTGGGTGGGGGGTGGGGGCAGAAGGAAGCAAAATGGCCCCGGGTTGAGAACTGCTGCGCTAAGGCATGCTATCTCGTGCATCAATACCTACAATTCTACAAGCCTCGATCTTTATTTTTGCAAAGGAAGCATATAATGTAAAATGAAAACAAATCTGGAACCAAAATGTCCTGGCAGAGAAAACATGCGTTAAAATAAATCAAATTAAGATTATAATTATAAACCAGCCAGTTTCTGGGCAGCAAGGTCTGATCTCAGCTGAACCTCAGCTAATTTCAAAGTCATTTCTCTATAAAGAACACCACTCACTTTTAGGTCCGTCCCTAATATTTGCTTCTTTTCTCTCTGAAGTTCTTTTCTGTAGGAATGGATGTTTTCCTCTCTGTCTGATAAAGCCGCCACACCACTACTCTTTTCTTTGCTTGCTTCACAACTTTGCACCAAGTTGTTTTCAACCTTAACTAAGGCAGAAGAAAGAGAACCAAGGATAACCAGTTCCTTCTCCAAAGTTAACGCCAAATGATTAATTAGGAAATCGACACTTCCGAATTTTAGATTTTTGAAGGAACAGTTTATAGGGAGAGCTCTGATGAGATTATGAAGGCACTGGAACAAAACTGTTTGATTCCTGGAATAAAAAACCAAACATAACATTATAAAACTTGGGACAGCACAAAGCAGTTGTATACAACTTACTATAGTAATTAATACTCATTTATAAATCCTCTCATGATGAATAGAACCAATAATGCATGCATGTGATCTTTGATATAATTCAGACTGTAGCAATCAAATATACATATTCTATACCAAGTCAGTTAATGTTCAGCACTTGCTTCATGATTAATTTTTTCTCTGAGTAATAAGATTAATATTATATTTTTTAAAACGTCATTGCAGGAGAAAGGTAAGTAGAAATCTTAAAATAACTATTAGGGCCTAATCAACCAAAAAAAAAAGCCCAAAACAAACATCAAGTTAAAACAGCTCTAGTTTCCACATGAGGCCACCTGTCCACTGAGGCTATACCAGGCAATGACCTGGACATGTCCCACAATGACACAGATCTCTACTGTGGAGATGGCTCTTGGACCACACACATATGCACTAACTTCTCTGGACATATTCCAATTTGATATGCATTACCTGGAATAGACTATTAAAATCCCTTCAAATGGTGTTTTTTGTTTCCACTTGAAGAGTGTCCCATAGAAACTTCCTGGCATTTTGCAAAAGCAAATTTCTGGAAATTCTTTGATTTCTTCACACTTCATGTGTTCTAGGAGCCACGTCTTCATTGAAGTCAGAGAATAGCTGGGTGATGTGATTTGAAAACAAGTTTTGTTAAACGCTGTGAGAAGTGCAAACAGATCTTCCATGTGTTCTACAAGAAAAACATGTCACAAGCTCTGTCATTAAACTGTCCATTATCAAGTAAAAAGAGTTCTTGAAATTTTCTAATTCAATTAGGTATATGATTAAAAAGTACCAACAAAAATTACCTATAGGTTTCTTCTTTGGAAATACCAGCAGGTATTGCCTACTTGAAAGGTCTTCTAGACTTAAAAAAAGTCTGCCACACTGAATATAATGATCTTCTGAGTTACCATTTTCCCTCTCCCTAATTTGTAGCAGCACAGTGCAACAAAAATTACTGAATGCTAAAAGTGGTGAAAGAGATGTTACAGCAGTAATGACCTGTACACACTCTTTCTCAGATGACTGTTCACAAACAAAGCTTTCTTCTTCCTTTTCCTCTTCCTCTCCCTCTTCCTCACTGTCAACAGCCAACTTGATCCTTTTTGCCTCTGATCCTATTTCACATGGCACTGAGCATGGTGCTGGGAAAAAATCCCTAGTCAACTTGATAACCCTATTTTGACACTTAATAAGCCGACGGCTGGAGCTATGAGCTTGATCCATTAACAGTGATAAAGTCACATGATTCAGGGACCTGTAAAAAATCCAGAGTTGAGTTGAGTCTTAAAGCTCATTCTTTAAAATAAAAGAGATGATTAAATGCTACACAAACAATAAAAAATTTCTCTTTTTTCCTAGGAAACATCATTTCAAACATAAAGTATATCAGAAAATCAAGTATATAAACCAAACACATTTTTAAAGATCCTGTAATAGCACTTTTCTTGAAACAGGAAAGCAAAAACATTGTAAATATGTTGAACTGCAGGAAAATAACTTCCTTGAGAGAAAGGAATGGTAAAATAATGCTGGATTTTACTTTTGAGGTAGGTTCTGCCCCTTCTTTTTAAACAAGAAAAAAAATACTCATTTTTTAAAGAGTTTATTTTGGCAATAGTTTAGAATGCAAATAACTCTAAAAACTCTATTTTATACTCCCCTAAATAACTTGGATAAAATCTGCTTTTTAATACAGAACATTGTTTATCCCTCAGCAATGATACTGTCTGGGATATGATATTGTGAAAATTAATTTCACCTGATTCTATTTACATTTTTTAATATGGCTAATTAGAACATTTAAAATTGCTTATGTGGCTTACATTATATTTCTGTGGGACAGTGCTATTCTAGACCATCAAGATAATGTTATCATGATACTTACAGCTTCAAAGAAGATACGGTTTTCACTCCAACAACCAAGCTGTCATCTATTACATGATACCATATCTTCTTTACTAGCTGTTCTGAATCTTGAAAATTGTCTGGTATCCTTTCATCAAAGGTACAGACAGGATTTTCTTCTTTACCACAAAGAGTAAAAAGATGTGCCTTATAGAAAAACATGTTAAATAACTGATTACCAAAAAAAACCTACCAAATGTGGCGAAACTACAAAAATAATGTAAGTCAGCTTTTCGTCAGGCCTTATAGCTTACATATCTTAAATTGTCACCTATAATATTTTACATTACAGATTATATATAAATCACTAAAACAAAATTTATAGAACTTATATGTAATTAACTATCTATTCAGATCAAGAAGCATGGCTTGATTGGAAACAAGATGAGGTATCCAAAACAGAGCCAGCAAAGACATAAACTTGGAATCCATTTTGAAAAAATTCTGACAGTATGTGTCCCAGGCATGCTGAAAACAATCCAATCATTATTAAAGTGACTTGTACTAAACCTATAACTGTAAAATTTTGTACAAATAAAACTGATTATCTTTGGACTGCTGATCAATTATGGCTAAAATTGTATTCTTAAAGTCCAGGCCATACTCATTCATTTCCATGCACATATGGATTTATAATAACAATAGAAATGGTGGGAGGAGGAGGAGTAATAACCATAATAATTCACAACACTTACTGAATGCTTACTATGTGTCAGGCACTGTTCTTAATGTCGCTCGTGATTCAATTTGCTTAACCTTCACACAAAAAAAACCCTAGTACCCTAGGTCGGTAGTATTATCTACACTTTCCAGATAAGGAGAACAAGACACAAGGAAGCTAAGTACCTTGCCCAAAGTCACCCAGCTAGCAAGTGGCAGAGCTGGGATTTGAACCAAAGCAAACTGGTTCCAGAGCCCATGCTCTATCTTAACAACTACTCTATCCTGCCCTTCTATGTGGGCAGTAATTACTGAAAAAAGATATGGGCATTTACATTCTAGTGGACTAAACAACTTCCTAGGAATCTGATGCTTCTGCCAGTAGCTGTGAGCTTTGAGGCAGGCCATTCATTCGAAACCTGGGGAAATTTTTGCTATCTGCCAGAATTGTTTTTAAAATTAATCACATAAACAGCCCCAAATGGTGCCTTGCACACAGTAGTTTCAGTGCAGTCACTTTTAAACATTTCTTCCCCTTTTCTAATATTGGCAAAATCAGGGTGTCTGGGTGGCTTAGTCGGTTCAGCATCCAACTCATGATTTTGGCTTAGGTCATGATCTCAGGGATGTGAGATCAAGCCCTGCGCTGGGCTCTGTGCTGGTCATGGAGCCTGCTTAAGATTCTCTCTCTCCCACTACCTCTGCCCTTCCTCTCTCTCTCCTGCTCTAAAATAATAATAATAATAATAATAATAATAATAATAATAATAATACTGGCAAAATAGTTGGGGTGAGGTGGCGAAGGGAAATGGGGAGACTTTTAAAAATGACCTTCATGAGCTTTCCCAAGAGATTGGTATTGTAATATGGAAATGCAACATGATGTGCTTTTGTTATGATTCTCACATTAACGGAATCATATTTTGGACCCAAGTCCTCATATTGCTAAGACTGAAATACAGACACAAGGCATAGACTGCTATGAGAATGGTCAATCTAGAAGAAAATCAGAGCTAGGCACTAAGGTGACTTGAGGGAAAAAACTTACTGGATTAAATTTCTCTATGCTAGCTTTTCTTGATTTATTTGTAACTTTGCTATGCTGTCTTTGTATGGAATTAATGTGCATAAATACTATTTTTTATGAAGTCAGGGAGCTTTTGCTAACTTTCTACATTACTGTACTGACATAAGCAACTGCAAGGTACCTAAAGAGGTTCTTATGCTGGTCAACCACAAGAAAAATGAGAGTAAAATTATAAAAGGCAGATACAAACACTAAAAAAGCATAGCAATTTAGGGGCATTAACCAGAGGAATAAATACCCTTAGAAATGAACATTGCAACAGACAAAAAGAACAATTATAATACTGATGAAATTACATATTCATTAATGAAAGGTTGAATAATATGCTGCATATTCTGTTTAAGGAGTCAGAAAGTACATAATTCACTTAGGGGTAATTTCTATGCAAATCATACAAATAAAAAAGTTTAATAGTTAAATCTTTTGAACAAGAGGACTTGTTCCCCAAGGTTCCTGATTACTGAGATTTTAATATCCTACAGAATAATTTGCAAATTGGTAAAATATTGGCTCCTTAATCAAATATTTTCAAGTCATGAAAGTCCAGCATTATAATCCCTGCCACTTTGCTTCTTGGATCCATTAAGTGGCATTTTCTAAAATATCCAAATATTCCAATTTAAGTGATGCTTCAATAGCTTGTAGATTTTCAATTCATAAAATGATAAAATGGTCACATGATTAATTTTACCTTCTCTGCACTTGATGTACTATCATCTTTCCCTTGAACCAGGTTTATTAAAGTTTTGTAAGATTTTGAAATAATTTTTTCCTTAAGCAAGAGATGCTGCTGCAATTCCTGAATAAAAGCCAAACCAACCTATAAAATAGAAAGAAAAACCATTGCCAGAGACATTTCAAATGAAATCTGATGATACCATTAATTCAGAAAGTACTTTCTCCAAATTTGCTTATTAATTCATTTTTCTGTAGAAACGCAGAGAATACTTCTCAGAGCAAAACTATTTTCTTCACAAATTTTAAGTAATTATAAAGGAAACGAACACAGCAAGTAACTGCAATAGAGTTTATGTACCCCATTACAAGAATGCCAATGTATTAGCATGCATTTCCCCACTGAATTAAGCAATCAATCGATACAAATATGGATGTCTAATCAATATGAATAAAAATCAAGGGCTACCAACACTCCTACCCCCACAGGTAAACTATTTTTCTTGTTGAAATAATTTCTGCTTCAAAAAGCAAAGACATCATTATGAGTAGAAATGGTCACTTTTAATTTGATACTATTTGAAATCCTGTTCATATAACATCTATAGCAAATTTTAAAGATAACACATAGCCCCCAAACTGCCACAAGTTTATTTTTGTGCTAATAAACTCAGTGTTAAGGTGGGCTCTTAACTACAGGAAACAAACAAAATTTGGCTCTGAGCTGGGTAGGGAGCAATCCATTCCTTTTATTATAGCAGATAAACAGATTTCACTACCAAGGATGAAACATTCATGAAATGTATTTTGCTACTGAAAATATAAAGTCGTATCACTGAACTGATAGAAGTGGTTTCATTTCAGATGGATATCTGAGACTGTTTAAGTATTAATTCAGCTTTTAATCTAACTTGTTTTTCTAGATTGAAAACATAAAATGCATCCTTTTTTTAATCCCTTTCTTTCAAATTACAGTTTAAGTCAGGTAAATTCCTTTAACTTCTTATTGGTGAACAAAAGCTGGAAAGTGAAGACTGAATTATATCTTACCTCACTGCACAAAATATGTAAAGTGTCTAGCTAATATTTTAAAACTTCATCTGTCGACCTATTTCTGTGGGCTCCACATTATTCACACTTATTCGCTGAGTAATTTGTGACTTAGGGAAAGGGAGCTGTACACATCAGAGTGGGGGAGCCAAATCGGAGAATGCTGAGGGGTAAGGAGTAGAAGAGAGGAATATGTGGGCAGACTGACAATGAAGGCACTCTCAAAAATTATCTGTGTTCTCTCTTCCCTACTCTCTTCAAAACACCCCCCGCCCCACTCCAGGACTAAATGGTGAATCACTAGACTACTTAAATATTCTATGTTGTGAAGTTTTGTTATAAAGCTATAAAAATAACCATATGATAAAACATTCAAACGGCATAAAAATACTTCTCAACTTCTATTTCTAGACCTTCAATTCCATTTGCATAGCCAACAGATTGTTTACCTTTCCAGAACTTTTCTATGTGTATGTTAAGGAATGCTTTCTTTCTCCTCACTACAAACAAGCAAATAAAACATAACCCAAACCAAATACAGGAGCATACTGTACTGCAGAACACCAAACCTTGCTTTTTGGTCTTTTTATTGTGATCTCTCTCATACACGCAGAAAAGGGCATAATACAAAAAACAGTTTACAAACTAATAATGAAGTCAACACCCAAGGAACCATATGCAGTCAGCTGCCCATGGGCACTGCCCAGTCACGAACTTCTCTTTTTCCAATAGAGGCAACACTACCCTGGCCTTTTAAGGTAACTTCCTTGTTTATCTTCATAATTTTACCATCACTGTATCTCCTAAAGAATATTTTTAGTTTTTTGTGTTTTGCTTTTGAACCTTTTATGAATGGAGCCATTCTGTTTGTGTTAGGTTTTTAGAGTCATCCCATTTGTCGCCAGGAGCTGTAGTCTGTGACTTTCACTGCTCTGTAGTATTCCATCATATGACCATACCAGCTCGCTTCTCCATTCTCCTGCTGATGGACATCTGGGTTATGTCCAGGCATGCATGGACTATTACAAACAGTGCTGTTGTGAACATTCCTGTACATGTGCACAAGTTTCTCCAAGGTCCTGGTCTCCCCATTTCCCCTCCAACTGGTTCCCTTCCAACCAGGTGGAAAACAAATTCCATAGGGGAAAGAACGGTGAGACAGACATTGGTTCTAGCTCTGCCTGTCCTTAACCTTTCTGGTTATTTGTTTCCTCACATGTAAAATGGGGGAGGAGGGGTAGACTTGTTAATCTCCAAAAGACCTTCCAGGGGATGCTGGGTGGCTCAGTTGGTTAAGCGTCATGATCCCAGGGTCCCGGAATTGAGCCCCATGTCGGGCTCCTTGCTCAGTGGGGAGTGTGCTTCTCCCTCTCCCTCTCCCCCCCCCACCCTGCTCATACTCCCTCTCTCTTTCTCTCAAATAAATAAATAAAATCTTAAAAAATAAAATAAAAATAAAATAAAAGGCCTTCCAATGCTTGGAAATATTTTTATCCAACTTAGGAGCTAGTGATAACATGTGGATACTTGAAACAAAATGGACATGCAACTCTTATTCACCACTTCCATATGCTCCTGCCTTCTCTCTGTGTTTCTTTCTTATTTTCCTTCTATGAATCTGTGCTACCTTCTGAGCAAGTTTTTTTAGGATTTTATCTTTATTTTTTTTTATTATGTTCAGTTAGCCGTTGTATAGTACATCATTAGTTTTTGATATAGTGTTCAGTGATTCATTAGTTGCATATAACACCCAGTACTCATTATAGCACATGCCCTCCTAATTTTTGTAACACAGTTTGGCTTGCTTCTTTGCTCTGCATCTCTTTGAGTCAACTCTTAAATTCACCTGATGAGACTTTTTTATTTCAATGTATTTTTCACTCATAGATACGCTATTTGGTTATTTCCTGTGAATAACTGCTCATGATGCCTTATTTCTTTATGTGCTTATTCTGTGAGTGATTCATTTTCTTTGAAAAACTACTTGTGAGATTTATAAGAGGCCTAGGATAAAATGTATATTTTGAGAGAGGATGGGATGTTTGTTTCTGCCAGTTGTCTAGAGTACTACTGCTTTAGTTTAAACACAAACGCTCCCAGGCAAAAGTAGCAATAGTGTTCTCTGGGTACTCTCTGGGTTCCAGCCTTTACAGTTTGGCTTGATAACTTATTCTTACATTTTCAGCATTCTGAAGCTTTTAGGGAGATTTTAAAAACATATTTCAACTATGATTTTAACTTGTTTTTATCAGAAGAGTTGGTCCAAATAAATTAGGTAACATGTTAGTAGAGGTGGAATTTCTAAAAGTCATGCTTTCATAAATTATTTTGGCAACATTTCTAAATCAGTATAAAGATCTACCTTATTTTTTGACAGCTGCATACTATTCAATAGTTCAAGGATATTATAACTGATCTACCAAACTCCTAATGATGGATATTTAAAATGACTGAATTTTGTTGTCCTTAAATACTACATAAAGATCCCTATAAAATCATCTTTACTGTACAAGTATATCCTTAGAATAGATTTCCAGAAGTAAAACTGCGAGAGTAAAAAGATATGTCCAATTCACATTAGCAATAACAAGTTTCCTTCTGAGGAGGTTGAGCCACTTTACATTCTCAAGAATACTGTTTCAGAATCCATATTCACATTAAGGAAATTCATCCTTTGTCACTTGTTACAATTTCTATTTACATAACTTGTCTTTTTATATATTTTACTTTGTTCAGAGAACAAAAGTTTTTAATGTAATTGATCTTTTCCTTTATGGGAAACCATCTTAAGGGCAGTTAGGGGGAAGAGATTCCTTACGTACAGAGGGAGGAACATCAGAATAACGTCAGACCTATCCACAGAGACCTGGCAAGCCAGAAAGGGCTGGTAAGACATATTCAGGGTACTAAATGAGAAGAACATGCAGCCAAGAATACTCTATCTGGCAAGGCTATCATTTAGAATGGATGGAGAGATGCAGAGCTTCCAGGACTGGGAGAAACTGAAAGAATATATGACCACTAAGCCAGTCCTGCAAGAAATATTAAGAGGGGTTCCATAAAAGGAGAAAGACCCCGAGAGTGATATAGAACAGAAATTTACAGAGACAATCTATAGAAACAAGGACTTCACAGGCAACATGATGACAATAATCTTTCAATAATCACTCTCCACATGAACGGCCTAAATGCTCCCATAAAATGGCACAGGGTTGCAGATTGGATAAAAAGACAGAACCCATCCATATACTGTCTACAAGAGACTCAATTTGAACCTAAAGATACATCCAGACTGAAAGTGAAGGGATGGAGAACCATCTTTCATGCCAACGGACCCCAAAAGAAAGCTGGGGTAGCAATTTTCATATCAGACAAATTAGATTTTAAGCTAAAGACTGTAGTTAGAGATACAAAAGGACACTATATCATTCTTAAAGGGTCTATCCAACAAGAAGATCTAACAATTGTAAATATCTATGACCCCAGCATGGGAGCAGCCAACTACATAAGCCAACTGTTAACCAAAATAAAGAGACATATTGATAATAATACGTTAATAGTAGGCGACCTTAACACTCCACTCTCAGCAATAGACAGATCATCTAAGCAGAAAATCAACAAAGAAACAAGAGCTTTGAATGACACACTGGACCAGATGGACCTCATAGATATATACAGAACATTCCACCCTGAAACAACAGAATACTCATTCTTCTCGAGCGCACATGGAACTTTCTCCAGAATAGACCACATACTGGGTCACAAATCAGGTCTCAACCGATACCAAAAGACTGAGATTATTCCCTGCATATTCTCAGACCACAATGCTTTGAAACTGGAACTCAATCACAAGAAAAAGTTTGGAAAAATTCAAACACTTGGAAGCTAAAGACCATCCTGCTCAAGAACGTCTGGGTCAACCAGGAAATCAAAGAACTTAAACAATTCATGGAATCCAATGAGAATGAAAACACATCAGTCCAAAACCTATGGGAAACGGCAAAGGCGGTCCTAAGGGGGAAATACATAGCCATCCAAGCCTCACTCAAAAAAAATAGAAAAACCCTGAATACACAAACTATCTTTACACCTTAAAGAACTGGAGAATCAACAACAAATTAAGCCTAACCCACACACGAGAAGGGAAATAATTAAGATTAGAGCAGAGATCAATGAATTAGAAACCATAAATACAACAGAACACATCAACGAAAATAGAAGCTGGTTCTTTGAAAGAGTTAATAAGATCAATAAACCACTGGCCAGACTTATCCAAAAGAAAAGAGAAAGGACCCAAATTAATAAATTTATGAATGAAAGAGGAGAGATCACAACTGCCATCAAGGAAATACAAACAATTATCAGAAATTATTATCAACAACTATATGCTAATAAATTAAGCAACTTGGAAGAAATGAATGCATTCCTGGGAACCTATAAACTACCAAGACTGAAACAGGAAGAAGTTGATAACCTGAATAGACCACTAACCAGTAATGAGATTGAAGCAGAGATTGGAGGGTATGTAATATGGTGAGTGCTGTGAATTGTGCAAGACTGTTGAATCTCAGATCTGTACCTCTGAAACAAATAATGCAATATATGTTATGAAAAAAAAAAAAGAAGAAGATAGCAGGAGGGGAAGAATGAAGGGGGGGAATTGGAGGGTGAGACGAACCATGAGAGACGATGGACTCTGAAAAACAAACTGAGGGTTCTAGAGAGGAGGGGGGTGGGAGGATGGGTTAGCCTGGTGATGGGTATTAAAGAGGGCACGTTCTGCATGGAGCACTGGGTGTTATGCACAAACAATGAATCATGGAACACTACATCAAAAACTAATGATGTAATGTATGGTGATTAACATAACAATAAAAAATTAAAAACAAAAAAAAACTCCCAAAAAACAAGAGTCCAGGACCTGATGGATTCCCTGGGGAATTCTACGAAACATTCAAAGAAGAAATAATACCTATTCTCCTGAAGCTGTTTCAAAAATCAGAAACAGAAGGAAAGCTTCCAGACTCCCTTCTATGAGGCCAGCATTACCTTAATCCCCAAACCAGGCAAAGACTCCATCATAAAGGAGAATTTCAGGCGATATCCCTGATGACTATGGATGCCAAAATTCTCAAGATCCTAGCTAATTGGATCCAACAGTACATTAAAAGGATCATCCACCACGACCAAGTGGGATTTATCACTGGGATACAAGGGTGTTTCAACATTCGCAAATCAATCATTGTGATAGAACACATTAATAAGAGGAGAGAGAAGAACCATATGGTCCTCTCAATTGATGCAGAAAAAGCATCTGACAAAATACAGCATCCTTTCCTGATTAAAGCTCTTCAGAGTATAGGGATAGAGGGAACATTCCTCAATTTCATAAAATCCATCTATGAAAAACCCACAGCGAATATCATCCTCAATGGGGAAAAGCTGAGAGCCTTTCCCTTAAGATCAGGAACATGACAAGGATGCCCACTCTCACCACTATTGTTCAATATAGTACTAGAAGTCCTAGCAACAGCAAACAGACAACAAAAAGAAATAAAAGGTATTCAAACTGGCAAAGAATAGTCAAACTCTCTCTCTTCACAGATGACATGATACTTTATGTGGAAAACCCAAAAGATCCACCCCCAAATTACTAGAACTCATACAGCAATTCAGTAATGTGGCAGGATACAAAATCAATGCACAGAAATCAGTTGCTTTCTTATACACTAACAATGTAACTATAGAAAGAGAAATTAGAGAATCGATTCCATTTACAATACCACCCAAAACCATAAGATACCTTGGAATAAACCTAACCAAAGAGGTAAAGGACCTATACTCTAGGAACTACAGAACACTCATAAAAGAAATTGAAGACGACACAAAAAGATGGAAAAACATTCCATGCTCATGGATCGGAAGAATAAACACTGTTAAAATGTCTATGCTGCCCAGAGTAATTTATACTTTCAACGCCATCCCAATCAAAATACCAACAGCATTTTTCAAAGTGCTGGAACAAGCAATCCTAAAATTTGTATGGAATCAGGAAAGACCCTGAATCACCAAGGAAATGTTGAAAAAGAAAAACAAAGCTGGGGGCATCACGTTGCCTGATTTCAAGCTCTATTACAAAGCTGTGATCACCAACACAGCATGGTACTGGCACAAAAACAGACACATAGACCAATGGAACAGAATAGAGAACCCAGATATGGACCCTCAACTCTATGGTCAAATAATCTTCAACAAAGTAGGAAAAAATGTGCAATGGAAAAAAGTCTCTTCAATAAATGGTGCTGGGAAAATTGGACAGCTATATACAGAAGAATGAAACTCGACCATTCTCTAACACCATTCACAAAGATAAACTCAAAGTGGATGAAAGACCTCAATGTGAGACAGGAATCCATCAGAATCCTAGAGGAGAACATAAGCAGTAACCTCTTCGACATCGGCCACAGCAACTTCTTTCAAGACACGTCTCCAAAGGCAAGGGAAACAAAAGCAAAGATGAACTATTGGGACTTCATCAAGATAAAAAACTTCTGCACAGCAAAGGAAACAGTCAACAAAACAAAGAGGCAGCCCATGGAATGGGAGAAGATATTTGCAAATGACACTCCAAAGGGCTAATATCCAAGATCTATAAAGAACTTCTCAAACTCAAATAATCAAGTCAAAAAATGGGCAGAAGATACGAACAGACACTTCTCAAAAGAAGACATACAAATGGCTAACAGACACATGAAAAAATGTTCACCATCATTAGCCATCAGGGAAATTCAAATCAAAACCACATTGAGATACCACCTTACACCAGTTAGAAGGGCAAAAATTGACAAGGCAAGAAACAACAAATGATGGAGACAGTGTGGAGAAAGGGGAACCCTTTTACACTATTGGTGGGAATGCAAGTTAGTACAGCCACTTTGGAAAACAGTGTGGAGGTTCCTCAAAAAATTAAAATAGAGCTACCCTATGACCCAGCAATTGCACTCCTGGGTATTTACCCCAAAGATACAGATTTAGTGAAAAGAAGGGCCATATGCACCCCAATGTTCATAGCAGCAATGTCCGCAATAGCCAAACGGTGGAAAGAGCCGAGATGCCCTTCAATAGACGAATGGATAAAGAAGATGTGGTCCATATATACAATGGAATATTACTCAGCCATCAGAAAGGATGAATACCCGACTTTCACATCAATATGGGTGGGACTAGAGGAGATTATGCTGAGTGAAATAAGTCAAGCAGAGAAAGTCAATTATCATATGGTGTCACTTATTTGTGGAACATAAGGAATAGCAGGGAAGACATTAGGAGAAGGAAGGGAAAAATGAAGGGGGGGAAATCGGAGGGGGAGATGAACCATGAGAGACTATGGACTCTGAGAAACAAACTGAGGGTTTTAGAGGGGACGGGGGGGGGGATGAGTTAGCCTGGTGATGGGTATTAAGGAGGGCACGTACTGCATGGAGCACTGGGTGTTATACACAAACAATGAATCAAGGAACACTACATCAAAAACTAATGATGTACTGTATGGTGACTATCAGAACATAACATAATAAAAAAAAGAGATTATTAATAATTTCCTAACTGTAATAATAGTATGGTGTGTTTACATAGGAGAATGTCCTTATTTTTTAGGCAATCCCTGCTAAAATATATAGGAGCAAAGTTATAATATTTGGAACTTTCAAATGGTTCCACAAAAATGTACATACACACATGCATATGCACACACAAGCACAGATGAGGAAGATAGAATTTTTCTAAAAAGTACAAACAGTTGAATCCTCCTGAGGACTAGAGAAAACTATAGTGCTGTTCTATGAACTTTTTGGAATACTTAAAAATTTTTATGAATGAAAAAAGGCAGGTTACAAAAGAACATACATCTTATAATCACATTTCTACATAAATTTGCAATATATTCATTAAAAAAATCTACAGGAATATATATGCCAAAGTGTTAAAATGGGTTATATCTCAGTAGTGGACTCATAGGTAATTATTAGTTTCTTTTTAATATTTCTTTGTACTGTCTGAGTATTTTACAGGGAATATGCATTACCTTCATACACTTGGAAAAAACCAAAAACTCGTTTTCAGAGAGCTTTGTATGGAAAATTTGAAGGCAAACTGTTCATGTTTGGAACATGTTATGAGTCATCATATTTGATGCTCCTTTAAAAGAGATACTGCGATATACTGATCCTTAAGACCAGAAAAAAATGTGTTCTCAAAAGTGAGCTTCATGTATTTTATTTTGCAAGTCTTATTAAATGTACAGTCCTACCACAAAAAAGTATCATTTTTAGATAATACATTTATAAGTAATGTCATAATAGTTTTTACAGAAGTATTAAAAAGGCAAAGATCCTTTGAAATACCATTTTTTTTCCCACTGAGTTGTTTACGCATTAAGATCCTTTCTTTCAATGTTCTTTCCATCATTTAGAACAGCACTAACCCAAAAAAGCAAAACAAATAGCAAACATAGCCACTAACTTTCAATCCTCTTTCCAGGGGTGGAACCATCAAATAACGATTCTGTTCTTTGTCTTCAAATAAGTCATCTTCATTGCAACCCAATGTTTCACTCTAAGAAATAAAAAAAAATACACTAAAACTGAAATTTTGAAATAAATTGAAAATTTATAAGATTAACAAAATACAATTAAAGTTTATCCAAAGGGCAGTTTTCCATGTTACACACTATTAGATAAGAGACAAAAAATATGTATTTCCCCATCACTTCTTGTAACCAGAAAAAATTACTATTACTATCACCACCGACCTAACATTTCTATACTGCTTCAAAAATATCAGCTTACTAGATTTTTATAAAATCCCACAACTAGGGAAAATAAGAATTATCTTCATTTTATTAAGGAAAAACACAGACTCAGATATTTTATACAGATCTGAAACTTCAGGGGTATTACTTCCCTCTGCCCAAGCTCTTAACATATTATGAACTGTTACTTCTTTTAATAAAGCAGGTTCATTTTATTTTACTCCTTAATTAATCCAATGTTATCATGTTTACTGGTATAAAATGTGACTTTCAGAAGCAACAATAAAGTTAATTTACAGTGTTACTATCACTATATTCCAAATTTATATCAAAAGCATAGTCCATTTGTATAACATTTATTGAAAGGAGAGTCAATGTATAATTTCAAAAATGCATTCTACATATTTTTAAAGTTCAAACGTTTACTGTAAGTATGAAATTACAAACATTGAAACAGTGGGTCAAAAGCTTTAAAGCGCTTCAACTTTCTAAAATGGTTCTTAAATATATAAAAAGTATACAGAACTTACTGAATAGTTTATGTAGCCAAGATCTGTTATTATAAATGAACTCAGGCAATCTGAATTCAAGGACTCCTGAAAAACTAGCAGTACTTGTTCATTTCCAGTTCCTATAAAGTCATCTATCAGTACTGAGCTAATTTTTTCCCACTTGGCAGCAACCTGAAAGAAAGAGAATGGAAAAGGAAAAAAAAATCAGATGTGAAATAAACTAAATCCTTTTGTTGCATGTAGGTGTAATGTGTCCTCTTCAATCTTATAAACAAGTAATGAAAATGGTAAACACTAAAAACTAAAGATATTGGGGGATCAGACAACATAAGGAGTTACAACAATTTTACAAATAGCAAGACACTTAAATTTAATATTTTATCAAATGTTTGTCCAGTGTCTGTCACATTCCTGATTTCTATATTAAAATCTTATTATGATTTATAAATTCTAAACTTCTCATGATTATTTTGGAAACTCTAGGTAACTAGAAAGTAGTGGTAAACACTCAAAAGTTCTCGAAGCAGAATAACTTTTAAGAGTCAAGATGAACTTAATACACTAAACTTTGGTGGAAGAGAACATAGCCATTATTAGGGACACAGAGTGGGGAGGGATCCTACTAGTGATGTACCTAGAACCGTCCTAGCCCACTGGAATGATCTGATCAGTTTATACCAGAACACAGGACCCCAAGTTTAAAATAGAAGACAACTTCGTAAAGGTCCATGAAGCTGAAAGCCTCCAGACTGGTCCCCTGGAAAACTAATACCATGGGGATAGCTATCCCTTCTCCCTCAGACAGAAAAGCTAAAACTCCTGCTCAGAATCCTAGCACTAGCAGAGATACATCATCTAGATGATAGAGGGTGGCATGTATTAGAGCAAGACTGTAAGTAAGACTTTAATCTATATAACCAAATATCAATCTTTCCCATATAAGGTTAATTTCCAAAGCCAGGATTTTTCACTTATGCAGGGAGAAAGCTTATTTGTATACCCATATCCTCCCTTCCTCCCACCACACCCCCACCATGAGTATCATGGAGTACAATGAACTATGTGAAGACATTAATAGTATGAATGTGCTCAACAGGGGCACCTGGGTGGCTGAGTTGGTTGAGCATCCAACTCTCAATTTCGGCTCAAGTCATGATTTCAGTGTCATGAGATGGAGACTGGCATCAGCTCCGTGCTCAGTGGGGAGTCTGCTTGAGATTTCTTTCCCTCTACCCCTCCCCCCACTCACGTGTGCACTCTCTCTAATAAACATTTTTAAAAAAAAAATGTGTTCGACATGCAAACACAATAGAGCTATGCACTCATGTATGCACACACACATTTACAATCTACAGCTCTAGAATAGTGCTGTCCAAATATAGGAGAGCAACAATGCAAGGCATATATATTTAATCTTATATTTAATTTGATCTGCTATATCCAAAATAGTATCATTTCAATTCAATTTTATCAATAAAATTATTAACTAGATATTTTCCTATCATTTTTACTAAGCCTTTAAAATCTGGTGTGTATGTGACATTTATAGCACATTCCAATTCAAACGAGCCACATTCCAAATGTTGAATAATTACACGTGGCTAGAGGCTACCATATTAGAGAGCACACCTCTAGAACATACTAACCTCTATCTACAACATACCAATATCTGTTTTAGGTATACTTGACAATGATTCAGTTTTACCTGCTACACAGATTCTTGTCAAAACTTACAGAGACAATTTCTACTCGAGAGAGAAAGCCTAAGAGAAAAGTTAATCAGGCATTTGTCTAGACTCAGCTCTGTTTCAAGTTCTATCACTGGATTAAACATTACACCTGGGGCTTTTATGAAGGGCTGATCTGAGAACATGCTAACCTTGATTTTCAGTATTTATTCTAATTTATGCTTGTTTGTACTTTACTTGTCTTTTAAGCTGCCTTAATTCCTTTATAGAATGAGGTAGTAAAAGGATGGTTGGATGAATCCATAGCCAACCCAAAGGAAGATTGTGTCTATTGTTTTTTTCCCAATTTGGAGCAAAACTGCTATCAAAGACACCATTTTATTATTCAATAATATATTCACTTTATTATTCAAAACCTCTTACATAATACCACAAACAGTAAATTCCTCTCAGAACTCAATGTCAGGAAAAAAAAATTTCCCCTTGATAGTATGTTTCATTCAGTTGTAAAACCTGCTATATTTGCTTTTTTTGTCCTAACTACTAAACTAAGTATAATTCCTCAAATGCAATCACTTCCCTTAACCCAGGTTTTCTGACATGGTTATCTCTCCTCCCCCTTTATTTGTAGATTCTTAGCCTTTATTCCTGTTTTTAAAGTCATTGCATATTTTACCCTAAGATATATATATTTTTTTAAGTAGGTGAATATAAATGTAACACCAAGGTAAAGCCAAGAGCTGCAAAATTCTCAGAGTAGCAAGGTTACCAAAGCAATTAATGAGCACTGAATTTGTGGATATCAGGGTGTAATTCCAGAGCTTTCGATACAGGGCATTTGAAAACAGCTTAGACGTATAGAATCCCTAAAGAAGTAGCTTAAGAGATGTGTCAGTAGGGACTTAGGTCAGTAACTTGTGCAAAGGATGACGGTCCACTGTAGAGAAAGAAACCTAGAACACAATTTCAAGGCAGGAAAGCCAACCAACTGTTTACAGGCTCACTTACAGAGAGTGGCATGGTATCCCTCTTTGGGTAACATGTTAGTGGCAGAGCTCTACAGCATCCAAGCAGGGGACCCACTTAAAGTGTGTGAGGACTATATTACACTGAATTAATGACGCACAACGGGACTGTTTTTCCTTATCCAGGTGAATAAGGGACCTCAGGTAGGTGCAAGTCAGTGATGACAGTCCTAGCCCTTGTATAACATAATAATAGCTACTTACTGAGCTTCTCCTGTGTGCCAAGCACTGTGCAAGACACTTTACAATGTCATTTTCTTTAATTCTCTCTTCTCAGAGGCAGGATGATCCCAATTTCATAAAGATAGAAAACGAGTTCACAAAAATTAAACACATTCCTTAAGGTAAGACTAGTAAGTGGCTCAGTTGGGATTCAAACCCAGGTGCTCTTCCCATTATCCTGACCCCAGTAAGGATTATAGTTTATACTAGATGTTTCCCTGCTACCATTTCTGGAAAGGCAAAGAGAGTAGAGGAAGACAGAAAATGTTACCTTCCAAATAACCTTCAAATAAAAGTACAATATGCTTTTTAAAGATTGCTTTCAAAATAAAATAGGGTACTTTCAAATTATTTTCTTCCAAAAATTTAAATTTATTTTTTTTAGAGAGAGAGAGCAAGTACACGCAGGGGGAGCAGCAGTGGGAGAGGAGAGAGAATCTTTTAAGCAGGGTCCGTGCCCAGTGTGGAGCCCAACCCGGGGCTCAATCCCACGTCTCTGCTCAGCAGGGATTCTGCTTCTCCCTCTCCACACCCCCACCCCACTTGTGCTTTCTCTTGCTCTCTCCCCCAAATAAATAAATAAAATCTTTTTTAAAAAAAAGACTCCAGGACACACTCTCTGAAACATAAATGCTTAAAAGGTCTAAGGCTACACCAATTGAATGATTATAAGAATAAGTACTGTACCTGAAAGTTCTTTTTCCAAACGGCACAAGCATCACTGGACCTAAAGGATATGACGAAAAGGTCTCCTCTGCCTGAATCCATAAGTTGAACTGCACAAGGATCTCCAAATGGAAGCTGGCACACAGTTTTAGGAGTCCCATTTTGAAATGAAATCAGCTGATTCTTTCGAGTAAGGGCAATCAGAGACATTCTTAACTGATTGTTGACAATCTCCATTGCACAGACATGCACATAAGTTACTACACTGCTATAAGCAGGAGGGATAATGTAAGCCTCACTTATTACTTCTTCATTTTCAAGGGAGTATACATAAAATTTGGTATTCCAAATTGCATAATCTGATTTTGAAAGCTTTTGAGTGCATCCTTCTTCATATAAAAAAGATGGCTTTGGTCCTAATAAAACCATACCTAGATTTTCAATCTCCCCTGCCCACTCAACAGAGGAAAAATTAAGAGACACAGTAACAACTTTGCCAGTTTGAGAAGAGATACAGTAGAATGTTTTGAGATGTCTCCATAAAACTGAAGGGCCATTCAAGACCCTTATACCATCCTTCAACTCATGGCTTAGTCTAAAGTTCAAACGCTTTTCAAATTTATTGGTACTGTGAAGAAATAGAAGAAAATAGCTGAAGATGTTATCCTTTTTATTGCACTGTATCATAATACAAGGGAGATTAATTCCAGTTCTGAAATCTGACACACAGATGCAACACATAATTTTTAAATGAGAGTTTTCTTCCTTTAGCATAAAGAATCCAGTGGACTTCTGAACAAATGCTCTTGTTCTTCTGTCAAATACCATTCTTCTGACATGTAACACGGGTATTTTTGCAGGCCCTTTACCTGCAAAATCTCCCTTAGACAATCGAAAAATAAGGACTTCCCCATTATAACACAAGAGCATTTCTTGTTCATTAGATGACATTGCTTGTTTGCTAGTCATTCCACAATATCAAGTCTTTGTGTCAGTCCAATTTTCGAATGCAAATTGATTCCAGCTGATGCTTTTAAACCTAAAAATGTAATGAGGAAAACTACCATCAAGTAGGCAGTTGAAAAGAAAACACATTTCTGCCAGAGAATTATCACATAGATAACTATAAGTTTAATGAACATTTTTAAGCTTTTTATGCTATCTTAACAATGTTACACTTATCAAAAAACCACATCCCAAGTATCATTTCTGTACAGTTAAAAAATAGTTTGCAAACAATGCAAATAACCACATCACAAAAGATAACTGAATGTGTTAACAGCATCTGTTAAAAGCTGTGGGTGGTCCATTGAAAGTGCCTGAAGATGTTCTTTCTGGTTCAGGGGATTTCTTAAGGGTTCCACTTATGTCTCTCTTTCAAACCTACCAACCTAATCTGGTTTTCCTATTTTCTTCCCCCTCCCCCATTTTCTACCCTGTTGACTCAAACCTGGTTTTTTCCTCTCAGCCTTACACCCTCAACAATGACAATTAAGTAGTCAGTGACTCATATTGAGTGCTACAACAACCCAGGCACTTGGGGTCCTGCTTTCCTGAAACAGGAGCTCATACAGACTCTATGGCCAAAATAAAAGCCCAGAAAGAAAAACAGGAGATTCTATGCCATGGTTTAAAAATATCTCCATAGAAGTAATAGAAATATAATATTAAATCTTACTTTGCAAAAACAGTGCAGCTTTAGGACCTTAAGAAAGTCACTATTCCTATTCCAAGTAGAAAAAACTGGAAGATTAGTAATATTATAATGAACACAAGAATTAAATAATAGCTATCAATTATTCAGGCTTATATGCCAGGTACAATACATAATTTCATTTAATGCTTACAACTATTCTTTTAAAGTAAGTATTCTTATTATCACATCTTTCAACTGAGAAAACTTATTATTTTAACTGAGGTCAGAAAATTTTCCAAGGTTACAACAATAATCGGCAATGGCACTAGATTTGGAAGAGGGGCCCTCTGACTTCTAAGCCTACACTTTTAACTACCACACAGTCCTGGCATGCATCCCCTTACTCTGAACACTGGTTATAAGCAAGGCAACCTGAGAGAATTAGTAAAGTAGAATGAAGAACAAAGGAACACCCATGGCATCACAAATGGCAAGATGTCGTTCTTTTGTATGGCTGAGTAATATTCCATTTCACACACACACACACACACACACACACACATCTTCTTTATCCATTCATCTACTGATGGACACCTGGGACCTACAGGATATTATATGAAATGAAATAAGTCAGACAGAGAAAGATAAATGTTATAGGATTCCACTTACACATGGAATCTAAAAAACAAAATAAACAAACAAAAAAACAGACACTTAAATACATAGCACAAACTGCCAGAGTAGAGGTCAGTGGGGAAACGGGCAAAACAGATGAGGGGGATTAAGAGGTACATATTTCCACTTATAAATAAGTCATGGACATGAAAAGTACAGCCTAAGGAATGTAGTCAATAATTTATAATAACATTATATGGTGACTATGCTTATGGTGAGCACTGAATAATGTATAGAATTATTGAATCAATATGCTGTATACCTGAAACATACATGTCAATTATACTTCAATGGTAAAAATAAAGTTTAAAAAAGAACACAGGCCAAATCTAACAGCAAAAAACCAAAATTACAAGGGAACACCCCTTACAGTGAACACACATATAAGAGAAAGATGTTGATCTCTACTCAGTGACTATATATGCAGAGTCACTCCTTTAACAGTTGTAGAAAGCTCAGCATATGCTATGAACTGCACATGGCTGGAGAGCCTAAAGAACTGTGTGAATGGTGGGCCTGGTCTGCCTCTTACTAGAGGTATGACTTTGGGCAAGTTACTTAATCCCTCTATGCCACATATCCACATATAATGGGGTGAAGTACTACCCCAAAAGGTATTGAAATTAACAAATATAACCCACTTAAAATAGAACCTGACACATAGAAAGTGCTTGATAAAGCTTAGCTGCTACCATTGTCATTATCATCATCATCATGGCCATTCTGGTTTATATAGTACCTAACTTTTGAAACATCAGAACAGTTGTATACTTAACACTTTGTGAATGCTGAAAGGTCCCTCTCCACTATAAATAACTCTAACTCATACTCTTTCTTTTCTCATACTTGTGGATCATTTACACCAGAAAATTCAACTATTTCAGAAAACTAGGTCATTTGCAATTAAGTAATAATGTTTTCCTCTGCTGAATGAGAAACAAACTGCAAAGGCTTAGGTTTTGTTCTTTTATTATAAAAATCTACCAAGAGTCCAATTAGAAAAAAGGATCACTGAACCATCTACAAATTTAACTTAATGTAGCATTTTGTAGAAATGACTTTAATTTAGAGGCAATTCTATTAAAATGCAGACTCGATTAGTCAGCATCTACTTTCAAATTGGAGATACCGTGGCTTATTGTCTAATTTCCAAATACATCATTTGTTATAGTTTTAAACGATGTTCACAAATTCTTTGAAATTCCTTCCATCAAGAAGTGGCACTTAATTCTCCTCTCCTTGGGTGAGGGCTGGTCATTATGATTCACTTCTAGCCAATAGAATATGGCAGAAGGGACAACGTGAGACTTCCGAGACTGGGTCATAGAACATTGTGGCTTCCTTGTTGACCTGCTCCTTGGATCACCTGCAATGAGGAAAGCCATCTGCCATATTATTAAGACACTCAGGCAGCCCCATGGAGATGTGCATTCAGCAAGGAACTATGGCTTCCTGCCAATGGTCAGCAAGAGATTGGGGCCTTTTACCAACAGCCATGTGAGTAGGCCTTCTTGGGATCAGATCTTCCAGCTCCAGTCAGCCCCCTGGAGAGATCCTGAGTCAGAAGAACCAAGCTCAACTGCTCCCAAATTCTTGATCCTCAGTAATTTTGAGATAATGTTTGTTGTTTTAAGCTGCTAAATTTGGGAATAATTTGTTATACAGTAACAGATAAATACATTCCTCTCTGGAAATTTGTTTAAGTTGATGATATTGTTTTTGAGAATTTCATGAAACCTATTACTTGAAGTAACTGGAGAAACTGTATCATAATACAAACTAGCAGAAGTCACTGGCTTACTGGTTTGTTGTTAGGCAATTAATGCAAAGATCTGGGACAGTAAGTATTATAAAGTAGTTTCAGCTTTATTAGTAAAGAAGATAAGCAGGTAAATCAAAGGTGTGGCTTTTACTTATGAAACTATCTTTTAGTTTAAAGGAAATAAATATTGTATTACAACAAAACGTATGAATAATAATTTATTTAAAGTTTCCCACAGATATGTCCGATCTCTTAGATTTCTAAAAGAAGTTTCCTTTTTCAGCATTAAATGATACATTGTTCTTTTAGCATTAAAATTATATAATCTGGGGCACCTGGGCGGCTCAGTCGGTTAAGCGTCTGCCTTCAGCTCAGGTCATGATCCCAGAAGTCCTGGGATTGAGCCCTGCATAGCATTGGGCTCCCTGCTCAGCGGGCAGCCTGCTTCTCCCTCTGCCCCTCCCCCTGCTCATTGATCACCTTCTCTCGCTAATAAATAAATAAAAATCTTTAAAAAATGATAGAATCTGAGGTAAAGATATAAGAACGTGTCTTTTACTACCTATTTACATGAAAAGTTTTTTCAGATTTCTTAAGTACTAGAAACAACCAAAAGTAACTTCTATACAGAAAAGGATTTTGGAAGAAATGAGTGAGACCCTTAATACAGAGATAATAACATAGCAGAGATAAAGGGCTCAATAAACGAAATAAGAAACACACTTGACAGAATGAACAGCAGGCTGAAAGAAGCAGAGGAACGAATTAGTGACCTAGAAGGAAGAGTAAAGGAAAGTAATCAAGCTGAACAAAAGAAAGAAAAAAGAATTCTGCAAAACAAGAACAGACTTGGGGAACTCAGTGACTCCATCAAACGTAATAACATTTGTTATTTTAGTATTAAATGTCACAACTAATGTTTAATCAATGCAATGCTCTGGTTCACCAATATCTGAATATAACAGAAGTAAGAAGAATCTGATTGCTGAAAGGTCAGCAGAATATCCCCCTTTACTAAACTCTATGTATTATTGCACCTTGATAAAGTTATGACTTAAGAAAATCAGACCCCTTACATTCTCTTCTTTTAATGCTACCAGCAACTTCCTTAACTTAGAAACCACTATCTTCCAACTCTGTTCCAACTGCCACTACAGTAGTTCAGGCTCTCAACTCTCACTTAGGTTGATGAAAAAGTTTCTTAAATTGATCTTCCTTACTCTAGGCTCTCTCCGCTCCAACTTACCAATTTATTTATGCTACCTCAGTTATGGTTCTAAAACATAAACTTGATCTGGTAACTGTCCCCTACCTCAAAAACCTTGCATGTACCCTCTCCCCCTTCTCAATAGATGTATGAACCTAGACTTACTTCCTGGAAAGATAGATGCTAAACACTGTGAATTGAACACATGAATGACACAGAGACAAAAGATTGCAAACCATTGCTATAAAGTTTATCATGGCATTCAAAGCCTTGTTATAATCCTAACCCAACATGCTTTTAGCATGAGCTCTAGGCAAAAAGCAAACTTATTCTCATGGATTTAGAGACTGTTATATGAAAGGTTTTTATTTTTAAATACTACTGCAAAACCATGCACATTTTAAATATAGGTTATTTAAAATTGATCACCTTCAGAGTTAAAAATTAGAAGTCATTATTACTTATGAAGATAAATTTTTTTCCTCAAACTTTCTATAATCTCAAGGCTTATTGAATTTGCATACCTGTGTACATTTTATTTTATACTGATTCAACATCTGTTTTAAGAGTAAGAGTTCTTAGCATATGTTCATAAAACAAACCTTTAAGCCTATGGAATAAATGGTAATTTTCTTTTTTTAGATAAAAATAATATGGAAACAACTGAAACTAAGATCAATTTAGAGGTTCTAAGACCAATATAAACAAGCCCTGATTAATCAAACCCTGATTATTAGGGCACCAGACTTACTATTCCAGCCTATTGGTCATCTGACTTTTTACTTATCCTTACAACAGTGGCTTACACTGTAGTGGCTTACATCCTTAGACAGAAACAAAACAAAACAAAAACAGGTAACTCAAACCAGTTAAGTTTTACCTCCTATTGCAGCTAATGGGGTGGGGAGAGGGTTGGAACCAGATTATTTATAAAATACTATATATGAATTTGAGATTTTCCTGTTCTGTATTACCATATATCATAGTTGAATGTATATATTTTGTACATAAAATGAATATACTAGGGAAATAATACATGCTAACAGAAATATAGTAGGTTGACAATAAATTATCACCCTCATCCACTCTTCCCTACCAGCCTCCTATTAAATAAACAATGTTCCTTTTAAATGTTAATAAATTCTTCTGGGTGTCATAAATTTCAGAACTCTTCAAATAAACTACCTGTCTGGTTGAGGAAGATCACCATATATCTGGTTGAGGAAGAGCACCATATTATCTGCAGATAAAATCTAAAAATGTCTCTAAGAAACTATATCAAGAGTGAGCAATAGAAAGTATCTTTGGAAAAAAGGTAGAATTAAGATACCCAACTAAAAATTTCACCTAAGAATATTAAACATAATTTTATAAGAATACGGATAGATGTACTTTTCACAACATATAGGACATTATTTACCTAAGTAAATTAACTTGGCTACAGAATAGGTCTGCTGTTAAAAACGTTTTTCTACCTATATAACTGGACATCATTTGTTGGAGCCTACCCAGAATCAAGCTCTATTTTCCCTTTTCCAACAACACTTAGTGTATCTGAAATGTAGGTGAACATGGGGGAATGGTGATCCACTAAGAGAATTAGGAAAGACTAAGTTAAAGGTTTTCTATGTCACCCTAAGGACTTCTAACTTTCTCTAAGCAATGATACACCACTGAAAGATTTCAAAAATAGAAATCACAGGATTGTACTTCTGAATTATAAAGATCCTGGTGACAGTGTTGAAGATGGGGGTGAGGTGAGAATGGAGGCAGAGCCATCAATTAGGAGATAATTATGAGTTCTTAATTAAAGGGAGAGGTGACTTTGGAAGGCAATTTGGCAGTCACCTGAAATGCATATATCCAGCAATTTCATTTCTAGATATGAACCCAGAGAAACAATCCTACATAATAATGTACAAAGACATTGCTCTAGAATGTTCACTGTGCTGTTGTTTGTAATATTAAAAAAGTAAAAAACTTCAATGATCATCAATAGAGGAATGAATAAATACAGATGGAATATCATACTACAGTTAAAAAAATGAATTAGATCTATGTATACCACCATGGCTAAATTTCAAAAATCAAATGAAAAAAATTAAGCTGCAGAAAAATGTATTCTGCGGTACATTATTTATGTAAATCAAAACACATAAAACAACATTACATATTTTCTGTTTACCTACAAAGGCTACATTCCCTGAGTGCTTCTCTGTGCCAGGTACTATTCTAAGCACTTTGGACTCATTTATTCCTCACTACATTCTTATGCTATAGGCAATATTATCCCATTCTACAGATGGGGAAACTGAGGCATGGAGGTTAAGAATCTTCTGAAAGGCCTAAAATTAGGAAGTGACAGCCAGGATTCAAATTCAGGCAGCCTTGTCCAAAATTTAAAGAGCAAAGATTCTGTAAAGATTCATGCCAAATTCCAATGACTGTTTATTCTGGAGAAGGAGATAGATATCAGGTAGGGGAGTGGAGCCACAGGGAGACGTTAGCTATAGCTGCAATGTTATTTTTTAACAACGTATTCAATTATTTTTAAACAATAATGTCCATTTTTCCCCATAAAAATTTGTAGCATATTTAAAAAAAGTCTCCGCCAAAGATGCTACAGTGTCGATCATAGTTGACTGTGGATGGTGGAAATATGGGGACTTCCTGCAATTTCTTTGTAGTTTTCACTATCTTTCAGTTTTTAAAACCAGTATTATTGAATGCAAAACGATTTCCTTTCAATATTTTAGCCAACAACCATAAAATTGTTCCAGTGCCTTATAAACCTAACTCTTTCTGAAGTTTGGCACTTAATGTCATTTTGCACTGGATAACTGTCATAGGGGCCTCCCTGTGCGTTCCAGGCTATTTAGCAATACCCACTAGATGCCAGTAGCAGGCCCCAACCCGGTTGTGACAACCAAAAACATCTCCAGACACTGTCAGATGTCCGCTGCGAGACAAAATTGCCCCAGGTTGAGAACTACCCTAATTAATAAACTGTAAGATGTTTTACATCTTTTAACTTTATATAACTGGTTTAGTTTAAGGATTTCAAATACATAATCCTTGATTATTGATTATTGTTTCTCACACTCCAAGTGGGAAAGATGAGGCGGGGGTGAAGAAAGTTCCAAGCGAAATAATCCTATACAGCAAAGCACTTAAAATCTAGTCATCATTCCAAAGAATGATGAACATAGGCCGCGGCAAACTCGCTTCCATCCCCTTATTCCGGAAAGAAGGGAGCCAACCCAGTTCTGTCACCCAGCCCCGCGAAGACCAGGTAAGGGTAAGGGACGACTGGCCGGCCCTACCTCACCGCGCGAGGCCCTGCGTCCTATAGCCGCCAGGTTCCCGACTCCGCACGCGGGCGCAACATCCCTCCGCTCCAAACCTCCCGCCCGCGCGCTGCATCCTGGGAGATCTGGGCCGGAGGCTGCGTCGAAAGCAGAGGAGGCGGAGCCTGCCGAGCCTGCCGAGCCTGCTAGGAGACGGTTACCAAGGGAGGCTGAGGGGGCGGGGCCTCCAGGGAATGTGAAAGCGAAGGGCAGGCGGAGCTTGCTCGGGCGGAGCTCGGCGCGGGAAGCTCCCGTGATCCGGCGGTAGGCGGAGGCGGGTCCGCAGTGCAGGGGACGTCGGGGGAGCGGAGCCCAAACGAGAAGCTAATGGAAAGCCACGCTGGGACCTGGTTCCGCCTCCAGACCCAGGCGGCCACATTGGATTGGACAACGCGGCGACACTTCCGCCCGCCTCCCGGTGTCACGCGACCGTCTCCACCTCCCGCCCTTCTCTCTCTACCTCCTGGCCCGCCTGGCCAGTGATGAGATATTCGGACGGGTCGGAAGGTGGCCACCGCGATCGAAATCACGTCCACGACCGCGACCATGGCCGAGGTGAGGAGGCGACCACACCGCTGCCGGCCCTCCCCCCAGACCCGGAAGCTTCCTCTGAAGCCAGGGGGCTGTGCGCCCAGGTGCAGGTGGGCTGGGCTGAAGGGAAGCGGGGTGGTGCGCGTGGTGTCTAAGCGTCCCTTCGTGTCTCCCTTTCAGTATCACGCCCAGAATAAAGCCAAGCTCATCTCTGAGACCCGACGGAGATTCGAAGCCGAATATGTGACAGGTGGGTACCGCGTTCTCGATGTTGAGGCAGGTGTGCAATGAGCGTCCCCAACTTTCCAAAGGTGTTTGCAGGTGTCTGTGGGAAGCTTTAGGGACCATTTCGACCCTCACAGTGATGATGCCCTGCACGTTTCCAAGGTTTTCTTCTCCGTAACACGCCATGCACGCTGCTCCAACTGGGCAGGTGATACGCCCATTGCTTCCTAAAGGGTTAATGTAAGTTGGAAATTAGTTACTTTCTAGCATCTCGAGTTTGTGAAACTTGCAGGACACTTTCAAGGCCCACGGCACAGGTGACACTGTCCAGTACACGGTTTCTCTGCTGACCTTTCACCAGCAACAATGGAGAAAAAGAATCTGGAAACCGCCATAATGCTTTTCACGTGTACTTAATTGGGGATACAAATTCCTCGGATATTTTTGCCTAATTCCACTTCATACAACCCAGTATGCTACCCACGGAGTAGGCCTTCCAGGGCTGGAACAAGTTTTCTTTCATCCCACACTGTACCTAGCCAGAGTACCTGTGAGTCCAGAATTGATTTATTGGTTGAACATTATGTGTTCATATGGTTGAACAGATGTCCCAGATACTTGAAACTGATGATTTAATCCTTGTACAGTAATTTTTTAAAACCTGCAGGATAATTTATTATAAATATGAAATAGTGAATCCTGACCCTGCCACTTATTAGCTTGGTTGTCTTTTCTAAGCCCCTGTTTCCTTATCTGTGAAATATGAATAATTAGGAGGATTAACTGAAAAAACATAGATCAAACTGTCTAGCATGGGGTTAACCTATTGTAGGCTCTCAACGAATATTTTGTCTCAAGTCGGTTGGTTTGGTTGCTGTGGAAGGGGTTAAACTTCTGCATCTTGACTTTAGTGCTCAGCAGAGGTTTTCTGCAACTTTAGACTGCCCTAGATTAAATGTCAGTGATGACCTAGAACAAATAAGGAAATGTGTTCCAAATAACCTGGTCAGTAAATCTTTTCATCCTCCCTGTCAATTTTCTTCACATTCCAAACTTTGCACTAGAGAGTTGTAAAAGCACTTGATTCACTTAGCCCAGAGATCTCATTTAAATAATATAGCTTGTTCCAGTAAAAAGATAATTCTAAAATTGCTTTCTACAGAAATGTAATTCTTATATTTACACGGTTTGTAGTATTTTAAGAAGTATCCCAAAACTTGACCTAATGGGCTAGTGTCTCTCCAATAGTCAGGTATTTATGCCCAATGGAGGAAGCAGGATATATGTATACATATGTGTGTGTGTGTGTGTGTGTGTATATAGTCATACAAGTTTAGCAATAGATAAGATCTTAAAAGTTATCTTGGTCCAGACTTCTCATATTTAAAATGAAGAAAGTAAGATCTAGCGAGATTAAGTGATATGCTCCAAATCCTTGGTGTTAGCGGCTAGGCCTGGGCTAGTTTTCTGAATTTCACTATAGTGAAAATCTTTTGGCAACACCATCACGTTGAATTAGATCATGTCACTCCCTAACTTGAAACTCTTCAATACATTCCCACTGTGTTTATAATAAAAATCTCAATTCTTATGGTGGTCTACAATGCAAGGCCATGTATGCTGTTGCTCTTGCCCAGCCGTCCATCCTAATTTATAATTACTCTCTTTGCTTAGTACAGATTTCACCACTGCCCACAGTAAGAAACATATCACACATTGCAATCTAGTACACGCTCACACATGCACACATAACGAGCAAAAGTTCCTTAAGGAATACTTATTCTGAAAACCTATGACTTCCTGTTGCGGTGACCCACAAAATTGACATCACATCCTACATGACCCAGGGTTTGAAAAACATGACCAGCCACACTGCTTCTTTTATGTTCTTCAAACAGACTGAATCTGTTTTTATCTTGGGACCTTTCCACTTCTCTTTGTTTGGGAGGCTCTTGCCCAGATAGTGTGCACGGCTAGGTCCTTTTTTTCTTTTCCATCCTGGTTTAAATGTATCTGAGAGGCGTTTGCTGATGACTGAATAGCCTCCCTGTTTATTTTGTCTCCTTTACAGCTCTTACGGTAACCTGTAATTATCATGTTCATTTGTTTACTTGCTTATTGTTCCTTTCCTCCAGTAGAATGTATATGGGTCTGGGGCAACCTGTGGGCATTGAGGGCAGGGACTTACTCACCTCTGTGTACCTAGCACAGTTTTCAATATATACTCAATATAGCAATGCTTAAATATATACATAGGGAGATTAATCCGAGTCTGAGTTATGAGTTGTCCTAATTGGCTCCCCATCCCACCCCCCTCCCAAAATCTGGCAAAGAGCAACCCTCACAATATGTTTCATAAAGACGAGCATTATTTCAAAGTAAAACACTCTATGGCAATAAGTATAGGGAGGGTTGGGTTCGTGTGAATTCGTGTGAGCGGGTTATCTGCACAGCTGCTGTAAATACTAACTTAATTCAGACTTGCACGGGAAAGGAAAATAAAAACCTGCAAAGACTTTCTGCCTTTGAAGTTTGAGTTGTTTCCTGAGATACTGCATCAGGTAAAGGTAAAGTAGGAAAGTGGTAAAAATGGGTTTTTGATCTGCCTGTGTTCACCCTTTCAAGTTTACTTTTTAGAAATTAACTCAAGTGCTTAGAGAACGTGCACTTTCCTAATTCCTCTTTCATTTCACCCTTTCTATTGTCACAAACAATGTTTTGTTTCAGAAGACGCTTAAGGCTAACTTAAGCAAACAAATGAGATGTTTTTCCTAAAAGAAAATATTTGCAAATGTCACTTTAAGCACTGGCTGTACTCCAAAAACTCTTTTGGAGGTAGGTTCTTGGGAATTCCAAGCACATTTTTGTTTCCATAGAAATTAAGTTACCAATATGGATAGATTTGTAGCTGTCAGAAAGAATAAAGGTTCATAATTGTTTTATGCATTACAAGTAGTCCTTTTTTTCTCATTGTTTCTGTGAGAAAGTCCGTGCTGAGTCTCAAATGAGAAACATTTCCCATTCTCTCTTCCTCCTGGTGGCCAAGGCAAGAGACTACTCCCTTGTGACAGTAATTTATTTGGTTCCTCAAATACTCATTATGTGCTTAATTCTGAGAAGCAGTATGTCCTTACTAGAGAAAGAACTGAAGAAGGATAGAGCTCCCTCTTGAACTACTACAATCTAGTAGAGGCATTAAGACAGAGCTAACTATTAGAATTCAGGCAAATTGTATCAAGAAGAATGAGAGTGCTAAAATCATTTCTGTAGAAATCAAAGACAAGGAAAAAAGTCACACGTGGTTGGGGTGATTGGGTTAGCACCAAGTGAGAAAAAACTTAGAAAAGGTGGAAACTTTGGAAAGGTGGAACTTTGGAAAATGGCAGAACTTGGCCAGGTAGAGAATGTGGTCCAGATGGATCAAATAGTCTGAGCTAAGGCACTGTAGTGAGAGGGTACAGGGCATGTTAGGGAAGCCCCGGAAAGTCCGCTTTGATGGGCTTTAAGCACACCCGCTAACAACAGTGGGAACGTAGTGTAGAGAGTCAATGTGTTTGTACTTTAGTGAGTTTGGAGAGCAGTTGAGGGATTGGTGTGTTTTCTTATTTTAGGTTTGTTTCTTGACTTTACAAGTATATGAATTCATATAAATGAATTTGGATGATACCAGAAAAGCCCAAAGAGTCCCCCATAAGCTAACCATCCCGAGATAGCTCTGCTAACAATGGATGCATTTTTTCCGTTTAGTTTTTGGTTTTTTTCTTAATAGGCTCCACGCCGGCTGGGCTTGAACTCAGGATCCTGGGATTGAGACCTGAGCTGAGATCGAGTCAGGACACTTAACCAACTGAGCCCCTCAGGCGCCCTCACTCTTTTTTTTCTATACATTAAAAAAAAAAAAGGAGTTAAAAGACTTGTGTATGTAATTTTAGGGCTTGCATTTTTTTATTGACACGATCAAATTTATTTCCCTAGATTGACGAAGTAAACAGTGTTTTACATGACTATTTAATACTCAGCTCAATAAAAGATAATTTTCTTATCTTTTATCTTAATACTTCCTATTTGGATATTTATATTCTTTCCAGTTTTTTTTGTTAGTACAGTTTTTTGTGCAGTAGTTCAGATTGTTTCCTTAAGACTCATGTCTAGAAAGAGAATTATTAGTTTCAAGAATATGAATATATTTAAGACACTTCATATATGTGCTGCCGTTTCCTCCCCAGAAGTTGCACCAAGCTTCATTCCCACCAGCTGTGTTAGAGTGTTAGTCTCACCACAGCCTTACCCACGTGTCAAGTCCTCACTCCTTACCTGATGGTTCTTTTAGTTTGCATCTGGTTGCTAGTGAGAGTAAACTTCTTTTCGGATATTTACATCAATTTGTAGTTTAAATTTTTTTTCATTACTATGGCTTTTAAAAATGGTTGGGCTTTTTCTTGTTCATGTCACTTTCACTTTTTTCATGTTTTTAATGTATTCAAAATTACCCATTCCTTTGTGGTTTCTTTCATTGCCGTTAAGTTAAATAATTTTCTCTCGTCTGATAATTTCCTAGTCCTTTAATTTTTGCTTTGTCTTGGTTTATTATTTTTTACAATTTGAAATCTCTTTTAAGTAAAAATTGAATGAAACATGAATAAAGTGAACACCCATGTACTTAACACCACCATTCAGGGGCAGTGGTGTGTCCTGCATTTGGTGTTACTCATTCTCTTGCTTTTCATTAGCTTTACCACCTATGATGTATTCTTCACCAGTACTTTATTAAGTTTAGCTGTTTTTGAACTTTAAAAGCTGAATGTATTTTTCCATGACTCGCTGCTTTTTTTTTTTTTTTTTTTTATTCATTCGAGATAGAGAGAGAGAGAGAATATGAGCAGGGGGAGAAGCAGGCCCCCCACTGAGCAGGGAGCCCGATGCGGGGCTCGATCCCAGGACCTGGGGATCATGACCTGAGCCAAAGGCAGACGCTTAACCATCTGAGCCACCCAGGTGCCCCTATGACTCGCTTCTATTACTCAAGAGTCATTCGTATTGTCAAACATAAGTGTAATTGATTGCTTTTGATAGCTGTGTAGTAGTGCATGGAATGAAAATGTCAGTTGATGGATTTGGGTGGTTTCTAGGCTTTGCTATTATGCGCAAGGCTGCTGCAAACATTTTTAAACATGTCTGGTGCCTAGACTTTCTCTAGCGCAGTGGTTCTCAAAGTTGGTCCAGGAACCGTAGTTCCTTGAGACCATTTCAAGGAGCTGGAGAGGTGGAAACAACTTTTATAATAACACCAAAACATCATTTTCCTTTTTCACTGTCACTCTCTCACAAGCATACATTGGCATTTTCCAGAGGTCACATGGCACATTGTGATGTCATTGCTCTGACAGCTGATAGAATATGTGCTTGTGTATTCTCATGTTTAAAACTTTCCTCAGTTCTAATACCTAATAGAATAACTACTGGTTACTATAACCCATATAAACAAAAAAGCTCTTTGGAGTCCTCAGTTATTTTTAAGAGTGTAAAAGGGGTCCTGAGACCAAGAAGTTTGAGGACTGCTGCTCTAGGGTTTGCACCCGACAGTGAAATGTGTGGGTCATCGATGAGGCACATGTTCAGCTTTACTAAGTAATGCCGAACTAGCTCCTGAAGTGACTATACCAGTTTTCATTTTAACCAGCAGTTTCCACATTCTAAAATTTGGTGGTGGTGGTGTTTTGTGTTGTTGTTTTGTTTTGTTTAATTTTTGCCCATCTGATTAAGGTGTAGGGATATCTCATTGTGGTTTTAATTTGCATTGCTTTGAGTACCTGCGAGATTGAGCGTTTCTTCATATCTTTGTGGACCATTTGGTTTCTGCTTCCAAGAAAATCACTTCTTCAGGCTCTTAGCCTGTTGTTCCTCTGTATAAGTTCTAGAATCAGCTTATCATGTTTCTGCAAAAAAACCAACTGTTGTTGGGATTTTGAATGGAATTGTGTTAAATCGGAAGACCAATTCTGAGAGGCTTGACATCATCAGGGTGGTGTTTTCCTAAACAAGAGCCTGGTATATCTTTGCTAAACTCTTCCTTATTGAAAGATTTGTAATTTTCTCCATAAAGGTTAACTCACTTTGGTTAAATTCATTCCCGGGTACTTACATGTTTTCTTTTTGTGGTTGTTTAAATGATATCTCTTAAGAATTTATTTTCTGATTGTTTGTGGTTAACAGAAAGTACATTTGACTTTTTTACATTAATATTGAATTCAATATTCTTATTAATTTTGATAATTTATCTCTAGATTAGTTCAGAATTTCTATGTAGACAATAATATCACCTTGAAATAATGACAGTTTTCTTTCTAACTTCCCAGTTCTTACAACTTTAAATGCTTTTACTTTACACTGGCTGGACTTTAGAACATTGTTGAATTGAAGCAGTGAGAAAAGCCTACTTGTCTTGTTCCTGATCTTAGAAAGATAGCCCCAAACATGTCACCATCAAGTATGATCTCTGTAGATATCCTTTATGAAAATGAAGAAGTTTCCTTCTACTTCTGGTTTGTTGGTTTTGGTTTTTGTTTGTTGCTTTGTTCTCATCATGATGATGGTTGAATTTTACTAAATGCATTTTCTTCATCTATTGAACACATTTACTGTATCTGATGAGATGTTTACTTGTTTTTTTTCCTTTTTAATCTGTTAATATGGTAGACTCTATTAATCAGGTTTTTAAAATACATTGCTGTATTCAGTTAGCTGGAGTTTTACATCTATATTCATAAATTAGCCTGTAATTTTCCTTTCTTATACTTTTCTTGTGCAATTTTGACATCAAGATCATGCAGGCTTCATAAAATGAGTTAGGAGTGTTTCCTCTTTTCTACTCCCTGAAAAATATAGTCATTGTGTAGTTCTAACCTCATTCTCCGTATTCACACCTCCCTCCATTTATTATTGTTTTATATGTTAGTTTTTGTCTACTTACCATATATTTACTAATATCTTTATTTACCATCCCTTCTTGAGTTTTAGATCTTGCATCTGGGATCATTATTGTTTCATCTTAAGTATAACTTTTAGATCATTCTTTAATGTCTTTCTTTTGTCTTTTTTTTACATTAAGCAATTAATCTTGAAGAGTGCCTTCATTTTATTAGGCTGAAGGAGACAAAGTGATTAGAGAAGTAGAAGAACCAGGATGATCTCTGAATTTCAAGGACAGGATGATTAGCAGTGACTGGAAGGAACCTCTGTAGGTAAAGGGTACATAAAACAGGGATTGTCCTTATCAGCTGCCCTCTCTGGAGAGGAAGAGTAGAAGGAAAATGACATTTAAAGTGTAACTACACTATTGAATGTTTTACATAAGCTCTCTAGATTATGAACCACCCAAGGGATCCACTTAGGCTTTATTCATCTTTGCATCTGCAATACCTAGCTCCATTTTGAGCTAGCATATAGTGAGAGTTCATAAATTAGTCCTCAAAGTTAATGAGTTATGTATTATCCTTCAATAGTGGAAACCTTTACAAGATAGGTAGACAGACACTTGCATTTTCTTAAATTTTGTTCCATCCTTAACATTCTCACAGTTAACCTTTTAAAGTTGTCATGATCAGAGCAAGAGGAAAAGATTTTAAGAGTTTATCGATTTTTGTTCTTATTTTACATATCTAAAAATACCAAGCCTCTGTCATAGAGAATATAAGATTGTAACTTCTTTTATGTTGTATTTTATTTTATTTTTTTATTTGAATTCAATTAACATGTAGTATGTTATTAGTTTCAGAGGTAGAGTTTAGTGATTCGTCAATCTTACATAATATGCAGTGCTCATTACATCACCCAGGTACCCCATACCCCTACCCCCCTCCCCTTCAGCAACCCTCCATTTGTTTCCTATGATTAAGAGTCTGCTGTGGTTTGTCTCCTGCTCTGATTTTGTCTTGTTTTATTTTTCCCTCCCTTCCCCTGTGATCCTTTGTTTTGTTTCTTAAATTCCAAATATGAGTGAGATCATATGATCATTCTCTTTCTCTGATTGACTTATTTCACTTAGCATAATACCCTCTAGTTCCATCCACAATGTTGCAAATGGTAAGATTTTATTTTTTGATGGCTGATTAGTATTCCATTGTGTATGTATACCACATCATCTTTATCCATTCATGTAAGATTGTAACTTCACATGGAGACTCGAGGGGTAAATTGGTGATGGGATAGAGAATTGGTAGACCTGCTTATTTTTGAATCCTTATTCTCAGTAATGACTTTTATCAGTGCCTGGCAAATATTTTTTTGACTTATCTCTTTAAATTGTTGATACCTATTCTTCATATATGTTCATCCTGAATGTTAAGTGAGATATGCAACTTCAAAGAGTCTGTTACTAGTACACTGTCACTTCTAGGATATCAGCTTGTATTTAGTCAATTGTTATTTGAATACACACAATGGAATATTAATGTAGAAAGGTTAAAGATGAGATGGAAAAAGGTGTACAAAACAAAGTGTACTAACCAAAAGTGATACTGTGTTGGCTGCATTTTTGTTAGACAAAATATTTAGGGTGAAAAACATTAATACACTTAAAAAGGGATTCTACTGTTGATTAATGGAACCCTGAAAAGGTTTAACATTTAGAATTAATAACATAAGTATCTCACAGTATAGCCTTCACATACATAAAGCAAAAGCTCCCAGAATTATGAGAGAAATTCAAGAAATACACAAACATGTTGAAAGATTTTAACAAACCTCTTTCAGAAATATGCAGAGCATGCAGGCAGGAGATCCTTAAAATTGTGTTTTGTTAAGTAAACTCTACCCCCAACATGGGGCTCAAACTCAGGACCCTGAGATCGAGAGTCTCATGCTCCACCGACTGAGCCAGTCAGGCGCCCCAAGATTTTAGATTCTAACACAATGAACAGAGTTGATCAAAGATATATATGTATGTGTATATATGAATGTATAGTCCCTTCTCAACAAATAGGGAATATATATACTTTAGACAATATATTTGTGCCCTCGGAGCTTTTGTAAACATTCACCACATACTAAGTCATAAAGGAAGTCTCAGAAATTACAAAGCAGCTACATCATACAGACCCATGTTTTCACACCATTAAGCAACTGTATTAGAAGTCACAATCCCAGGTTTTGGCACCAAAAAACAAAAATGAAAACAAGTCAAACAGGTACTTAAAAACAAATCAAATGTTAGGAAACTAAAATAACACACCTCTAAATAACCCACGGGTTAACAACTTCCCTGTATTGTGTGTAATTCTTAGCTCTGCTAAATAACCCATGGGTTAAAGAGGATATCACAATGGAAATTACTAAATAGTTAAAGCTGAGCAACAGAATATCTAGGGTCTTTTATGTTCATTGATTAGAAAACAAGGCCCCAATTAAAATCAGCTATAATTCAATTCAAGGAGCTACAAAATGAACATGAGTAAATACAGAGAAAGTAGAAGGAAACAGATAGGAGCAGATATTCATGATATAGGAAAGAAGATAGTCGGTGTAATAAACAAGCTGGTTTTTTGAAAGGACTAATGAAACAGACAAGCCTAGGATGACTAAGAGCAAAGGGAAAATGCAAAGACACGAGGAGCAAAAAGCAGACATAATTAAAGATGTGGTAGAGATTTTAAAATCATAGGAGAATACAATCACCAGCTTAATCACAGTAAGTTATAAAACTTAGATTAAGTGGAAAACTTTATGGAGAGGAGAAAAATCCTCTCACTTTGTCTCAATGAGAAGTAAAAAGCCTAACTGGATCAATGACCATTAAAGAGACTGAGTCGGCAGCCATAGGTCCCTACCACTGTCCCCTTTGCAGAGAGACGTGCCCACAGATAAGGCCCAAGCAGTTGGCTAGTCCCAGGATCACAAAGATGGTAATCAGAAAATGCAGCAGAGGAACTTACCACATTAACAACATGCTTCTCAATGACATTTCTGAATAGGTCAGGTTCAACAATCAAAACCACATAAAAAGATAAACATTGAGAGGTCTTTCATCTCATGTGCCTCTTCTGTCCCTTCTCTTTTCTCTTTAGCTAACCATATTTGTTTTCTCTTTCTTTTTTCTATAATTACTTGAGCAAATAGAAATATATATATGCATTAACAAAATTAAATGAGGAAAAGCTTTTATTTCAACAAAGACAGAAACCACACTGGCTATAATTCAACTTCGTGTAAAGCAAACAAAACTTCGTGCAAACAAGGAAAACTTTCTTTGTTCTAAGTGTATCTCCTAAAAACCTACAACAAATGTTATGTTTAATTGTGAAACTTCAAAATAACTCCCATAAAGTCAAGGGAAAGACAGTGATCGCCACTATTATTTCTAAAATTCTGCGGTATATAAAATAACCTAGTTACCAATATGGCAAGGAAAATAAGAGGTATAGGATTTGCCACTCTTTATTGGCTCATATAGCAACACAAAAATCTCTAAAATGCGTCATGATCTAATAGAAGAAATTTGCAACATTTTTTCTTTTATCAAGAAAATTGTGTTACTAAAGAACATTGAAAGAAGACCTGAATAAATAAATGGAGATATATATCATCTAAGATAGAAAGCACCTCCCCTCTCTACAACAAATCATAGGTCAGCAAAGTTTTCTTTTTGTACAGCCCTTGCACTAAGAATGGTTTTTGTATTTTTAAAGGATTACTTAAAAAAAAAAAGAAGAAGAAGAAGAATCAGCAGCAGCAGCCATCTTGGCCTTCAAAGTCTAAGATATTTAGATATTTACCATCTGGCCCTTTACAGAAAGTTTTCCAACACCTGTAACAGACCATGATTCTCAAAGTGTGTTCCCTGGACCAACAGCAGTCCAGCATCCTGTAGGAACTTGTTACAAATGCAGATTCTTGGTTCCCGTCCATGAATTAAGTACTCTGGGAGTGGGGTCCAGTAATCCCCCTTTTAAACAAGCCCTCCTGGTGGTTCTGACAGGTCCTGAAGTTTGAGAATCACCACTATAGGCTAGTGGCTTAATCCCATCTTTTTTTTTTTTTTTTGTGGCTTAATCCCATCTTAAAAGAGCACCTGCCTCTCAGTCTTTCACCAGATGACATCACAGGAAAGGGGAGATTTAGGGTAGGTTGTAACCTACTAAAATTCCCTTAAGGATATCCTTAAGGGAATATTTTGTTATTTCAGCCTGATCACTCCCACTGTTGACAGTAACACATTCCAGCCAATAGAAATGGTCCGGACAGTACAGATGCTCTTCCGGGGCCCTGCCAGGACTTTAAGTGGATCAGTGCTCAAAGTCCTGGAGAAATAAGAGGGTTTAGGAGGTTTTAAATTACTATAATGTTTGACAGTTGTATATTTGCTGCTTTTGAACGTCATTATGTTGTCTAGTTAAGAATTTTTCTCTAGTTTTCATTATCAGAATACTTCTGTATTTTTTCCAACCTTTATCTGAGTTTTAGGCACATTTGTAATAACTACAGTTTACTTCTAAGATTTTCTCAACTGATTAATGGGCCAGTTAGAATTTAATCTTATATTCATGGATAGCATTCTACCTTAGGTTAATGAAAATTCATTTATATAGTATTTAAAATTTTCAGAGTGTTCTTGATCTTCATAAGATTGTGGGTAGGCAGACCTTATCTCCATTTTACAGAGAAGAAAATCAGTGACTTGCTCAGTCCCTATACATAGTAGCATGGGTCTTCTGATTCCATCACTCTGCCCCATATCCTGAATCTGGCTAGACCTTTTTTTCATATTCGTTACCTTTAAAATACGGTTCTGACCTGTTGGTAATTTCACCAGCCAACGAGTACAAGGGAGAAAAAGAAAAGTTAATAATGAAATTCACCATTTTACAAATAAAAACTGTATCCTGCAAAACTTAAAAATTTTTTTGGAATGTATACGTGAGAGACAGTATGAAGGGGTGTGAGTGAGGGTGTGTGTGTGTGTGTGTGTGTACGTACACACAGAAGAGAAAGAGATGAAAAGCTGAGAGAAAGAAGTCATCTTTACTCTGAAACATTTAGTACTGTGTGAGAGCTCAATCTCCCTTGCCATTTATCTTTAGTTCTTTCTCTGCCTAATTCTGAACTTGAGTATGTGTTTGATGGTGAAACACTGTATAAGTACAGGACCAATCAACACAGCAAAATTTGTATAAGAAGAAATAAATAGTGGAAAAATACAGTGGACCATGGGTGAACCATTAAGGTTTCTTACAAAGGAGTGGCCAAAACGAGCTTTGAGCTGTTTGGAAGAACTGCAGAGTTGAGGCTTAAAAACCCATAACTTGAGATTAATGTTGGTTTGCAATGAAGTTTTCACTGGTTTGCAGCAAGATGAAAGTAGTAAGGATACGGTGTTACGAGAATATAGACATATACATACATGTCTGTGTATACAACTAATCTCTTCCTCGTTTTTATACTTTAATTATTGAGAGGTAAAGTCTTTCAAAATGATGTCGTGAGTAGGTGGGAGGGGCAGAGGTGTATGTGCACAAATGTGTGTTTGGTAGCTTTAGTTACCTTTTGAGTATACCTCTTTAGTTTATTCCTGTAACATCTGGATTTACCAGAGGACCGGTTTTCTGAAAACCACCTCACACTTGAGGGTTCAGTTGTCTGGGGGCTGTGCTTGAAAGCAGCAAATTGTGTTGTCATAAGCACCCTTATTGCACTTGGCCAAGCTTTCCTTACCTTGAATGTTCAGTTGACTCTTTTTCTCTGTGTGTGTGTGTGTGTGTGTGTGTGTGTTTCTCCTCCTCCTTCTCCTCCCTTCAGCCCTCCTCTCTGTCCTCTTCTGCCCCGACTTTCTTCCTGCCTCCCTCCCTCCCCACCACCATATAGGACCTCCTCCCAATCCTCTCCTCTGTCTTTTCCTGCTCTCTCTTTCCCTAGCTGTATAGGGGTAAATGTTCAACAGGCATTTCATATATAAGCACACATCCTGACAATAACAGTAATTAGTCATTTTATTATAAATGGAGATTTTAATTTCAAAGACCTCCATCCCTAAAAGCTATCCAAAAGCAGTTTGCTTTACATTTCATAGTAACAGGTGCTGTCTCTTTTATGGTATCCCTAGTGGGAATACCAGCAGTGGTTACAATGATAGTAACAACAGTCATGGTTTCTTCTTCTCCTATGGCTAATGTTTATTGAGTTTTTACCACTTGCCATATATTGTTCCAGGTAAGTGGTGCTGAGTTTAGTCTTTGGACCCTGGGGGATGCCCAGGACTCTGCAGGAGCCTGTGAGGTCAAAACTATTTTCATAATAATGCTAAGAAGCCATTTGCCTTTTTTATCATATTGCTATTTGAGCTGATTACACAGAAGCCATGGGCAAAACTGCTGGCTCGTCAGCCCAGATCAAGGGTAGTGGTCATTGTAGTCCTCCTTGTGGGCACTCTCAGTTAAAAAAAAAAAAAAAGCAGAAGAAGCCAATTTTATTTTAGAAAGCTTCCCTGATGAAGCAGTACATTTTATTAAACCTTGACCCTTTATTACATGTCCTTTTAATGTTCTGTGTGACCGAATTGGGCAGTACACACGAAACACTTCTGCATGTTTGAGTTGCCAGCTGTATTAGTCACATTTTTTGTGGCGAGGCAACTGTGGTTATTCAGACTGGAGCATTTGGCAGAAATGTTCTTGAAAATGAAGAAGCCAGCCTGTAACTTCAAGGACAACAGTTATTACTGGTGGAGTGGTGGGGGCTGTGCAGTGGCCAGACTGGAGGGTGCTTCTTCAGGGGAGAGGTGTTCACAGGGGCCCTCCTGATGTGCAACAGTGTCAACTTTTTTATATCCGACTCATGTTTATAAATTAAAGAAAAGTTGGACTTTGAATACTGATGAATTTTTGAGTAACAGAGCCAAAAAACATTTTCCAGGGTTTACCTACTATAGACTCAGTCATCATATAGATTAGCAAAATAGAGCCCGGATATCCAAGGTAACCCTGTACAAATGCATGATTCATGGACTAATCTTATATTTTATAGCACTTTAAACTTCCAAGTACTTTCATATATACGTTTTCATCTGATCTTCACACAACCCTGTCATTATCTAAAGCAGTTTAAAGATAAGGAAATTGAGACTCAATGAAGAATCTTTGTACTTTATATTTTCCATCCCTTTTGGCTATTATCTCTGATGGCTTGAAATAAGGCAGAGTAAATAGAGAGGAGATAGAATCTGTAAAACTTGGCATCTAACTAGATGCAAAAAAAAAAAAAAAAAATGGAGATGAAGGAGCCAGGGAATTTTCTGAAGTTCCCACTTGGACCCCTGGGAGGGTACCATTAACTGAGAAAATAAAAATAGAGAAGGAATAGATTGAGGTCTCCTGAAGGCCTTTTCATTGGCACTAGTATAACCTGCTTTGAAGGAGTCCTAAAATATATAGGCTCTGCTCTCACACACAGTCTCTATATGGCAAGTTATGGCACATGTGCCGTAACTGATTAAAGGGAAAACATGCTAAGTGCCTTAAGAAAGGCTTGGTTTAAGTCCTGTCCCTGTTCACAGGAGGGAAGGAATTCCTTCTGGGCTCAGGGAAATTTTGTGGAAGAGGAAACATTTGAAAGGAGTCTTGCAGAATGGTAGAATCTGGATGTGCAGAGGTGGTTGTGAGGAGACCAAGTTCAGTTACAGAAAAATAAAGCAAGATGTGGAAGGAGGAATATCAAGTACCATAGCTTGTGCGTAAGCAGATAATAAGAAATTATTGGAAACGGTTATTCCAGTAAATTATGGGAAATGTTGACTGCTACACACATGGTCAGTTTTCCATTTTGTATTTCATTTTTTAAAATGACATCGCCAGGGGCACCTAGGTGGCGCAGTCAGTTGAGCATCCGACTCTTGGTTTTAGCTCATGTTGTGATCTCAGGGTCGTGAGATCGAGCCCCGCATCGGGCTCTGCACTCAGCGCAGAGTCTGCTTAAGACTCTCTCTGCCTCTCCCCGCTAAAATAAATGAATCTTTAAAAGAAATGATATTGCCAAACAGATGTCGTCTTAAGTACAACTTCATTCTTTACGTATAAAACTTCATTTTTTTTCATTGACCAGGGTAAGGATTTCAAGTTCAGGCAACATAATCTTCCTAGATATTGGTTTATAGTTTTAGAGAGGGTCATACAAAATATCTTACTGTGGTTTTGGGACAGCCGGGTGGCTCAGATGGTTAAACGTCTGCCTTTGGCTCAGGTCGTGATCTCTCTAGGTCCTGGGATCAAGCCCCACGTGGTAGGACTCCTCGCTCAGCAGGGAGTCTGCTTCTCTCTCTCCCTTTGCTCCTCCCCCTGCTCCTGCTCTTTCTGTCTCTGTCTCTCTCTCTCAAATGAATAAATAACAGTCTTTTAAAAAAACATTTTACTGTGGTCTTATTTTTTAATTCTACTATGGCTTATTTAAAATAAGCTTGCCGGGACGCCTGGGTGGCTCAGTCGGTTAAGCATCTGCCTTCGGCTCGGGTCATGATCCCAGTGTCCTGCGATCGAGCCCCGCATCGGGCTCCCTGCTCAGCAGGAAGCCTGCTTCTCCCTCTCCCTTTCCCTCTGCCTGCCTGCCGCTCCCCCTGCTTGTGTGCTCTATCTCTCTCTCTCTCTCTCTCTCACACACACACACACACACACACACACACACAAATAAATAAATCTTTAAAGTAAGCTTGCCATCTTTCGATAACGTTATTCTCCTCTCAGTTAGAAATTCCATCAATCCTTTTCATTTTTTTACAATTCCATCAATCCTTTACATTTTCATCTGAACTGCATCCTTCAAGTGGCTATCTTCTGTAGCTTAGCTTTGTCTTGCCTATCTTTTTTCTCCTGGCATTAGTGTTATTACTCACTGCAGAATGTATCTGACTTGGCTATTTATTACTGTTTTCCCCCAGATAAGCCAGATAAATATGATCCACGTGATGTTGAAAGGCTACAACAGGATGATAACTGGGTTGAAAGTTACTTACTTTGGAGACATAGTATTGTTGATGAAACACTGAAGATGCTTGATGAAAGTTTTCAGTGGAGGAAAGAAATGTGTGTCAACGGTAAGACGTTCAATTTAACCTTGACAGTATACTGTCCCCTGCATAAATGTTAGTTTTACATTTATCAAATAGTGTATTTGCAAATATTCTTGGTAATCATCATAAACACCAAAATACAATGTTTTATAAAAACCCACTAACACTTTGAAAGCATCTTACAAATGTCTTAAAAGTAGTATCGTTCATAGGGAAATCAGATCACCAAGGAGCAGAATTACATTCAGATTCTTGGACTCAGAGCAGAGTCTCTTAATCTGTGCTTGTTTAGTTCAGTACCATTGAACAATAGCAAGACAGCATCGTCACTGCAAGGCCTAGAGGTACGGAGGAGATATTGTTTTCCTGTTTTGTTTTGTTTTTCAGTTGTTGCCTTATATCTTGCTCTATCCCCAGAGTTCCTTGTGCTAATAGGTACCCCCTGTAGCATTGCTAAATAACTGGGGGCCCCTAAAAAAGCAGGCTTATCCCCAAGGATGCCTATGGCAGCCTTTGCTTAACTTCTTGATTTGAAGACCCAATTCTAGATTGACATTTTCCCCCACAATGGGAGTTTTAAATCTTGGAAGGGTTTTTTTTTTTTTTTTTTAACAGTCTTCAAGTATACGAAGAACCCTTGACAGGAAAGGTTACACATTATCTCTCTTGTAAAATTTAACAGGAGGAATCTGGCATAACTGCTGGTTTTGATTAGGTACAAAGAAGGATTTCTTGACCTTGAGGGTTACAGACTCTGGAGTGAGTGAGTCTGGAGACTTAAGACAAAAAAGTCAACAAATAAATCCAGAGCAGATACTCTCCCCAGTCTTCATACTTGTAGAAAAAAATCCATGAGAAGGGGAGTATTTAAGAAATAATTTGATTGGAAATGTAAAAACCATAGATCATGTCAACAAACAGTGAAGCATTTATTAATCAAGCAAAGAAATGTAAATCATTTAAGTACAGAATGAACTTTTAAGCTAAACAGTAGTATTTTCTTATACGGAATTGCTAGTTTCCAGTGACACATGGCGGAGATATGGTAAAAGGATAGTGCAGAAAGGTAAAGAATCTTTGAAAGTTCTCAGGGAACTACTGGTGAATGAAACAAAAGCCTTGGCATTTACTGCCTTGCTGTGTTCTCACTAGAGACTGGACAGACCTTGTTTTGTTCCTCCTGCTAACGGATCTAGCTTTTTTTTTTTTCAAGTATTTTCCATTTGCCGCAAGATTATAAAATGTGTTAGACTCTACTAGATATGAATCTTTGTAGAAAAATATTTTACTAGAGAAACCATAAGTGATTTTTAAATCAGTCCTGAGGCTGTAATGTGGATATTTACTAGCATGTTATCTTGAAATTGTCCAATCGTGATAGTATTTGTTGAAAATTATTATGTGAAGCACAACCAAAAATGGAAATGTGTCCACATAATAATGGCCAGTGTGTCAAGGGAAATGGATTTTTTTTCCCATTTCTCTCATCCATGTCTTTATGTAGTTTGTTTACTTGGTAAGAAACACCATTTTTTTATTGCCAGAGGTTCTTTCCAGATACTTGAATAAGCTTATCTTTTTTTATATCAGATCTACTATATAACATTAGCATTTACATTGTAAGTTTTCTTTTTAAAAGGCCCCTAAGTTACAATTACTCATCAGGTTTATCCTTTTTTAGACCTGACTGAATCCTCCATTCCCAGATGGTTATTGGAAATTGGTGGTATTTATCTCCACGGTTATGACAAAGAAGGCAACAAGTTGTGTAAGTATATTTTAATTGATGTACTGGCTTTTCAAGATTTTGAGACGCGTTTATCTCAACTGAATTAATAATAGGCAGAACCTTCTCCATATGTACCACACATCAAGTTTCCTACAATTAGGATCATTAGGGCCATCTTGACAGAGTGTCAAACACTTAGTTGTATGTACTGTTTGCATTATGATAAAGTAGGTGGTAAAGGCAAATGCCACATCCTGTAACACAGCCAAAATAATGTAATGCAGAGTCATTATCTTCTTTCTAATTTACTGATACTAAAATTCAACCCAGTATTTTCATGGAAAATCTTTTCGACAGTCACTAAGGGTTGCTAAATGGACTTTTCAAGTTTGACGTCTGTCCCTGTCATGCCCGTGTCCCCCCACCCCCCACCAGTCTTCTCCCCTTAGCTTCTTGTGAAATCTGTGATAGCAGGAGGACCAGTAACAACCATCCCTACCATCCTGATGCCTCCCTTATTATTCCTCTCGCCCCTTTGTCCAAAATCCAGCTTGGTTTGTACCAAAGCTGTGACTGGGCAGGAGTGTCAGAGCCCCATCCTGAGCACTTGCTTGCCCGCTCCCTCTGCAGCATGTGGTCCATTCCTGTTTTAACACTGTTCTCCTAGCATTTCCCTCCTGTGCCAGCTCTCTTTCCCAGTCTTCGTTTCTCTTTGTTCTCTTTGCTCTCATTCCCGGTCCCTTACGTGCGCTTCCCAGGCTTCATTCCTTTCTTCGCTGCTTTTACTTTCCAGCTGATACAGTCCCCTTGGGTGATCTCAAGGACCTTGCCTCCCCACAAACAGTGATGACCCCACATGGTCCCCAGGGGACATGCACATATCTACCCAGCTACCCACTTGACTGGTGCCACTGGACTGACTGCCGGCCACCTTCAACACAAAAGCGCTGCTGGATCGCATCCCACTGCCTGCCCTCCTTCCGCACCACCCAGCACCACCCAGCTCGGGCCCACAGCCTCTGCCCGCCCCCCCACCCCCCGCCACAGCTTCAGCGGAGCCCCTTCCCCATTTCCGTCATCACTTCCTCAGTCCCGACCCTAACTGCCTTCCCAGGGCACAGCCTGTTGGGTTTCCTTCTCTGCCTCTTCCATTCTCCCCTCCGCGCTGCTGCCTCCACGGGATGTCTTAAGTAGGAAAAGCACACCTTAGCATTTGACTTGGAGCCCTTCCAGCCCAGCCGTTGTCTCTTGAGCGTCTCCTCTCAGCACTGGCCGCATTTTGCCCTAGCTGCCCTGCTCCGAGCGGGTCGTGGCGCTCTGTCCCCGCGCGCGCTCCCACCCGGACTCGGGCCGCCCTCGTGCCTCTGTCCAGGCTGCTGCTCCGCACGCGATGTTTGTTCTAGTGCTTCCCACCACCACTGGCTTGCTTTCTTGTCAAGCACAGTGAAGAGTACTTTTAGGTTATTACCAGATATTGTTTGTTCACCTGTATTTTCTTTTCCCTCTTACTAGAGAAGTTTATTTTCCAAGGGAGAAAAGAGTTTCCCTTTCTGCTCCTCCCGAAGTTCCCAAATGCACACTATTTCTTATTTAAAAGAAGGAAGAGATGTTTTTAATCTGAGAAGGAAAATGAATTGCAAATGAAGAAAATGTTAAGGGAAAGGAATGATCTGTGTGTAAAGTAACATTCTAATGACAGGTACTTTTCTTACTTTTATCCTCTGTTCTGTTAAAAGTCTGGATCAGGGTGAAGTATCACGTAAAAGACCATAAAACCATGTTGGACAAAAAGAAGCTTATCGCATTCTGGTTGGAACGTTACGCTAAAAGAGAAAATGGGAAACCCGTAACAGTGATGTTTGACCTGTCAGAAACTGGAATAAATAGCATAGTAAGCATTTCTTTAATTCGCAAGCATTATTTATTGTCATGTCCTCCCCGCCACTCCTCCCAGCCAAATACTGCTGTACGTTTGAGCTGACCAAGTTCTGTTTGGGATTTATTTGTTTTCCTTGTGTATTATGAGTCAAGTCAGACATGAAATAAGTTTTGCAAAGAAGGAAATTTGCTTCAGTATTTGGCACTGAAACTGTGAGTTTCCTAGAAATGCTCCTCATGTGATACACAAGGTGTCAGGGTGGGACGTGGAAGCTGGCAGGGTAACGAGTAGCTGTGGTGACATGGAACTCTTCTGTCAGTACTAATGTCCTGCAGCACCTAGCCCTGTGCCTGGCCCAGAGAAATGCACTCAGGAAGTACTGAGGAAAGTAATGCACGCTCTCTGCGATACTGTTAGGTTCATACCATGTTTGGCAGTCGTGAGATGTTCACCTGACTTTTGCACATATGGCACTTTGTCATTCTGTTGGGGGTTTTTGTTTGCTTGATTTGGTCAGCTTTGGAAACCAGCTTTCTTCAGGTGATTTTTGTCAAGCTTAAAAAATAAGTAAAACCCACCAGTCTTTAACTTGGGCCCTTGTGACCTTAGTAACTACAGACCCTTCAGCAGCGATGGGGATCCTTTGGCACACTGATTATAGCTCTTGTCTCTTACATTCGAGCCTTAGCTACTTCTGGTCGCAGTGAAGCAGCATTCACACACCTGCCTGGGGCAGTAGTGAAACGTTTTTGCAAGTCCGCTCGGCAAAGTATGTTAAGAATCTTAAGGTGTTCGTATGTGTATTCTTTGCCTGGTAACTAAGTTCTGGAAGTGTATTTTAAAGAAATAATCCCGAGTACAGAAAAAAGCATTGTGTGCCAAGTGGTTTTTTTTTCAGAGTGTCATTTAAAATAGTGAAAACTTAGAAAAAAATTTTAAAAAAATAAAATAGTGAAAACAGAAAAAAATGTAAATGTCAGCATGGGCAAATGGTAAATTATGGTGTATTAATTGATAGAGTGTATGTAGCTATATAAAATGGTGTTTATAAATAAGTGTAGTAATAGTGGAAAATACCTTTTTTAAAAATGAAAAAAAAGGCGACAGGATTATGTCCTAGTGATACCTAGCCTCCAAAAAAGGAACTCTTAGACATCAAAAAACAAACAAAAAACAGCCTAGAGAGAACAAGAGGATTTTTTGGGTGGTGGGATCACACATTTTTATTTTCATCTTTATCTCTATGTATATTTTAAGAGTCCATTGCCCTGGATTTTTTCAATCTAGTTTCCATTTCAGTGAGTTGTAGATTACAGAGTAAATTGTTTTTATACCCAAAGTCTAAATCAAAATACCTAGATAAATAGGTATTCCATAAAAATAAATCATGATTCTGTCATCCTTTGTATATGACAGTTTCTAATTATTAACCCAGAATAATAAACAAGTGCTAATGTTTTTTATTGCCAAACATAGGGGCAAGGAATTGACTTGAACTGATTTTTTTTAAACTACTTATATGCTGTCTCTTTAAATAAGGTTTATTTGCATTACTAAGTATTTAAATCATTATTAATGTTTTAAAATACTGAATCCTGATTGAGTTACTTTTATATGTGACTCCCTCGTGATTCAGAAAGGATTTAAGTTGGCTTATGAACAGTATGCAGAATTGCAAGGCAAAAAAAATTAAAAGCTATTTGTTAGAGTTGGGCCACTGATTGGAGTCCAGTCTTTCATCTGCCTGTCTGAAAGAAATGGAATCATTTAAAATTATTTCAGTGGCCGTACTTTAAAACCAGTGTCTTAGGAGAAGTATATTCATTACTGATACTTGAACTAGAGAGAAAAGTATTTCATGGGTCCCCAAAGGGAGGACATTTTAAAAGGTAATAAGTAGTCCTTGAAGGCATCCTCACAGAACGCAGAGCAATAGGTTTCATGGAACTTGTTAATGTAGTACCCACTAATATACTTAACACCGGTGGTATCCTATCAGATCCACTTGAATTAGCAGTAACTTGGGATTTTATAAGCAAGGCTATCCAGTTAAAAGACGAAAACAAGAATATTGGATGAAGACTTTTTGGGCAAAGTCTCTGGGGGCCATAAATCATATAGGTAACCAAATTTTTATAGAACTAGTTATTTTGAGATATTTCTTTGACTCTTAAATACAAATTATTAAACTCGGTACACAGTGGATATAATGATTAGTTATAAAGGTACTATTATATACTAGGATTTATTCCATAAAAAATACTTAACACACTTAAGGATGCTTACTTTCAGTTTACTGAAATTAAAGATGCTGCAACTCACATCCTAGAAATGACTTTATAGATTCATCTCTGGACAACTCACCTTTCAGTAATTGATGGATTTAAGTTTGCCCGATTATCTTTCATCCTACAGTCCTTATAAGATGGCTGATCAGGATTAGTAAGTTGGCCTACGGCCATGGAATAACATGGAATGAAATGATCCATGTGAATAGTGACCCTCATAACCTGATTTCATGTTGCTGTGTTCAGTGCAGTAGAACCAACAGACAGTTACGTTCATAAAGTTTCCCAGGAATTGGAGTCAATGAACGACACTCGAATATAAACTAAAAAATTCTAATTCTAATTCGAGGTCCCTAAATAAGAGGAAAGAAGCTAGAGGCGAAGTAGATACAGAACACCAATATGTTCGGATTAGCTGTTGTGTAAAAGATTGATAAAACGTATTTTACTGCAACTATTACAAGGTATAAAAATTAGGTTTAAAAAGCAAATATACCAGAATAGATATATGTAATATCATTCCAAGTAGTGAGATTGTAAACTGTATACTTGTTTCAATAATTCCTTAATTGTTAAACAGATTTTTAGAATTTCTCTATAGGCATTGCTTTTAGATCCACTTTATAATGCCATGTTACTTTAGCAGCCTGAAGTATCTCACTAGTTTGAGGTAACAGGAATGCTGTTTAAGCATCTGATTTCTTTTACTTGATTTTAGAACTGATTATTATAAGTAGCTTAATGACTTAAAACCTTAATCCCTGGAAATATAGATACATATTTATATATGAGCTTATTTTTTACAGAATTGTCTCATTTGCATTTTTTTTTCCCAAGAACCATATTTTAATTGTTATTCCCCTATTCCAAGGGGTACTGGTTCAGTAAGATTTTTTTTATTATTATTTTATGTTATTTAATAGTTGTATCACCTTTAGAAATGTGCAATTTAAAATTCTCTAATGTGGATAGTCTTAAAGATTTAAATGTGTAATCTTTGTTTTAGGACATGGACTTTGTACGCTTTATCATCAACTGCTTTAAGGTTTATTATCCTAAATACCTCTGTAAGTAACTTACTCTTTTATAAAAATACAAAATATAGAAACTATAAACAATGGCTCAGATTGCTTTATATTACTATAGACTTTAATACCTGAAGTGTTATTTTCTGATGAGGAGCTTAAATGTGTGCCTAGAAGTTTAAGTGCATATCCTAGTAGATATAAGGGAAAATTTTCATAATCGTCCTTTATAGTTTTAAGAATTTAAGTTCTAAACTGTATAGATGGCATCCTATAACACACACACATATATAGGTACATAAAAACATACCTTTATTTTGAAGATTATCCCATTTTTAGTCATCTTTCGATAAAAAGCTCATTTAAAATAATATTTATTATATGGAACTTCTTACATATAAGAAACACATAAGCAGTATTGATAAAGTATACTGTGTGATAAGCAGTACTCATACATAAAATGTACTGTGTTACTAATCGTTCATTTTAAAATTGTCATTAAGAAAACATTAGACTTGGGCACCTGGGTGGCTCAGTCGGTTAAGCGTCTGCCTTCAGCTCAGGTCATGATCCCAGAGTCCTGGGATCTAGCCCCACATCAGGCTCCCTACTCAGCGGGGAGTCTGCTTCTCCCTCTCCCTCTGTCCCTACCCCCTGCTTGTGTGCTCTTGCGCATGCTCTCTCTCTCTCTTTGAAATAAATAAAATCTTTAAAAAAAAATTAGACTAGCGTACACTGCATTTAAATCTGGCATTTAGAGTTTATTTTTAATTGTGATTCTTGCATTAATTACCAGAATGAAGAACTCCTAAATCTTATGTATTCATTTTTGAGTTATTAGACTTATATGATGTTTTCCCTCTGGAGAAATCAAGATGTTGTCCCACATAAACAGCCATATATTTTTAGCTCCAGTGGACTAAAAGTGAAAAAAGCAGAAGAGAGACAACAGGGATATCAGAAAATGGAAACTCACAGATCTGCCTGGGCACAGCCTGGCAAATACCACAATTAGGGTCTTTTGAGACTTCTGACTTAGGTGATATTAAAGCTTAAAATCCCTAAATCTTCTTAACTTTGGCATGCTTTCACGTTATTCATGTGAAGTAAGGAACAGACAGCAAGCATGATCAATCTCAAGGATCAGTGCCACTGCTAGCCCATGCTCTCATGTCTTCAGAGGGAGTATTCATGAAACTTTTTAGGTAAAGAGAATGTCTGGTTGGGAAACCTGGAGGATCTGCTATTCCTTCTGAATTCTTCCTGGATCCACCATGTACCCTGATTCATTAAGTTTTATAGTACCAATCAAATGGTCAATAGGGAATCTCGACCCCATATGATTAGGTTGTTCCTCTTATGTATAAAATGAAAATAAAATATCCACGTGTTTATTGAAATATCTAAAAGTTTGTGAAGAGCCATTTATAAATAGTATAAATATCATTATTACCTTATAAAACATATCTAAGATTCTTTTGAGAGAACTCTTAATAAATTCATGGTTCTATATAAACTATGAATTGGAATACTATTCATTCCGATTAACTAGAGGTAATGTGTATATATTCTGCCTACATAATGTAGTTTTGCAGACATTAAATTTTGTAAAATCTGATTATGCTTCAAAATTTGTCATGAAACACAACCATTATTTCATAAAACCTTAAGTCCACATCTTTTTAGGCATATCACAGATGAAAATTGAGGTATTAAGCACCAGGCTACCTCTGTGAGATACCTTGTTTCTCACATGAACTTTACTTGTCCTACATTAATATAATCATTCTAGGAGGTTCTCTGCTCAGAGAAGAATGAAATTATATTTTGATTCATTTGTAATAGAACAATGAATTGGATATCAATTGTGATTTCTGGTTCTTTCTCATAATTGTTAATAGGGCTATTCAAGTCTTCATCTAAATATGCAAATAATACTTCTGTATACTTGGGAATTACTGGCTTGCTGGGGCTTATAATATGAAGAAAAGTATAAATTCTGTTTCTTAAAACGTAATGGTGTATTAAAGTTAGGGTGAAGGGAAAATGTGCAAGTGGTTTAACAATATAATCTCTAGAAACTTAGCAAAACCAATAAATTAGACATTGAAATCATTTTTTTACTTAAATTCAATTAATTAACATATAGACATTGAAATCATTTTAAAGTTCACTGGACTTCAACACTAATATGACATGCCACATCCAAAGATTCCACTTACCCATTTAACTATTTTCTTTTGTACCTTTCTGCAAACAGCAAAAGCAATAAATGAACAAAAGAACAGGCTATTTGCCAAAGGACAGTGATAATGCAGTGGTCATTTCCAAAAAGCTGCCCTGGGTGGTCCCCTCGTCAGTGTGAGAAGTTAATTTGGTTCGAGCACCACTCACACTTCACTGAATTAGAACAGAGTCAGCTAGCTCAGTTTTTAGTTAGGTTTAGATCACCAGCTTTTTCTAGACCAGGTATAACTGATATTACTATAGTGGTACTAAATCACATTCAATGAATTTTTTTGTCTTGTCTTTCAGCAAAAATGGTGATCTTTGATATGCCTTGGATAATGAACGGTGAGTATATTACTTATACTTTGCTAAAACAAAATGCCTGATTTCCTTTTTTCCAATTTAGCCATATTTCTGTGGTGGTTTAAAATAATGTTTATGTTGTGCTTGGTGTGTACTCTTAAGAGGCTGGAGCTAGAACATTCAAAGGCTCTTCCTAAGCAAACCGGGTTAACGTTCTACCCCCAGGCTCTGGATAGGACATGCATTAGTCTTCTCTAAAAACAGCGTCAAGATGTTCAACCATTCAGGTAAACCTAGAGACAGATGCCTCAGTTTGTCACCCACAGATGGGCATGTCACAGAACACAGGCGTTGGCTGGATTTTCTCATGGGCTTTGGGTGTTGAGGAAGAAGGTGGGATGAATCTGAAATTTACTCCAAATCTCTGTAGGCACATTACCCTTCTATAAGACAGTCATGATACATTTTTTGGTAAAAAATTATTTTAAAAAGCATTGAAAAACACTCTTTACCAACTTCAACATGATGCAAATTTAATGTTATTTTCAGAATGTACATTTTCATTTGTGTTTGCCAGAGTCAATTGTTATATAGAAACCAATAGAGAAAACCAATGAAACTAAACCTTGGTTCTTTGAAAAGTTAAATAAAATTGACAAAACTTTAGCTAAACCAATAAAGAAAAAAAAAAGACTCCAGTGATTAAAATCAGGAATGAAATAAGGGACATCACTGCTGACCTTACAGAAATTAAAAGGATTATAAGGGAATACTGTGAATGCTTGTATGCCAAGAAATTAGATGATATAGATGAAATGGACATGTTCCTAGAAAGACAAAATACAGAAATAATTCAAGAAGAATCTGAATAGAAGTATAACAGAAGACCTTGAATTAGTAATCAAAAAACTTCCCACAAAGAAAAGTCGAGGCCTAAATGACTTCACTGGTAAATTCTACCAAACATATGAAGAAGAATCAACACCAAACCTTTGCAAACTCTTCCAAAAGAGAAGAGGGAACACTCCCCAACTCATCTTATGAGGCAAGTATATTCTAATAACATCATTGGAAAAGAAAACTAGAGACCAGTATCCCTTATGAATATGGATGGACCAACCCACAATAAAGTACTGACTGAACCTAGCAGCATATAAAAAGGATTATACACCATGACCAAGTGGGATTTATCTCAGGAATGCAAAGTTGGTTCAACATACGAAAATCAATCCATGTATTCAATGTATTAATAGACTAGAGGAAAAAAGCACGTGATCATCTCAGACACAGAAAAAGCATTTGACAAAACCTAGTACATTCTCATGATAAAGGCACTCAAGAAACTAGGAATAAAAGGTGCAAAGAGTTGTAACACCTGCAGAGTTAGGGAGACCACAGTAGTCCACGTAAGACTACCCTCACTTCTGAGACCACCTGTAAGTTCAGGGGGTGCCCCAAACCACCCTCAGGTCTGCTAGAATTACTCATAGACCTCACTGGAAGCTGTTATACTCACAGTTATGGTTTACTACAGGAAAAGGGTTCAGATTTAAATCAGCCAAGGGAAGAGAAACATACGGTGGAATCCAGTTAATTACCAAACGTGGAACACATTAGTTTCCCAGCATTGATATGTGGCAGTACTTCCTGGAGTATTGCCAACCAGGGAAGCTCACCTAAACTCCACTGCTCAGTTTGTATTAGGGCCCCATTACATAGGCCTGACTGATTAATCACGTGCTTGATTAATCACGTGCTTGATATTAGGGCCCTATTACATAGGCCTGACTGATTAATCACGTGCTTGATCTCCATTCTCCAGAGGTCTACTCATACTGTGTGACCAAAGCCCCCACCCTAAATTATATTGTTACAGTGTGACCCAAGGCCCTCAGGCAAACAAGGACACCCCTTACCTTACAAGGTGGGCATGAAGGTTACCTTCCAGAAGCTGAGGGCAAAGGCCAGACCTCTCTTTGGGTAAAGTTAATTCTTGAATATAGAGAAGAGAACTTTGTCAGCCTGCTAAAGGGCATTTATATAAAACTTACATCTATGAAAACTCAGAACTAACATCATACGTAGCAGTGAAAGAAGGAATGCTTTCCCGCTAAGATCAGGAACAAGACAGAGTAGTCTGCCTTAACCACTTATCTTGCCAGGGCACTTAGGCAAGAAAATGAAATAAAAGGCATCCATATTGGAAAAGAAGTAATACTATTTATATTTGCAGGTGACATAGTCCTCTATATGGACAATTTTAAGGAATACACACACCAAAAAGAAAAAAACAACCCTATTAGAACTAATAAACGAGTTCGGTAAGATGGCATGATACAAATCAATATACAGACTCAACTGTATTTCTACACATTAGCAATGAATAATCCAAAAATGAAATTAAGAAAAAAATTCCATTTTGAAGAGCATCACAAAGAATAAAATACTTAGAAGTAAAAATTAATAAAAGAGGTTCAAGACTCATACACTGAAAACTACAAAACACCATTGAAGGAAATTCAAGACCTAGGTCAACAGACATCTCTGGTTCATGGGTTGGAAGACCTAATATTGTTACAATGGCAGTACTTCCTGAATTCATCTACCAGTTCAGTGCAGTCCCTGTCAAAATCCCAGCTGCCTTTTTTTACAGAAATTGACAGGCTTGTTCTTAAGTGCACATGGAAGTGCAGGAGACCAAGAGTAGTAAAAATAATCTTGAAAAAGAACAGTGAAATTAAAGGACTGACATTCCTTAGTTTCAAAACTCAATACAAAGCTACAGTAATTAAGATGTCGTGATACAGACATAAGGATAAACATATAGATCAATAAAATAGTGTTGAGAGTCAAGAAGTAAACCCTAATATTTATGAATAATCGCTTTTTTTTGACAGTAATACCAAGACATTTCAGTGGAGATAGAATAGTCTTAAATTTTTATTTTAATCACACAGTGCTCATCATGACAAGTACATAACTTAATCCCCGTCACCTATTTAACCCACTCCCTCCCCTCTGGTAACCATCAGTTTGTTGTCTATAATTAAGAATCTGTTTCTTGATTTGTCTCTTTTTTTTCCCTTTGTTTGTTTGTTTCTTAAATTCCACATGAGTGAAATCATATGGTATTTGTCTTTCTCTGACTCACTTATTTCACTTAGCATAATACTCTAGCTCCATCCGTGTCATTGCAAATGGCAAGATTTCATTATTTCTTATGGCTGAGTAATAGTCCATTGTGTATATGTGTGTGTGTGTATATATATATATATATATTATACCACATCTCCTCTATCCACTAATTAATGGACACTTGGGCTGCTTCATATCTTGGCTGTTGTAAATAATGCTGCTATAAACATAAGGGTGCATGTATCCCTTTGAATTTGTTTTTTTTGTTTGTTTTTTGGGGGGGGGTTTGTATTCTTTGGGTAAATACCTAGTAGTGCAATTGCTGGATCATAGCATAGTTCTATTTTTAACCTTTTGAGGAACCTCCATACTGGTTTTTTACAGTGGCTGCACCTGTTTGCATTCTCACCAATAGTGCATGAGGATTCCTTTTTTCCACGTCCTCGCCAACACCTGTTGTTTCTTGTGTTTTTTATTTTAGCCATTCTGACAGGTGTGAAGTGATATCTCATTGTAGTTTTGATTTGCATTTCCCTGATTATAAGTGTTGATAAGCATCTTTTCATGAGTCTGTTGGCCATCTGGATGTCTTCTTTGGAGATATGTCTATTCATGTCTTCTGCCCATCTTTAGTTGGATTATTTGTTTTTTGGGTGTTGAGTTTTATAAGTTCTTTATATATTTTGGATACTAACCCTTTATCAGATACATCATTTGCAGGGCGCTTGGGTGGCTCAGTCAGTTAAGTGTCCAACTCTTGATTTCAGCTCAGATCATGATCTCAGGGTCGTGATATCAAGCCTCGAGTTGAGCTCCATGCTCAGCGGGTAGTCTGCATGAGATTCTCTCTCTCCCTCTGCCCCTCCCCTCCACGGGCCCTCTCACACATTCTCCCCCCCCCCAAATAAATCTTCTCAAATATCTTCTCCCATTCAGTAGTTTGTCTTTCAGTTTTATTGATTGTTTCCATCACTCTGATAAAGATTTTGGGGGGGGGGGGTGTAGTCCCAATAGTTTATTTTTGCTTCTTTTTCCCTTGCCTCTGGGGGACCTAGCTAGAAAAAAGTTGCTACAGATGATGTCGGAGAAGTTACTGCCTGTGCTCTCTTCTAGGATTCATATGGTTTCAGGTCTCACATTTAAATCTTTAATCCATTTTGAATTTATTTTTGTGTATGGTGTTAGAAAGTGGTCCAGTACATCTTTGTAATATAACTTGAAGCCTGCAATTATGATGCCTCCACCTTTGGCTTTTCTTTTTCGAGATTGTTTTGGCTATTCGGGGTCTTTTATGGTTCCATACAAATGTAGTATTATTTGTTCTAGTTCTGTGAAAAATGATGTTGGTACTTTGATTAGGGATTGCATTAATTGTGTAGATTGTTTTGGGTAGTATAGACATTTTAACAATATTTGTTCTTCCAATCCATGAGCATGGAATGTCTTTCCATCTCTTTGTGTTGTCTTGAATTTCTTTCATCAATGTTTTTATAGTTTTCAGGTACAGGTCTTTCACCTCTTTGGTTAAGTTTATTCCTAGTTATCTTACTATTTTTGATGGGATTGTTTTCTTTCTCTTTCTGCTGCTTCATCATTGGTGTATAGAAATGCAACAGATTTCTCTATGTTGATTTTGTATCCTGCGACTTTACTGAATTCATTTATCAGTCCTAGCAGTTTTTTGGTGGAGTCTTTCAGGTTTTCTACATACAGTATCGTGTCATCTGCAGATAGTGAAAGTTTTACTTTTTCCTTGCCAGTTTGGATGCCTTTTATTTCTTTTTGTTGTCTGACTGCATGTGGCTAGGGCTTCCAGTACCATGTTCAATAAAAGTGGTGAGAGTGGACATCCTTGTCTTGTTCCGACCTTAGGGGAAAGGCTCTTCCCCACTGAGGATGATGTTAGCTGTGGGTTTTCATATATGGCCTTTATTATGTTGAGGTGTTCTTTGTAAACCTACTTTGTTGAGGATTTTTGTCATGAATGGATGTTGTATCTTGTCAGATACTTTTCTTGCATCTATTGAAATGATCACATGGTTCTTATCTTTTCTCTTATTGATGTGATGTATCACATTGATTGATTTGCAAATATAGAACCACCCTTACAACCCAAGAATAAATCCCACTTGATTGTGGTGAAGGATTTTTTTAATGTATTGTTGAATTTGGTTTGCTAGTGTTTTTTTGAGGATTTTTGCATCTGTGTTCATCAAAGATATTGGACTGTAGTTCTCTTTTTTTGTGGTATCTTTATCTGGTTTTGGTATCGGGGTAATACTGGCTTTGTAGGATGAATTTGGAAGTTTTCCTTCTTCTGTTTTTTTTTGGAATAGTTTGAGAAGAATACGTATTAACTCTTCTTTAAATGTGTGGTAGGATTTGCCTGTGCAGCCATCTGGTCCTGGACTTTTGTTTATTGGGATTTTTTTTTTATTATGATTCAGTTTCTTTGCTGATAATTGGTCTGTTCACATTTTCTATTTCTTCAAGCTGTTTCAGGTTTGGTCATATGTTTCTAGGAATGTTCTTCTAGGTTGTCCAATTTGTTGGCATAGTTTTTCATAATATTCTCTTATAATTGTATTTCTGTAGTGTTTGTTGTTATTTCTCCTCTTTTATTTGTGATTTTATTTATTTGGGTCCTTTCTCTTTTTATATTGGTTTTTTCAAAGAATCAGCTTCTGGTTCCATCCATCTGTTCTGTTGTTTCTTTAGTTTTTATATCATTTGTTTCTGCTCTGATCTTTATTATTTCTTTCCTTCTGTTGGCTTTAGGTTTTTCCAGGTCCTTAGGTATAAGGTCAGGTTGTTTATTTGTGATTTTTCTTGCTTCTTGAGGTCGGCCTGTATTGCTATAAACTTCCCTCTTAGAACTGCTTCTGCTGCGTCCCAAAGGTATTGAATCATTGTGTTTTCATTTTCATTTGTTTCCATGTACTTTTTTATTTCTTTGACTTCCTGGTTGACCCATTCATTGTTTAGTAACATGTTATTTGACCTCCATGTATTTGTGCTCTTTCCAGATTTTTTCTTGTGGTTGACTTCTAGTTCCATAGCATTGTGGTCAGAAAAGATGCATGGTATGACTTTGATCTTTTTGAATTTGTTGAGGCATGTTTTGTGGCCTAATATGTGATCTGTTCTGGAGAATGTTCCATGCACAGTTTAAAAAAATATGTGTATTCTGCTGTCTTTGGATGGAATGTTCTGAATATATCTGTTAAGTCCATCTGGTCTAGTGTGTCACTCAAAGCCATTGTTTCCTTGTTTATTTTCTGTTTAGATGATCTGTCCATTGATGTAAGTGGGATGTTAAAGTCTTCTACTATTGTATTATTGATTAGTTCATTTATGTTTCTTACTGTTTTGTGTATTTGGGTGTTCCCATGCTGGGTGCATAAATATTTACAATTGTTTTTCTTCTTTTTGGGTTATCCCCTTTATGATTATTTAGTGTCCTTATTTGTCTTTTGTTAGTCTTTGTTTTATTTTATTTTATTTTTTTTTTAAAGATTTTATTTATTTATTTGAGAGAGAGAGAATGAGAGAGACAGCACATGAGAGGGGGGAGGGTCTGAAGGAGAAGCAGACTCCCTGCCGAGCAGGGAGCCCGATGTGGGACTCGATCCAGGGACTCCAGGATCATGACCTGAGCCGAAGGCAGTCGCTCAACCAACTGAGCCACCCAGGCGCCCGTTAGTCTTTGTTTTAAAGTCCAGTTTGTCCAATATAAGTATTGCTTCTCTGGCTTTCTTTTGCCAGCCATTTGCATGATAAATGTTTCTATCTGCTCACTTTCAATCTACAGTATCGTAGGTCTAAAATGAGTCTCTTGTAGGTAGCATATAGATGGGTCTTGTTTTTTTTATCCATTCTATAACCCTGTGTCTTTTGATTGGAGCATTTAGTCCATTTACATTCAGAGTAATTATTAACACATATGTATTTATTGCCATTTTATTACTTGTTTTGTGGTTGTTTCTGAAGATTTTCTCTAATCCCTTTTTTGTCTTTCATGGTTTGCTGATTTTCTTTAGTGGTATACTTGGATTTCTTTCTCTTTATTCTTTGCATACTTGTTAGTGGTTTTTGATTTGTGGTTACCATTATGTTTGTATATAAATAACCTCTTCTGCATATAGCAGTCTATATTAGGTTGATGGTCTTCTAACTTTGAACCCATTCTTTGTTCCTCTCTCCCCACATTTTAAGTGTAGGGTGTCATATTTTACATCCTTTTATTTTGTGAGTTCCTTGACTGATTTCTTACAGAAATATTCATTTTTACTGCTTCAGTGTTTCCTACCTTTATACTGTCACTTTTGGTCTCTCCTTTCCACTTCGAGTCCCCTTTAATATTTCTCACAGGGCTGGGTTAGTAGTAGTCATGAACTCCTTTGTTTTTGTCTGGGAACCTCATTATTTCTCCTTCTATTCTGACTGATAGCCTTGCTGGATAGAATAATCTTGGCTGCAGGTTTTTCCCATTCAGCATTTTGAATATATCATACCATTCCTTTCTGGCTTATAAAGTTTCTGCTGAAAAATCCATTGATAGCCTTATGGGGTTCCCTTTGTATGTAACTGTCTTCTTTTATCTTGCTGCTTTTAATATTTTTTTCTTTATCACCATATTTTGCCATCTTAATTACAATATGTCTTTTTTTAAAGATTTTATTTATTTATTTGAGGGGGAAGGAGGAGGACAAGCAGACTCTGCAGAGTGCAGAGCCTGACGTGGGGCTCGATCTTATGACCCTGAGATCATGACGTGAGCCAAAACCAAGAGTCGGATGCTTAACTGACTGAGCCACCCAGGCGCCCCTACAATATGTCTTGATGTGGATCTGCTTTTGATAATTTTGTTAGGGGTTCTCTGTGCCACCTGGATCTAGATATCTGTTTCCTTCCCCAGATTAGGGAAGTTTTCAGCCACTATTTCTTCAAAGAAATTCTCTGCCCCCTTTTCTCTTTATTCTTCTTCTGGGATTCCTATAATATGAATGTTATTATGTTTGATGGAGTCACTGAGTTCCCTAGTCTCTTCTCATTTTGCTTAATTCTTTTTTCTCTCTTTTGTTCATCTTATTTTCCATTACTCTTCTAGGTCACTAATTCATTTCTCTGCTTATTTTCAGCCTGCTTTTCATTCCATCAAGTGTGTTTCTCATTTTGTTTATAGAGACCTTTATCTCTGCTTTGTTATCCCTTATCTCTGTGTTCATGGTCTCACTGATGCCTTCCACTCTTTTCTCAAGTCCAGTGAGTATCCTTGTGGTCATTGCTTTAAATTCTCCATCAGGGGGCGCCTGGATGGCTCAGTCAGTTGAGCATCTGACTCTTGGTTTCTGCTTGGGTTGTGGCCTTGAGGTCATGGGATCAAGTCCCTCGTTGGGCTCCATGCTCGGTGTGGAATCTGCTTGGAATTCTCTCTCTCTCTCTCTCTCTCTCTCCCTCTGCCCCTACCCCTGCTCACACTGTCTCTCTAAAATAAATGAATCTTTTTAAAAAATTCTCCACCAGGCATGTTACTTGTATCTGTTTCACTTAGATCTCTGGTCGGGGCCTTGTCCTGTTCTTTCATCTGGGGCAAATTCCTCTGTCTTCTTATTTTGTCCAAGTCTCTGTGCCTGTTTCTGTATGTTAGGAAAGTCAGCTACGTCTCCTGTTCTTAAGGGTAACTGCCTTATGAGGAAGAAGTGCTATAGTGCCCTGCCATGTGGTGTCCCCTGTTCCCCAGGGCCTGGCGCTTCTGGGAGTGTCTCCAGTGTGTGCTGTGTGTGCTCTGCTGTTGCGTCCTGACCACTTTATCCTTCAGGCCAGGCATCTGCAGAGGCTCTCTTTGCCTGTTGTGGGCAGAGTTTGGTCCCTGGCCTGAATGTGGCACATTTTAACTAGGTGTGCTGTGGTCTGTTTGTGAAGTGAGACCTGTCGGTGCCACCACAGGATCCGAGGCCTCATAAAACTCCTGGGTCAGGAGATGCAGTATTGGCAAGGGTTTGGGCCGGTCTTCTGGGGGAGGGGGCCTGCAGACCTGGAGCTGAGGGAAGCGTGACTGGGAAGGGCGTTTCTTCTAGAGCGTGGGGCTGTGGAAGAGCTTGGGTGTAAGCAAGTTAGGTAGCAAGTGTCAGTACTGTGCTGGTTCCTGCAGGTGGCCCTGTGCTTATGCTGAGGGGTCGGGGAGTGAAATGGTACCTGCCAGTTTCTTTGTTCCCCAAGGGGTCTCTCCATGAATGCTGCCTGTCTGGGACATGCTCCAAGATGAGCAGATAACCTCCGTACTGTGTGCCCCGGGTGCTCTTCAGATCTCTTGTTTCCACACTGTATATCCATGGGCTGTTTGTCCTGCTTTCTCCCCAGGAGCAGCCCCAGTGTCCTCTGAGCTCTTCCAAAGTCAAGCACACTGAAGTTTAAAACTCCGCTTTAAGCCCTACTGATTGCAAGAGCTCACGAAATTCAGGCCCTCTCGCTTTCCAAGCCAGTTGCTATGGGGATTTGTTTTCCCCACGTGCTTCCCTGTGTGCTAGTCTGTCTCTTGCCCTTCTCTGTGGCCAAGGCTCCCTCCCCATTGCAGCAGCCATAATCCATTTCTCTCCTAAGCCAGGTCTCTGTACTTCCTACCTTCTTTAATGTGGCCTTGTCTCTACCTTGTGGAGTTTGTTCTGCCAATCTTCAGATGAATTTCTGGGGCATTTAGGATGATTTGATAGTTATCTAGTTGTATTTGTGGGACGAGGCATGCCTTAGGGTCCTTCTACTCTGCCACTGTCTTCCAAGATCTCTCTTGAGAAAGAATAGTCTCTTTAATAAATGATACTGGAATAATTGAACAGTGAAGTTGGACCTCTACCTCCCTTCATATACAAAAATAAGCTCAAAGTGGATCAGAGACCTGATTGTAAGGGTTAGAACTATAAAAGAAACCATGGGAGTAAATCTTTGTGACCTTGGATTAGGTGGTGGTTTCTTGATATGACACCAGAAAAGCACAAGCAACAAAAGAACAGATACATTGGACTTCATTAAAATTCAAAATTTTGTACTTCGAAGGACACCATCCAGAAGGTGAAAAGACAACTCTCAGAATGGAATAAAATATTTACAAATCATACATCTGATAAGGGACTTAGATCTAGAATATATAAGTGGCTTTTACAGCACACAATAAAAAGACAAATGGCCCAATTAAAAAGGGTGAAAGATTTGAATGGACATTTTTCCAAAGAAGTTATGCAAATGGGCAATAAACATATAAAAAGATGCACAACATCATTAGTCATTAGAGAGCTACAAGTCAAAACCAAATGAGATACTACTTCACACCAACTAGGATGGCTATAATCAAAAAGACAGTAACAAGTGTTGAGGATATGGAGAAATTAGAATCCTCATACATTACTGGTGAGAATGTAAAATGGTGCAGCCACTCTGGAAAGCAGTTTGGCAGTTCCTCAAAAAGTTAAACATCGAATTACCGTTCCATTCCTAAGTATATTCCCAAGAGAATTGAAAGCATATGTCTACATAAAAACTTGTACACAGATGTTCATAGCAGTATTATTCATAATAATAAAAAGTGGAAACTACTCAAATGTTTATCAGTTGGCGAATGGATAAACAAATGTTGTAGATCCATAAAATGGAAAATTATTCGGCCATGAAAAGGAATTAAATACCGATACATGCTTACATCATAGATGACCCGTGAAAGCATCCTGAGTGAACAAAGCCAATAAAAAAAAGAAAACCCCATGTTGTATGATGGCATTTATATTAATATCCAAAATAGGCAAATCCAGAAAGTAGATTAGTGGTTGCCAGGGAATAAGGTAGGGAGGTTAAGGAGAATTGCTTATGGGCAGGGGTTTCTTTTTGGTGTTATGAACATGTTCTAGAATTAAATAGTGGTGATGGTTATACAATTGTCTGAATACACTTAAAACCTTTGATGTGCATACTTTAAAGGGTGAATTTTATGATATGTACATATTATATTTCAACAAAGCTGTTATAAAAAATTAGATTTAGCACTTTGGTTAATTCAAGTAGCATAGCTTCAAACATGTCAACTCACAGACTTTTTAAATTGAAATTAATGAAAATGTAAACCTTATGTAAAATTTAAGCATAATTAGCCAAAGTAAAAATGCAGTTTTCTGAACCACTATTTAATTTTTATCATACTGTTTTATTTCCTGATTTTTTTTCATTGATGCTTTTACAAATTTAATGCAGGATTCCTCTTTTAATTTCTTTAAAATGTGTTTAGAATGTCAGAATGGAAACAAGGTTTAAAAAAATTAAGTATAAATTAGAATAGCATGAAAGAACAAGATTGTAATTACTAAACAGCTGTGTTTGATAACAATGTATTCTTGTAGGTTCCATAAATAAGTTCCTCACAATTATATAAGCTGCAGGGCTTGCAAGAAAGGCAAAAGTTTAGGGTTAGGATGAAGTCTGAATCTAGCTCAAACCCATGAGGAGAGCTACTTCCTTCTCTTGTTGACTTCCCATTTGAGAAGGTTTTTCAGGTTGGGGATTGATCAGGAGTGTAAGGAAAAATGACTCTTTCCATACTATTGTGCAGTTATTCCTCAAACTACAGTGCTATTTGCTTCCGTGTCTGGGAATCTTAATAGTGGGGATCATTGACAGATTTGTACAGAGGCCAGAACCTTGATAAGTTTATTGACGCACATCAAGGTAATTTCATCTTCCTGAATCTTCATGGAACATTTGAAACCCATAACAGATCGTCACAATGTAAATGCCTACAGGAATTAGTGAATGTTAATTATCATACCACAGAAAGATACATATTAACAGAGTTTTGCCCAAACAAATTTCAGAAAACCTACATTACCACATACAGTAAATTAATTGAGAAAGAGAATGAATTTAATGAAGTGACTGTTTCTTCTTCAGCTGCTTTCAAAATTGTGAAATCCTGGCTTGGTCCGGAAGCAGTGAGTTTGTTGAAGTTTACCAGCAAAAATGAAGTCCAGGACTATGTCAGTGTCGAGTATCTGCCTCCCCACATGGGTGGGACTGTAAGTATCGTCCTCGGAATGTGTTTCTAAAGTAAGACTGCATCATGGCCCATTAGGCTGTATTTCCTTAAGGAAAAAGAAAAAGCAATATCTTAATATCCAGAGAAAGATCATAGATACTCCAAAATAACACCATTACAGGGGCGCCTGGGTGGCTCAGTCGTTAAGCGTCTGCCTTCGGCTCAGGTCATGATCCCAGGATCCTGGGATCGAGTCCCACATCGGGCTCCCTGCTCGGCGGGAAGCCTGCTTCTCCCTCTCCCACTCCCCCTGCTTGTGTTCCCTCTCTCACTGTGTCTCTCTCTGTCAAATAAATAAATAAAATCTTTAAAAAAAAAAAAAACAAAAAAACAAAAAAAAAGCAAAATAACACCATTACAGACATTTTTTATATAAGTTTTCAAGGTGTTAAATTTTCATTTTGAGAATTTTTAGAATCACATGATTCTAAACTGAAAAGTTCAGTATTCAGTACAAATATTCAGAAACAGTATTCATTAAAAAGTCTTTCTACTGCTATCCTAGTCACTCTCTTCCTCTCCCCAGTTCCATTTCTTATGTTTATTTCCACGAATCTGTATTGCCTATGTAAGCAGTACAGTATATTTGTAATACATATAAGCAAATATGTAATTCTTTCTCCCTCCCATCTCTTTTAAACAAGTAGTGTGTTTTTACACCATTATGCGTCCTACTTTTTTCTTTACAACGTGTCTTAGAGATCATTCCAAATCAATATGACAAACTGTTTTACTCTTGTTTATGGTGACATAGTATTCCTGTATCTAGAGATGAACCATAAATTATTTAATTAGTAACCATGAGTTATTGAATTTTTTTCATGTGCCTTAGTTTGCTTCCATTTGTTTACTGTTGAACAGTCTTTTTAATTTAAAAGATAATATAATCAAGTTTTTTTGAAATGGTTATACTACTTACAAATAAGAGACCAGGAATAAGTAGGTATGTGTTAAATTTTTAATACTACATAACAGTGAAACATACTGTGATAATGATTTTTCTTCTAAACTATGAAAACCTATGGATTTGGTATGCTTTGGGTTAACTTGATTGATAATATTTCAGTTGTTCGATTTTTATAATCTATTTCATATACTGTCTACCTGGCAAAATTGTATTCAACCAGAATCAAGTGACTAGCAAGATAAAAAGTTTTGGTATGTCCTTTTGTTTTCTTTAATTAGAAAAAACTTGAACCAATATTTTTATTTTTTTAACTTTATTTCATTATGTTATGTTAGTCACCATACAGTATTTTTAATTTGAAATTTGCGACTTTCCTATTTTAAGGCTTTATATTTTACATTTTAACAAGAACACAGTACGGTTCATTTCAGGTTCTGCCTTTAGTTAAACGAGCTATTTGATTTCTTTTTAATAATTTGCCCATAGAATTGTTGCATCTTAAAATTAATGGTATCTAGTAAAAATTGTTTTTAGGGGTAGAAAAGAGTGTCTCCCTTCTCTGTCATTAATGATGTATTTTTTTCAGGACTGTACTCAGAATTGTAGTAGGACTACTATTCTTTAACATAATTTTCCCCAAAAGTAATACATAGACCTTTTTTTTTTTTTTAAAGCAAACAGTACCAGAAGACTGAAAAGTACAACAGCTTAGTGAAAAGTATGTCTCCCTCCCCACATTACTGCCCACTGCCACTCTCCACAGGCAGTCAGTCACTGTTTCCAAGTTTTCTCTCCTAGAGATATTCTGTCCATTTTATTTTTTCATGTATGTTGTACTAGTTTTTCCACATCATTTCTTGTTAGGTTATGCCATATTGATTCTTAGAGGTCTACCTGATTTTTTAAACCATTTCAGAATATTCCATTGTATAGATGTAACATAATGTATTTAATCAGTTCTCTTTTGAAGGACTAGTAGTTGTTTCCTAATCTTGCCATTATTAATAGTGCTGCAGTGAATATCCTTGTAAATAACTCTTGGTACATGGGTACAGCAGTGTAAGTAGATGAACTCCTAGAGGTAAAATCATCAGGTCAATGGGTATTTGTAGTTTAAATTTTGTTACCTGTTGCCAGTTTCCCTCTAAAGAGATTGTGCTCATTTCCCAATTATGTGTGGCATGCTTGAACCACATCTCTCATTTTTGTAATCATTGCCAGTCTTGGGTGAAAAATATTGTGGTTTTGCATTTCTGTTATTGTAAGTGATGATGAGCATTTTTTATTATTTAAAAGGTAGTCTTCTTTTTCTATGAACTCTGTATCATTCCTTTATCTTTTGTTCTGTTAATTACTCTTTTCTTGTTGATTTGTATATATTAACAAAAGCTATCTTGTTTCCGATACATGTGGTACATAATTTTCCCAGTTGCGGCTTTAAAGAAAAAAAAACTTGTTTTTTTAGGGGGTTTTCTTGGCGGGGGGGTGTGGTTGGTTGGTTGATTGTTGGGTTTTGTTTTTTTGCAATTCAGAGATGTTTCATTTTAGCGTGCTCCATTTTTATCAATATTTTTATGCCTGCTAGGTTTTGTGCTATGATTAGAAAGGTCTTCGATACTTAGGTTTTGTGTTTTCTGTTTTTTAATCCTGTGTGTTGTTCTGGAGCTTTTTTTTTTTTTAAGCTTACATGGGTTTTAAAAAAATACACACTTTTGGAGTGCCTGGCTGATTCCATCGGAAGAGTGTGCTACTCTTGATCTCGAGGTCGTGGGCTTGAGCCCCACATTGAGGGTAGAGATTACTAAAAAAATAAACTTTTTAAAAAAATACATACTTCAAAGTTTTTATCCATCTGAAATTCTTTTTGGTGCAAAGAATGAGCTAAAGATCCAACTCGGTGCTTTCACAGATGGCTAGCCAGTTGTCCACACCACTTTCTGCTCTTTCCCTTTGTGTTTTGAAATGCTTCCTTTTTTAAAAATTTCACTAATTAAGTCTGGTTTTTTTCCTTTTTTTTTTGGCCAGGAGAGTGGATTTTAATTTTACTTAGAGAATTATTTCTCTACCCACCTCTTAGCAGGCTGTTATAAAATTCCTTTCTTTTAGGATCCTTTCAAGTATAGCTATCCACCACTAGTAGATGATGACTTCCAGACACCATTGTGTGAAAATGGGCCTATTGCCAGTGAGGATGAAGCTTCAAGTAAAGAAGATATAGAAAGTGATGGCAAAGAAACCCTGGAAACAGTTTCTAGTGAAGAACAAACAACTCTTCTAAAAAAGGTAATTTTAACAACAAAATGGCGTCAAAACCTGTGGCCTGTCCACCATTCTGCAACTAGCTACGTATGTGATTGTAATTCACTTAACTTGCCGCCCTCCCCCATCTTTGTCTGTAAATAAGAGGAAGTATCACTGTGGTGGTTAAAAAGGCTGATTTCATGCATTTGGATAAAAATTGGCAAAATGCATTTTGAAGGAATTGTTTTATTGAAAATATTTTTGATTTACCTGAGAGAAAAGTAATTCGTTTACAACCTTCTACTTCCTCTATTTCAGTTTTGAAAGAGCACTCAGTTATCTTTTTATGAGTCATCAGGGGCTTGATAGAGGGATAAATATGTTATAACTTAGAACAAATTTAAAGACTCTAAGGGAAAGACCATGTTATATTTTCTGTAGCGACTTATTGAAGTATGCTCTCAAATATATGTTCATGGTCATGTTAATATATGTTAAATACATAATTTAGGTGTGCTAAACTTTTGTTAAAGATTGTAATTTGGGTTGAATCACTATGTTTACTTTTTGACCTGATGAACTGCCCAGCTATGACTTTTTAAAAATCTGATATTCGAATTGATAAGACTAGTTAGCATGAAACTAAATTTCTTTATCTTTTCTTTCTTCATATTTTTTTTTGTCTTTAGATTAACCTAACCGAACATACTTCCAAAGCAGAAGAAACTGAAAAGGTTGATTCCAAAATGAAAGCTTTCAAAAAACCACTGAGTGTGTTTAAAGGGCCCTTATTACACATCAGGTAATCATAGTTGATTTTTTAGCTATGCTTTTATAACCTGTCTTGATTATCTTGAAGGAATTGCAAAATTAAGAAAACTCCTGTACTATTTTTCAAACTGTGGAAATATAAAATTAAAGGTTATCCAAAGACTCACCTTGGTTTCCAGTCATAGTAGATATTTTAGCTACCTTTTTGTTATTTATTCCATTAAATGTGTTTAAAGGGCCCTCATTTCATATCAGTAAATAAAAGTGAATATTTATATATTCACAGTTAATCTGAATGACATATATTTTTTCTTATTTTACTGGTACTGTTTGGCTTGCATAAGTTCAAGGATGCCAGAAATGACATTGAACTAAGCATTTATCAGTTTGACTTTCTAAAAGCTAAAGCTGAACTAGAAAAATAGGGTTGTTTTTTTTACCACAGCCAGAATTCAGTACATCTCTATTTTTGTTTCTGGGTTACTCAATCTAAGATTTAGGGTTGTTTGTAATTATCATTATGTAAAGATCTCTGTCTCACTAATGATGCTTTTCGTTGGTAAATCTATATGGCCTTATGTTAATGTTGCTGTACTGACTTTACTTAGTGATGACCTAATGTATCATTTCCCCTCCCATACTTTAAATCTTTCTGTGTAACTGTTTTAGGTATGACTGTTATGAACAATACAGCCAGACTTTTTAAAAATCTGATATTCGAATTGATAAGACTAGTTTGTTTGCATATTTTTGATTACTGTTATATCTGGATTTATCTACCATCTGTGTGTGTTTATGGGGGGACGGAGGCGGGGGACAACACATGCATATTCTGTTCGTCGTGGTTTTTCTTTGCCATTTCCCCCCCTGTGGAGTTTGTTTTCCATTTTTCCCTTCACTGGTTTAGAAGTTACACACTGTGTTTTCATTGGAAGCCTGTCAAAACCATAGGTCTTGACTTAGAAATGTCGGGGGTTGGCTGGGAGAGCTGCCTGGGGAGAAAGCCGGAGGAGAACAAGGCAGCGTCTAGGGCTGCAGTTTGGGCTCTTCGGCTCCCTGCCTCTGCCCCTGGGCAGGTCACAGCACTGCTCCTGCACAGGCATGGGGACCCACCAGCGTCTGTCTCCCCACAATGTCTCACGGGTTTTGTGCTGGTTACTGTGAGCGGTTCTGAGATTCATGACCTTCTCTTCTCTGTGGTCGATTTCAGATTGGGTTCTAAAAGGAAGCCAGCAACCATGCTAATTTGTCTTGTCCAGGGTTGGGCAAAGCCCTCCTCGGAAAGCACGTCCTTAAAAAATGTGTGTCCTCCAAATGACTGTCTCTGATATGTAGACATTCCTGATATAAAATGAATCAACTTACATATATAGCTCAAAGTGAAGGACAGCCTGAAGAATTCACCTTTTTATCTAAAATAAAAACACTGTTCTGCCCATTGTTTGGAGGCACCTGATACAATTTGACTAATGTAATTAAACTACACAAACTTTGCTTCAGTCTTTTAGTTTTGATTTTAGGTCATGAATACTACAGCGGCCAGCAATAGTAAAATTTGCATTTTGAGGTTCACTGATTTTACTGTTTAACCAATATTTCCCACCCCAAATTTTATTTTTGTTTTTTGTATTCCATATTACTCAGAAAAAGCCTTTATTATTAAGGAATTACCTAAGGAATTATTCTGTGACTTAAGTACATCTCTAATGATCTTTCATTTTAAGTTATGCTTTTCTCTGTTGGTGTATAGAATTATGTTCCATTCTAATCTCTTTGTAATTAAAGTTGAAGCAGCAGTTTCTTCTTTGTTTTGATTATCTATAACCTTCCAAAGAGTTTAAATGCACCTTAAGATGGTGCTGATTATAGGCTAATTCAGAATCTTCCTAACTCTCTCTCCTGTCCTTTTCCTATTTTGCTTTTGATTCTTGGGGAAAACCATAGGACTTTTAAATAGCATGCAATGAATTAGTAAGATTAAAACACAAACTATATTAGGTAGTTGCTTTATAAGCTTTTCTTTTTTGATGAAATCTCTTTATACAAATGAGCAGAAAATATTAAACAAATACTTTCCTTCCAGCTAATGATTAGATTGTCATTTATTCCAAATAATACAAATGCCTTATATTTTTGTCACCACCTAGCCCAGCAGAAGAACTGTATTTTGGAAGTACAGAATCTGGAGAGAAGAAAACTTTAATAGTGTTGACAAATGTAACAAAAAACATCGTAGCATTTAAGGTAAATATCAGAAAGATATAATAAATTCTATGTGGAAATCTGATAGGGGAAGTGATTTCAGACATATTTTAATTGAAAGATTGAGAATTTTTAACTTGCACGGTGTTTTTATTTGATATTTTTAGGCATGTAATACTGCCTTCTAGTTTTAACCACGTGGCATAGCTTATCTACAATTTTCCCCAGGATGTGTATCTCAATCTTTAATGAGCCATAATAGGCTAACGTCCAAATTAATCCCAGGCTTTAATGTTTGTGGTAAATAAAAACCCAAGGAAAATCACTCTTCATTATATAAATAACTCATAATAACAGTAAAAATAAAACTATAAAATCAAAAGTGCATTTCCCCCCGAGTGTGATATAGTTTGGAATGTAGTTTATACTGGATACTCACCTAATGACTGAGTTTACCACTGCCCCATATTGTAAGTATTAAGATGTTCTGGATGTTCTTTGAATATAGTGTGTTTTAATTCGTGAACGCTATTATAACGTGTCCTAATACACAGGTTTTTTTTTAATTTGTATTATTAAATTTAGGAAATTACCAGACAGGATATTTCATAGATTTTTTTTCTTTAAAAGGAAGGCTAAGTGACAATTGGACTTATGAGTGAATATTTTTTAAAATAGATTAAGATACTGTTTTCCTATTGATGGGGAAAAGTACATTCTATGCCTAACCACCATGGTTGTTTTGTAGACTTTATTATTAACTGTTAATTTTTTAAAACTCATTTTTAAGCCATTTACCCCAAAAGAAACATTTTTCTTATGTTATTAGTTATTATATGACCACTGTATTTATAAACAGGTGAGAACAACTGCTCCAGAAAAATACAGAGTCAAGCCAAGCAACAGCAGTTGTGACCCTGGTGCATCAGTTGATATAGTTGTGTCTCCCCACGGGGGTGAGTTGTGGCCTGATGGCCTCAGAGGGTGTGCTGGGGTACCTGGGGCCGGGTGAGGAGTCCATAGAGCCAGACTAGAATCTAGAAACTAGCTCAGTGTCAACAAGTCACCTCACGGCACTGTAGGCATCTCTTTTCTCATGTGTAAAATGAGATGGGTCAATGTTTCTCATTACAATGTTTTTTTTTTAAGATTTTATTTATCTGACAGAGAGAGCAAGCATAAGCAAGGGGAGTGGCAGGCAGAGAGAGGGAGAAGCAGGCTCCCCGCTGAGCAGAGAGCCCAGCGTGGGGCATGAGCCCAGGAACATGACCTGAGCCTAAGTCAGACGCTTAACTGACTGAGCCACCCAGGCGCCCCTAAAATGGTTTTTTAGCACATAAAATTGTTTAAACAGATGCCAGTTGAAATGGGATTTTTTTAAAAATCCTTTTTAGAAAATTTTTTCTTTAAGGTACTTCCGTATTATTCTTTTTCCATTGTTTTCTGCAATAATGCCTTAAACCACGTGTCCAGCCCTTTGTAAAGGTTCTTGTTTATATAGTAAGTTACCCTTTTGGAATGCAGGTTTAACAGTCTCTGCCCAAGACCGTTTCCTGATAATGGCTGCAGAAATGGAACAGTCATCTGGCACGGGCCCAGCAGAATTGACTCAGTTCTGGAAAGAAGTTCCCAGAAACAAAGTGATGGAGCATAGGTATGCTTTTTTACTCAAGGACTCTCAAATGTGATGGGAAGAAGCAGAAGGAGAGAAATGCCTGCATGGACTAGGCAGGGGTCTCTTCCTTCTTGCATTTGGCAGACATTTAGGCTTCTAGTGTGACCTCAAGCTCTCCAGGGCCCTGGGGTGCCTAGCTGAAGGCGATCTGCAGTTTCTCAAGGAGGTTGCTAATAGCAGACTTGTTTACAGGTCAGTGCAAGAATCTGGAGGTGTCAAAATTACAAATGTAGATCTCTCTGTACCAGCAGTTCCCTTTGTAGGAACACTCACCCTGTGTACTAGAATGTGTGTCTTTCAACATTGTTTGTGCTAATGAAAAAATGGGAAAGAAAGAACCTAAATGATCCTCAGTAAAGCAATAGTCAAATGCACTTGAGTATGTGCGGGAGTATTCTGCAACTATTTGAAACAGTGTGGTAAATCTTTATGATCTGATATGGAAAAATACCTATGATATATTAGGAGGAAAATCCTTTGCCTACATCGGCATATACAAGCATGTATGTGCATGTAAAGATCTATAGAAAAGGAGAAAAGAGGAGAAACCTGTGTAATGATTTTATTTTGGAGTGTGCCGGTTCTGCCTCCCAGGGGACACTTGTCAGTGTTGGGGAACGCTGTCCATTATCACAACTGGGCTTTGGGGTACTGTGGCATCCAGTACTTTGAGACCAGGGATGCTGCTAAACATCCCACAGTGCAAAGAACAGCTCCCCCCCCAAGACAGAATGATCTGGCTCAAAATGTCAGTAGTGCCTAGATTGAGGATTCTCCATGGTGGGTAGTTAAGGAGGGCCACTCTGATGACAAAAATGTAGGACCTGAAGGAAAAGAGCATAAGCCACTTAGATAACTGGAAAAAGTGCTTTCTAGGTGGAAGGAACCACAACTGAAAAAGGAGTGTGCTTGGCCTGTGTAAGGAACAGCAAGGAGGGAAATGTAGCTTGAACTCAGTTTAGGAGGGTGGGGGAGACAATGTGGGAGATGAGGTCAAAGAGGTAGTAGGAAGGCAGATGATTACCATAGTGAGGACTTCTGATTTTGAGAAGAAAAACTATTAGTTTGGTGCTAAGCAGAGCCAGGAAGTGATTTGGCCTTTTTTAATTAATTTTTTTTTTAAGGCTTATTCTGGGGGCTGTGTGGAAAACAAACTCTAGGCAGACACAGGTGAAAGTGATACTGAGTTAACACAAATAGCGCGTGCTGCAAGCCTGCACCATTCTAAGTGCTCTACTCTGATTTATTCACTTCGTCATTAAAATGACCCTAGGAGGTAGGTAATTCTTTGTCCCCCTTGATAAATGAGAAGCTGGGAAACCTCTTAACGGCCATGGCTGGGTTAAATCTTCAAAAGGAATTGAAAGAATACAGATGTGGCTGGAACACAGAGGTGAAAGGATCCAGGGTAAGAAGAAAGCTGGAGAGGTGGACAGGGCCCAGAGGAGGAGCTTGGTCACCCTGGTGAGACCCATGGGAGAGCGTCAACCTGACCTGAGTCACCTTTGACAAGATCACTGCAGGCTTGTTCACAGAAGGGAGGAGGACAGGAGTGGGCCTGGGAAGATAAGCTTTATTTCAGTTGTCCCAGCCTAGAGGAGGATTTAGTGGCCGGAGGACGACAGTCCATCAGGGACTCAGGAGGGAAACCAGTAGGTGAGCTCTGTCATCCAAGTCTAGGAAAGTGTGTTTGACAAAAGAGGAAGGGACCAGTGCTACTAAGTGCTGCCATGCCAATCAGGAAGGATGAAGTATGAGCAGTGGCTGTCGGTGACATCACAGAGGCCATCACTGACCTCATAGAGAGCATTTTCAGTGGGCAGGAACCAGGTTCTAAAGAAATGAAGGTAATAGCACTGTTCTAGAGGTTTGGTTTGTTGGAGGAAGGAAGAATGTGGTGTTGACAAAGGGTTTGTTTGGTGTGGGTTTTTCAATGGGAGAAGCCGACTCTAGAAGGTAAATCATTGATTGATAGGCCCTGTCCCTTCAGCTTTCTCAGGAATTGCACTAAAGCCAAGGTATGGGTCAGCTTTAGTCAGGAAGAAGGAAGGAACGCAGATACACATTAAGGCTCGTGGTGGGCTTGACTTGTTTTTAGATGGAGTAGTTACATATTTAAATTTCCATATTGTAACAGGGTCTACTTTCTCCTTATCAAGAGTTTACTTTTGTCAAAGGCATGGCTATGAAAACAAACTGAAAGATTAAGTAACACTGGTATAAAAGATGGAGATTAATTTGAAGTTCTTATCAAACAGTCCCTCAAAAGCAGGTTATTTTTTTCTTTTTAAATCAATTCCTTATGGTTTGGTTTTCTGTAAGTCAAGAGAGGCTCACTTACCTCACAGAAAGAGGGAGACTTGGTGGTTTGATACTGAAGGCCCAGGTAAAGCGACGACCCCTATCTAGAAAGGGTGGTTTCCTTCAAGTAGTAAGATGGGGTGAATTCTACTGAACACCATATAAAAAAAACTTTTCCTAGGTTCTTGAGCGGTATCTGTAATTGCTTGTGTTATTATACATTGCCTCTACCCACCTTAAATACCATCTCCAGCGAAAGACAAAAGAAAAATGGGGAGTGGGGAGCCAGTTATGAGAGGTTATCAGGAAAAGCACAGTCAACAGGGTAAGGTTATTTTACAGATTTAGATTAATTCCTCTCCTCGAAGCCCCTGAGCCTGCCAAGGTAAGGGACCTTCCTTACTCACCTGGTGAGGCTGTCCAGAATTCTGTAAGCAAGGTTACAGGTCCATTTTTTCCAAGGGGCTTTATTGGTTCCATAAAGTCAATCTTAGTTCCTTAAAGTTGTCTGGTCATACCTGATTTTATGCATATTATTTTCAAATACGACATTCCAGTCAAAGCCTTGGTAATATAACCATGCTTCCCATTGTGTCCTGTTAATTACAAGGAGAACAGATTATAATGCGGAAAAAAAAAAAAATTATTACCATGAAAGAATACTAAGAGTTTCTGAATTCTGGAGGAATCAGGTAGGGAGAAAAATTGTTTCAGTCCTGCTCACAAAGGTAGTTTACCGAATTACTGCCAATCATAGATAGCTTATGAGAAAAGAGTAAAAGATTACCTTAAATCTGGGAAAACCAAACATTAAAGAACCAGCAATAAAAAGTGTAGTCATCAATCAGTTCATTCAATCCCATGTTATTAATTCTTGGTCTGCTTGAATCCTGTTTTTTTCGTTCTGGAAGTTCTTACCCAGTTCAGTTTTATGATCTGAAAGTTATTAGAAACCTGTTTTCGGGAGTACTTGTCAGAGTCCTTTCCATGAATCTCTGAAGATGAAGCCCATTTGCAAAAGGATCAGAGTAAAACAATAGCTTCTTTAAGTGACAAAAAGACTTAAAAATGGCCATGGTTACAGATCTGATGAGAGTTTATTGTAATACAGCTTCTGACAAGGAAATTTGGTTATTTCTGTGACATATACAGCATTGTAAGATAATAACTAGAATTACAAACCATAACGTTATACCACGACATTCTAGGAATTTTATACAATTTCTGGAACACTTGTATGTTAATAACATACCTATACAAATATAATCTAAAGAAGGTTTAGTATTACTTATTTGACAATGCTTCCCATGTAATTTAACATAGCAAATAAGCCTAATTAGTTTTACATCTTTTTTTAAGATTTTATTTATTTATTTGACAGAGACAGCTAGAGAGGGAACACAGGCGGGGGGAGTAGGAAAGGGAGAAGCAGGCCTCCTGCCGAGCAGGGAGCCCGATGCGGGGCTCGATCCCAGGGCCCTCTGAAAAATTTCAGAGATGTTCAAGGTCAAAAAGACTTCATTTAGAATTTGAGTTGGGGTCTGTCAAAAACGTCAGAAGGTTTTAGACACTTTAGACTAAATGGGATCATAAGTCATCATGAAATAATAATTATCCATTTAACCATAGTGACAATAAAATATCAAAGGCACATACAGTTACATAGTTGTGAGTAAAACTTAGGAAAATAGTCTTCTAAAGATTAAAAGAGCTAAACAATCAAAGAGCTGTTGATAAAGATAACATGGAGCACAGGAAATTATTTTGATAAAACATACCGTCTTTGCTTTCTAGGCAGATTACTTAAAAGCTAAAGAAAAGCCTTTTGCAGTCTCTTCTCAGTAGCTGACTGATAGTCCAAGAAAAGGTTGTCCTTTTAGCAGATGAAATTTTTAGTTTTACATAAGTACACTGTTGATGTTGAAGCTTATTTGTATATAACCCTTATAACTAATACATTCAATTTTAGCCAGCTTGACTACACAAAGTGAAATTTTCTTTTTCCAACTGTCTATATCCATTTAGTTTGTCCTTTATTATCTTCCCTATTCTGAAATAACCAGCTTTATTATAAGAGAAAATTACTTTCATTCCCCTTAACAAAAATACATGTCCAGACTTCATACATTTCCTCAGCCAAAACACATCCTATTTTCCTTGCACATGGAGTTAGTTGCTTCTATTATTTCTAGCAATTACATATATGAATTAGAATTCTTAACCCTTAGAAACCATGATTTCTAGTGAAAACTAAGTGGTAAGCAACTGTTAACACCAGCATTCTGTAGATTGGCAAATTTATGAATACATCATTTCTAGAAGCATATGCTTTCTCATAGTACAGTTTTTCAGTGTGGCACAAGATAGATATGTTTACTAACAGACTAAATATTTTTAGTCCCTCTGTAGTAAGAAGCCAAAAGTAGATATTTAAACCGATGTTTAGTAATTAATGTCTCAGTATTTTATCTTACAGTCAGTGAATTTCCCGTCTAACTTAGCAAAACTAAAGTTTCAAGTTGTCAGAGATTTGAAAACCTGTTTTTAAGTAGACTTCACCTAAAAACTCTTATCCAACTTACTTCTAAATCACTTGCTTCCAACAATTATGCTTGACTACTCATGACAGCTTCATGAAACATCAGAGTCAGCCATCATCCCAAGCTATTTTTCGTGCTGACAAATTATGTACCCAAGATAACATGAACCTATCTGAATAGTAAACTCCAGAAGAAAAAAAAGTTGCATGTCTGCATTATATCTAATATTGACAACTTTAAACCAACAAATTTAGCTTTTATTTTACCTAGAATTAATATATATCACATGAACTTGAAAGGCACGGGTTAGTTTCTGTATTTCTAAGAGGTTTAGGAATACTTAACTTGGTAAGTACTTATTTTTCTTTAAGCCAATCAAAGAGAGCTTTTACAAATTAATTTTCACAATACCATCCTGAGGTGGAAAAGTATTACACATCTATAACATATATAGAGAGACACACATAAACATAGAGACACACATAAACATACAGACACAGAGACCTTTTAGCTATAGCTCTAAAATTTTAGCCATGAATCAGGTACAGTAACACAAAACTCACTAGTTTATATAAAAGAACATTTACGTTCAAATCGTGTTTCTGGCAGTTGGAATCAGTTTGCCTGCTCAGATGGCTAAAAGCTTTTTACTATTTTTTTTTTCATTTGCCAAAATCCCAAATAACTCCCCTTTTTCCTTCTGATGAGAATCACTTCCCTAAAGTTTGTATTTCAAAGAGGTAGCTGTCAGGTCCTAGAGAAGATAGGGCAGAAAATCTGTACCTCAAAGGCACAGAGAAAGTATCAAGTAGTTTTGGGGTATATTTGCCTATTATCAGATGTCTAAAGTAATTTCTATTTCTGTGTTCTTTTTCTTAAGCACAGGACAGTTCTGTTTTCCAACATCCTGGTCTTTTACAGTACCTACATGTATTTTGAGATGAGTGGGGGAGGTTTTAGGATTGATAAGGTTAGGTGGACTTCAAATTGCTTCCAGTGTTGCATTTCTGGTTTTGTAAAGATTTGCAAGTCAAAGACAGTTGCTTTTAATTACTCAAATAATTCTATTGCAGCCTGAATGGTATCAAGGGACTGATACCACCCATGCAACTACATTTTCTTCAATTTGCTCTATATCTGGGAGAAATTTCCAACTAAGATGGAAAGGAAGTGATTTCTATGTTTTGGAGCTTCAGGGTTTAATGTACTATGCCTTTAAAAAGTTTATATAAAGTATTCCACAAAGGCCTTAAAGGGGAAAAAAAAACCTGTACTATTGCTTCTAGCAGCCCCCAAACATCAGCCTTCAGCTGATCCATTTCCTGAACATTTGTGGGAGGGCCTGGGAGAAATTCTGGTCATGTTTCCAGTGAGGAGAGTTTTCCATGGGGGAGCCAAGTGGCTTGTCTGATAACTATAGTATAATCGTGGGTGGGAAGAACAACCCTTAGCAGCTAGTCACAGTCCCTGTGAGTGGTGAATGAGTGGCCACTAATCTTTTACCTCTTCTCTATATTTGGCACGTATCTTCTGAACGTGGAGGTAAGAAGAACTTCATAATTTCATCTTGCTTAGGAAGTCTCTCAGGCTGGTGGCCATTCTCCTTCATATTCTCCTTTCAATTTGGTCTTTCCAGAGGTACCAGTAAGACAATGCTTAGGATGAGAGCTCTCTCAAAGTTTTTTAAACATAGAAGCTTTTCCAATTCAAAAGATCCATCATCTGGCATTGAAAAGTAGGATCTTATATTAATCTCAATAGCGACTCGACTCAAGCCAATAGGCCTTCTTTTGGTTTAACCATGGACATAAAGAGGCATCCCCAGAGACGGTGCAAAAAAATGCAGTCCTCACAGGATCCCGAGAGTTAGCATAAGAAAGCAAAGACTTCCATTGCCCCAAGTGGTAAGAATGGTGTAGTGAAGGTGCTATCTCTCCTTTCCCACAAGAATGTGAGAGGCCTCCAGTCTAAGACCCTCTAATCTGTGACATCAGGAAAGGGTTTACTGGATTGGACTTTTCCAGCACTAATGACCACAAAAGCTGAGAGGACAAAGGCCCCTCATGGATTGGGGCCCCTAATGACAAACTGCCCTGAGAGCTGGCACAGCTGGACAGAGAGGATGCTGCCTGTCACTTTGTGCCTCAGATCCCCAGCCTATTCCACTAGCTGCCAGACACCTGTGGATCTATCTTGGAAGGGGAGCACAACTGGCCACCCCCAAATGCGCCTCTCTGGCATAAGGATTATCTGGAGCTGGTTATTTTTTAAGAAACAGCAGACCTAAGAAAAGCTTTGAAAACCTTTTGTCAGGGACAGTGACATCAATAAGGGAAGGAAAGGTCCATCTATAAGGGTGTCTTCCTCTCCCTGCCAGGACGAGGGAATGACAGAAATCTCTAAGAACTCTTTTTTTAATTTTTTAAAAATCTGTACCTCAAAGGCACAGAGAAAGTATCAAGGAGTTTTGGGGTATATTTGGGGTATATTCTTTGGGGGAATATACAGGGACCAAAAAGAATATTCTTGCTGGTCACAACACCAAGCTCTCGAGACCTAGAACAAGATGAAGACCTCATTTGACCTATTTTCTTCTGCTAATCTAAATTTGGAAAGGAAGGGACAAGGTCAAATTTTGACCTTTCTCTCTCGACCTGGCACCAGAGTGAGATCCAGGAAAGCGGGCTTTGGTAAGAATTCTTACCTTTGCCGGCTTTTGCCGGTTTTCCAGGCTCCCATCTGTAGGCTCCCAGGCGAGTACGGTGTCTCAGCAGGCCCCAGCGTAGGTTGCCAAAATGTAGGAGAGGAAAAATTATTTATCATCTACCATGCTAGGTTCTTGGCTGAGACCCCCCACCCCCTGAAATAAAAGACTAATTAATAGGAGAAAAGCAGAAGTTTAATACCATGTATACCTGCTGTATACATGGGAGATACCCAGGAAAACAGTAAAACTCCCCAAAGTGGCCCAAGACACCACCTTAAATACCATCTCCAGCTCAAGACAAGATGTTGGGGGGTAAGGGAGTCCATTATGGGGGGCTGTCAGGAAAATCACAGTGAACAAGGGTAAAGTGGTTCAGCAGATGTCAATTGGTCCCTTCTCCATTAAATGTTAATTTAAAAAAAAAATCTGCCCTTTAGCAACTCGTACTAAAAATTAAAAATTAAAAAAAGAGTTCTTAGAGATTTCTGTCATCCCCTCGTCCTGGCAGGGAGAGGAAGACACCCTTATAGATGGACCTTTCCTTCCCTTATTGATGTCACTGTCACTGACAAAAGGTTTTCAAAGCTTTTCTTAGGTCTGCTGTTTCTTAAAAAATAACCAGCTCCAGATAATCCTTATGCCAGAGAGGCGCATTTGGGGGTGGCCAGTTGTGCTCCCCTTCCAAGATAGATCCACAGTGAGCTGCCACCATACACGTGTATCTGGGGAGGAGGAGGACTTTCATCCCAGTTACATGAACTTCTGTGTTTGACTTTTCTCACATTATACTTTTATAAAAAAAATTTCATTAAAAATTTTAAGAAGTTATGTTTCTTTTGGACTTTCATAGGTTAAGATGCCATATTGTTGAGAGCAGTAAACCAACCACTCTGACATTAAAAGACAGTGCTTTTAACATGTCTGATAAAACCAATGAAGATCTTTATCTGCAAGTAAGTGTTCTTTCTCCCTAACTAAAACAGAGGTGTTAATGCTAACTAATATTAGAAATCCACTTTTTCCCCACTGATGTAAGGAAGACCTTTGGCATAGACATGACAGAAATGCTCTTTTCTTTGTGAAGGGAAGCCAAATCTGAAATCGTAAGTGGTGAGTTACTTTTGGAGATCTATTAACTTTTGAAAAGCTCTGGCCATTTTAATTTGGACAAGTTGTATGGTGCCTGGGGGAGTACCAAAGAATCTGATCTCATGAGAGGAGTACCATTTCAACTTGAAAAAGATGGAGGGGCTCTCTTTCTGAGTAGCTGGTTTAGGTACCTCCAGGAAGGTACTTGCTTTGCTCCTTCTCCACTAGAAAATTAGACCTTTCCAAAACAGGAGTAAGAGGGTGCACGGCTATTCACCAAACAAATGTAATCCCTCATGGCATTGCCAGCTCCCCGCTGCTCAGAGTGGATAGACCCCATCCTGTAAATGGTTGGGTTTCTAATATTCCTATTTGTCGTTTACATGATTCATGTACTGTTTTACTGATATAAATCTTTCATCCTTTTTTCCCTCTTTAGCTCAATCGTTTACTAGAAAGCAATAGGAAGCTTGAAGACCAAGTTCAGCGTTGTATCTGGTTCCAGCAGCTACTGCTTTCCTTAACAATGCTCTTGCTTGCTTTTGTCATCTCTTTCTTCTATTTGTTGTACAGTTAAAGAAGTGGCACTCGGTAGGAAACAAGGCTTTTTCATTCATTAGTTGGAAAAAGACCCAGAACTTCATGCTACTAAAAGTGCCGCACATCTGTGCTTCCTGAAAGGAAATTTGCCACACTTAGAGGGGAACATGTCTTGAAAATAAAGTCTGTTAGAATAAGGAAACACTGGAGAAATTGATTATAAGAGACTATAGCTGTAGTTAGCCAAGTCAAGGCATAGCCGTGTGTAAATTAATACTTTAGATATAATTTATTTTTTCCTTTTGATTTGAAGACTTCTGAAGTTTAAGTTGTATTATATATATACATTAGCTGAACTGAAAAGTGTAAGTAACAAGCTTTGTTGCAGCCAAAAATGTCATCTGCTTTTTTTAATGACAAAATCATTATAGCTGAGCCAACTTACTAGCTTTTCTATACTATGTATATAGAACATGTATATTAAAAAAACCATACTTATACAGAGTAATTTCTGTAAACATGACTTTGTAATTTTGAGAATTACTTCCAGATGCTAGTCAATATTCTTTGAGTATGTAAAACTATTTAATGCCAAACCACCTTTAGCCTTTGTTTCTTATCTGTCTTCCTTAAAGTCTGCCTTTTATTAATCTTGGACTTTTTAATGAATACTCACATTTAGGTAGAACTGGGGAAACTAAGTTTGGTTGGGTTTTCCTTGAATTCTGTCAGTGGCACAGAGAAGAAAAATCCTTTCGGTCCCACTTTCCAGTCTTTTTTATGTGGTGTCACATTGCTCACGGTGGCTGGACACTGACCCGTATGCTTCAGTATTAGAAAGGCCTACTGCAATGTTGTACCATCTTCACCCTCTTTTCTAAACGAGTTAAAATTTCTTTGAAAAGTTAGTTTTTGAGAGGCATAGCCGTAGAATTCATTTACATTTCAGTTCCTTGTTAAAATCAGCCACCAGAAGGAAACTTGACAAAAAGACTAGAGGATCTAGAAGCATGAAAAAAAAAAAAAACAACTCAAAACTCAAGTGTCAAGTCTCCATTTCTGAGTGAAAAGTAGAACTCATGATCCACTAGTACCACCTTCAGACTGGGGCTGATGGACTTGCTGGATCCTCTGCCCTTGTCACAGTAATCCCAAGGGTGGTTCCTGAGTGCCTAAGATGATACGACTCGCAGGGGCAGAGGTGGATGAAAAGAGTTTGTTTTCTCATTTATACAGCCAGTTTCAGTCCGTGTTGGTTCACGTGTAAATCTACTTGATATGAAAGAAAAAGAGTCTGCCTGTTAAATAAATGTTGAGTTTTGATTGAGCCATGCTTGGAGAATGTTTTCTTCTGAAGTGTGGTGTTGGCGGCTTTCATCTGGAGAAGCTGATGATTCCAACACTGAGTTGTGAAGAATGATATAATAGAGTCCCTTCAAAATTGGCCTAGAAATAAAACCTTAAAAGGACACTGGTCTGATAACTTTGTCTTAATTTGGGTTTTTCTGTTGCAGTTTGCCAACTCCAGACGTGCAAGTGACTTCAGTACACCCTAAGTACTGGCCGTAGTATCTCCCTGTGTGTGTGTCACATCCCCGGCTTGACTATCCTCTAACCCCAAAGTATTTGTGTACGTTTTTTGTTCCTCAGCAAAGAAATGAGGAAATCATTGGTCAGAATTGGAAGCGTGCTGTCCTAACTAACAGTGTCCCTTTAATGTTTCTGATGAAAATGACATTGACTCGCTAAGTTGTTCTTCCCTGATGTCTGGCCAGTTCATTGAATAACCTATCTTGTTAATGTTTGTGTGTCTATTCAATGTGACTATGCAAGATTACTGAAAATTAACTATAAAATCAAAGGCATCTGAACTTTTGTTCTCGTCTTAACTAATCACCTATTTACATTTGATTTTCTTCTGTCTTCTTTTGATTTTATTTCATCATACTTTGTATGATTATTACTCTGAGGACTCTGATAATAATTTTATTTTTTAGCTTGTCATTAGCTGTTCATGACCAGATTACCAGGGATCAACATTGAGATTTAGATTGTTTTCACTTGAGAATGGAAATTAATAGACTTTCCATGAAAATAAACTATCATTAGCTTGATCTGAAAGTAGCCTAAAAATGCAATTGCGGTTAAACCTAGCCTCAAATTTCATAGTAATACCATAACTGTTTTTATATCTTGCCACTAATTTTGACTGGATTTAATAGCACTTTATTGTACAATTGCAAAAAAAAAAAATATATTCCTAGAATTGTTGCCAGTGTAATTTCTCTAATATTCTGGTGCTTTTCATATATTTTCAGTATTTTTATTACTATATTGGTATTTTCTTTGTATAATTGATCAAAAGAACATGTTTTCTATTTTAATATGTTTTAGAAAAATAATTACATTTATGAAATAAATATCATCAGGAAAAACCTCTGGTCTCTAATTGATAAAGCATCTTAAAATCAATGCTCAGGCATACTCTGACCTTTCAAAGATCCCATTAATTTCTTTTGGACCTGCTTTGCATTTTTATAAGGACAGTGCTGTAAGCTTCCAGAGTTACAATTGTGTTATCAGGTGAACCTGTCCTTTGTGTGTCCCGTTTCTCCTCAACCCGGGTCAGGGTCTGGTTACTCTTCAGTGGAGCTCTCCATTATCCCCAAACTTATCACTGGACTCACTGTCATGACTGGGGGCTCCATCATGGAACTTTCTGTAGAGCTGCCCCACATGAGCCAGAACTGCCCAACGTCCCCTCAATCCTAGTACACCTTCCCACCTGACAGGAAGCAGGCTGTGGAGAGACAGCCCTACCTGGCTCCTGGGTCCCTGGAAGGCAGTCCCTGTGCTGAGGCATCCACAGGGTGTGGGTGTGGTTGGGAGCGGCCTGAGAATGATTGGTGTGGTCCCCTCACCACTGGAAGATAACCCCCACGTGATAGCTACCACTCAATAAAGATAGAATAACACAGATCCATTTTCTAAACTGAAAAAGAGGTGGAAATACAAAACGATAAGAGAAATTCAGAACAGAGCTACAAAGACAAAATGGTAACCTACCAAGAAGCAGCACATCCGCCCAGGACTGAGGCCGTGCCCTCCCTTCCTAAAAGATACAATTTTCTAGGAAACAAAAGCTCCTGGGGGGGAAAGTTCCAGCTAGGGAAGTATTGGTTCCTTTACACCCATCTTCTGCTTTCTCCCCAAAGTTTTCAACAACTCGAAGTTCCCTGATGTCCGAACAACATCAGCCCCCAGAAGCACAGGGCTCCCCTTCTCTCCCTGGCCCAGGAAGACAGAATGGAAGTTGTCCCGTCTGTTCCATTGGAGGCGAAGGCGGTTAGGAGTGAGGGCTCTGTAGTCAGGCTAGCTGGGTGCACGCAGCTGCCCTCCGCACCACCCGCTGCCTGTGAGACGGCAATGTTAATTGACCTCCTTGGGCCTCAGTTTCCCCATCTCTGAGGCTGATGATCATAATGCTGCTGCGCAGGACGAGTGTGACAGTGAGGGGAAAGAAGGCACTTGAAGCAGCCCTGAAGAGGCTGGCCTTGCTTTGCTGCTGTTGCCCCCACCACCTTCCATCCCAGCTTCCTAGAACTTTCCACATTTGGGTTGATCTTACTGAATATACCACCTCATTCAAAGCCAATCATCAGTTCTCCAAACTTTTCCCTGCTTTGTACTCCTACCCTTGCCTTCCTGCTACCCCACTCTTAATTCTAGTGCTCAGGTCAAGGGATATACTTTAGAAGGGTAGTGATGACTGGCTGCCTTGAATCCTCTGAAGGAATATCCCTTCCAAAAAAACACTTTGGTCAGATGTTTCCTTCTACCATTGCACCCACACCCCTTCAGAACACACACACACACACACACACACACACACACACACACACGGAATTGATCTCGCAATATTCCACCCATAAGTTTCCCTTAAATTTGTAACAATTCAATAAAAATATCACATAGGCTCTTTTACATCTTGTAATTTTGTCCTTCCATGGAATAAAATTATCTCCCTGAATTGTCTAAAGAGTCTCTTCCTATCCTACCCACTGGTGTCCCCTGCCATGCAAAATAAAACTAATCTACACATGTTAAAGTATTTGAGACAACTGGTTCAACGGGCAAGAATATAGAGGAACATCTCCTTGACCCAGAGGGGCAAAACTTCCCCTCTGGTGCACACTTCCAAGTCTTTCTAAAGGGGGAATTGGAGTGGTTCTTGAAACTCTACCAGTTGGCCCATGCTCCTTTGTCCTCAACCGTCTGGGAATACATAATAACGTCTTGTGTTTTACCCAGAAGGAAACCCAAGGCCAGAGAAATAATTCTCGTCCCAAGGTCATGTGGCTAGTTGCTTTCAGAGCCAAGAGTTGAACTAGTCTCCCAAGTCTAATGCTTGTTTTACAACCACCCAGAGCCAATCTGAGTGATAGTTTAAAATGTTCAAAGGACAGGTGTGAGAACTTTACCGTCACCAAACAGCAGGAGAGGAAAAGAGAAGATCAACTACTTAAAGAGAAGCAGAGGTGACAAGACACAATTGCCGCTCAAGACCTTTGGCTGGAAAAGTAAGTTTCTTGGTTTTCTAAGCTACAGACCATACTTTGACAAAGATGTGAAACCTATGGGTTAATGTACTATTTACTTGGATGGAGGGTTTGGGCTTGCATCCTCAGCCTTGTCAGAGGTTTATCTAGCACTCCAGAGAAGGGCATCTACTAGCTGTGTGGCTCAAAGTTGTCTCAGCCACAGTCTAGTGACCTCAAGGAGTCTTGTGTTCAATAAAATCAGAGCATTTAAGTTTTCTGTTTCCATGTAACAAATGACCACAAATCTACCATCTGAAAACCACACAAATTATCTCACAGTTTGCATGTGTCGAGCCTGGCACAACGGGGCTGGGTTCTTGGCTCAAGGTTTTACAACACTACAGCTATGCTGTCAGCCAACTGCATCCTCCCTGGAGGCTCAACGGGATCAAGATCCACTTCCAAGTGCCTTCAGGTTGTTGGCAGAATCCCTTTTCTTGGGGCTGTAGGACTAAGGTCTTCAAGTTCTTGCTGGCTGTCAGCCGGGGACTGCTCTTCAACTCCTAGAGGCCACTCCCAGGCCTTTGCTAAATGGCCTCCTGGATAGGCAGTGCACAACATGGCTGTTCTCACTTCAAATCTCTTCTTTCAGGGAGGGCCCCGTTAAGGGATCACCTGATTAGGTCAGGCCCACCCAGGACAATCTCCCTACTGATGAACTCAGAGGTAACTGATGAAGAACCTTAATTATATCTGCAAAATCCCTTCTTCTGTATAAGCTAACTTGGATTATGAAAGTGCTATCCCATCACATCCACTAGCTCTGGCCCCCACTCAAGGGGAGAGGGTTACACAGGGTGTGTTGGGTGGGAATCTGCAAGCTCATCCAATCTAGTCCCCCCATTTTGCAGATCGGGAAATAGAGGGTCAGAAAGCTAAACCAACCTTACCCAGTCTAACTGCTTTGAATTCACAGATGTCCTGCACAAGAAAATAGCCTAGAATTATGTTAGGCACTAAATGACAGGCATGGGGACAGTAGGTCTCTATCCCAGTTGGCTTTCTCCAGTCTCATAGCTTCAGTGCACACATGTATTCAGACTTTTATAAATAAACTTAAGGGAAAGTGTGTAGCCAGTATTTTCAACATTTGTTCATTATACACCCCAGATACATTCTTACAATGGATTAACTGTGCTAGGGCAAAGGGGACTTCCAGTAATTATGTGCTTTTGTAAACAAAGCTCTAGAGGAAAACAGTTTTTCAACTTTCTCTTCTCTTTCAGAATAACCCATTCACTTCAATTAGTTTAATTAAATTAGTTTTCTTGGACATAAATATGCTCTGTGAATCTAGCTACATGGGAAGGTTAAAACTCTAAGAAAGGGGGAAAATCCTTTTCTTACAGAAACTCACATCATGATTCCCAGCATTTGTACTGTCCAATTTACTTTGGATCAAATTCCAGCACACTGAATTCTATTATTCCAGAAAGTTCCCTGCAAATTTTCAGGTAATACTAGAGCTCTGTGGGTTCGTGTGTGTGTGTGTGTGTGTGTGTTGAAAAATCTCACTAGTTTTTGGAAGTCCTCTAAAACTGCCCTGCATGGATTTGCTATTGCCTCACAAATTCAGACTTGATTTCCCCTTCTCTCTATGTAGGTCTTCTTGTTTCTGACTGCAAGAAACCTCCAAACTCCTAATATTATGCCTGTCCCCTGTTGCTGGATCTGGGACAATAACAAAGAAGTGAATCATTTGTCTTTCCCACTCCAGTACTCCTCTACCTTTTCTGCACCAAGCCCTCGCTCTAATACTAGCATACAGATTCATTCAGTACAATTACTATTTGCAGTTAGATTTGCCCTGAATTGCTTTTGCCCGCTAATAGGCAAATGTGCTTGAGCAACTTGAGTCAAATACCAAATCACTGTTCTCTGTCATAAAATAAATGTCAAAAATGTGTTTTGGGCATTTTTCCAATATTCTAACTCTATGACTCAAGCTACTGCCTTTTTTAAAAAATTTTATTATGTTATGTTAGTCACCATACATCATTGGTTTTTGATGTGGTGATCCACGATCCATTGTTTTCGTATAACACCCAGTGCTCCATGCAGTACGTGCCCTCCTTAATACCCATCACCGGGCTAACCAATCCCCCCTCCCCCCTCCCCTCTAAAACCCTGGTTGTTTCTCAGAGTCCATAGTCTCTCATGGTTCATCTCTCCCTCCAATTCCCCCCCCCATTTTTCCCTTCCTTCTCCTAATGTCCTCCATGTTACTCTTTATGTTCCACAAAGAAGTGAAACCATATGATAATTGACTTTCTCTGCTTGACTTATTTCACTTAGCATAATCTCCTCCAGTCCCATCCATGTTGATGTAGAAGTTGGGTATTCATCTTTTCTGATGGCTGAGTAATATTCCATTGTATATATGGAACACATCTTCTTTATCCATTCATCTGTTGAAGGGCATCTCGGCTTTTCCCACAGTTTGGCTATCGCGGACATTGCTGCTATGAACATTGGGGTGCATATGGCCCTTCTTTTCACTACATCTGTGTCTTTGGGGTAAATACCCAGGAGTGCAATTGCTGGGTCATAGGGTAGCTCTATTTTTAAATTTTTGAGGAACCTCCACACTTGTTTTCCAGAGTGGCTGTACCAACTTGCATTCCCACCAACAGTGTAAGAGGGTTCCCCTTTCTCCACAACCTCTCCAACATTTGTTGTTTCTTTCCCTGTCCATTTTGGCCATTCTAACTGGTGTAAGGTGGTATCTCAGTGTGGTTTTGATTTGGATTTCCCTGATGGCTAACGATGATGAACATTTTTTCATGTGTCTGTTAGCCATTTGTATGTCTTCTTCAGAGAAGTGTCTTTTCATATCTTCTGCCCACTTTTTTTTTTTTTTTTTTTTAAAGATTTTATTTATTTGACAGAGAGAGCACAAGCAGAGGGAGAGAGAGAGAGAAGCAGGCTCCCCGCTGAGCAAGGAGCCCGATGTGGGACTTGATCCCAGGACCCTGGGATCACGACCCAGGCCGAAGGCAGCCGCTTAACCGACTGAGCCACCCAGGCGTCCCTTCTGCCCACTTTTTGACTTGATTATTTGTTTTTTGGGTGTTGAGTTTGAGAAGTTCTTTATAGATCTTGGATACCAGCCCTTTATCTGTAGTGTCATTTGCAAATATCTTCTCCCATTCTGTGGGTTGCCTCTTTGTTTTGTTGACTGTTTCCTTTGCTGTGCAGAAGCTTTTTATCTTGATGAAGTCCCAAAAGTTCATTTTTGCTTTTGTTTCACTAGCTTTTGGAGATGTATCTTGAAAGAAGTTGCTGTGGCCGATGTCAAAGAGGTTACTGCCTATGTTCTCCTCTAGAATTTTGATGGATTCCTGTCTCACATTGAGGTCTTTCATCCACTTTGGGTTTATCTTTGTGAATGGTGTTAGAGAATGGTCGAGTTTCATTCTTCTGCATGTGGCTGTCCAATTTTCCCAGCACCATTTATTGAAGAGACTGTCTTTTTTCCATTGCATGTTTTTTCCTGCTTTGTCAAAGATTACTTGACCATAGAGTTGACGGTCCATATCTGGGTTCTCTATTCTGTTCCATTGGTCTATATGTCTGTTTTTGTGCCAGTACCATGCTGTCTTGGTGATCACAGCTTTGTAATACAGCTTGAAATCGGGCAACGTGATGTCCCCAGCTTTGTTTTTCAACATTTCCTTGGCGATTCGGGGTCTTTTCTGATTCCATACAAATTTTAGGATTGTTTGTTCCAGCACTTTGAAAAATGTCATTGGAATTTTGATTGGGATGGCATTGAAGGTATAGATTGCTCTGGGTAGCATAGACATTTTAACAATGTTTATTCTTCTGATCCATGAGCATGGAATATTTTTCCATCTTTTTGTGTCTTCTTCAATTTCTTTCATGAGTGTTTTGTAGTTCCCAGAGTATAGATTCTTTACCTCTTTGGTTAGGTTTATTCTGAGCTATCTTATGGTTTTTGGTGCTATTGTAAATGGAATCATTTCTCTAATTTCTCTTTCTACAGTTGCGTTGTTAGTGTATAAGAAAGCAACTGATTTCTGTGCATTGATTTTGTATCCTGCCACATTACTGAATTGCTGGATGAGTTCTAGTAATTTGGGGGTGGAGTCTTTTGGGTTTTTCCACACAAAGTATCATGTCATCTGCGAAAAGAGAGAGTTTGACTTCTTCTTTGCCAATTTGAATACCTTTTATTTCTTTTTGTTGTCTGATTGCTGTTTCTAGGACTTCTAGTACTATGTTGAACAATAGTGGCAAGAGTGGGCATCCTTGACGTGTTCCTGATCTTAAGGGAAAGGTTCTCAGCTTTTCCCCATTGAGGATGATATTCGCTGTGGGCTTTTCATAGATGGATTTTATGAGCTTGAGGAATGTTCCCTCTATCCCTATACTCTGGAGAGTTTTAATCAGGAAAGGATGTTGTATTTTGTCAAATGCTTTTTCTACATCAATTGAGAGGACCATATGGTTCTTCTCCCTCCTCTTATTAATGTGTTCTATCACATCGATTGATTTGTGAATGTTGAACCACCCTTGCATCCCGGGGATAAATCCCACTTGGTCGTGGTGGATGATCCTTTTAATGTATTGTTGGATCCTATTAGCTAGGATTTTGTTGAGGATTTTGGAATCCATATTCACCAGGGATATCGGTCTGAAATTCTCCTTTTTGATGGGGTCTTTGCCTGGTTTGGGGATTAAGGCAATGCTGGCCTCATAGAATGAGTTTGGAAGTTTTCCTTCTGTTTCTATTTTTTGAAACAGCTTCAGCAGAATAGGTATTATTTCTTCTTTGAATGTTTGGTAGAACTCCCCAGGGAATCCATCAGGCCCTGGACTCTTGTTTTTTGGGAGGTTTTTGATCACTGCTTCAATCTCGTTACTGGTTATTGGCCTATTCAGGTTGTCAATTTCTTCCTGTTTCAGTCTTGGCAGCTTATAAGTTTCCAGGAAGGCCTCCATTTCATCCAGATTGCTCAGCTTATTGGCATATAGTTGTTGATAATAATTTCTAATAATTGTTTCTATTTCCTTGGTGTTAGTCATGATCTCTCCCCTTTCATTCATAATTTTATTAATTTGGGTCCTTTCTCTTTTCTTTTGGATAAGTCTGGCCAGTGGTTTATCGATCTTATTAATTCTTTCAAAGAACCAACTTCTAGTTTCGTTGATCTGATCTACTGTGTTTCTGGTTTCTAATTCATTGATTTCTGCTCTAATTTTAATTATTTCTCTTCTAATGCGTGGCTTAGGCGTCGTTTGTTGCTTTTTCTCTAGTTCTTTAAGGTGTAGAGTTAGTTGGTGAATTCGGGATTTCTTCTATTTTTTTGAGTGAGGCTTGGATGGCTATGTATTTCCCCCTTAGGACCGCCTTTGCAGTATCCCATAGGTTTTGGACCGATGTGTTTTCGTTCTCATTGATTTCCATGAATTGTTTAAGTTCTTCTTTGATTTCTTGGTTGACCCAAACATTCTTGAGCAGAGTGGTCTTTAGCTTCCAAGTGTTTGAATTTCTGCCAAATTTTTTCTTGTGATTGAGTTCCAGTTTTAGAGCATTGTGGTCTGAGAATATGCAGGGAATAATCTCAATCTCTTGGTATCGGTTGAGACCTGATTTGTGACCAAGTATATGGTCTATTCTGCAGAAAGTTCCATGTGCGCTCGAGAAGAATGAGTATTCTGTTGTTTTAGGGTGGAATGTTCTGTAAATATCTATGAGGTCCATCTGGTCCAATGTATCATTCAAAGCTCTTGTTTCCTTGTTGATTTTCTGCTTAGATGATCTGTCCATTGCTGAGAGTGGAGTATTGAGGTCTCCTATAGTTAATGTATTGTTATCAATATGACTCTTTATTTTGGTTAGCAGTTGGCTTATGTAGATGGCTGCTCCCATGTTGGGGGCGTAGATATTTACAATTGTTAGATCTTCTTGTTGGATAGACCCTTTAGGAATGATATAGTGTCCTTCTGTGTCTCTTATTACAGACTTGAGTTTAAAATCTAATTTGTCTGATATAAGAATTGCTACCCCAGCTTTCTTTTGAGGTCCACTGGCATGGAAGATGGATCTCCATCCCTTCACTTTCAGTCTGTATGTATCTTTAGGTTCAAAATGAGTCTCTTGTAGATAGCATATGGATGGGTCCTGTCTTTTTATCCAATCTGCAACCCTGTGCCGTTTTATGGGAGCGTTTAGGCCATTCACGTTGAGAGTGATTATTGAAAGATATGAATTAATTGTCATCATGTTGCCTGTGAAGATGTTGTTTTTATAGATTGTCCCTGTAAATTTCTGTTGTAGATCACTCTTGGGGTCTTTCTCCTTTTATAGAACCCCCCTTAATATTTCTTGCAGGGCCAGCTTAGTGGTCACATATTCTTTCAGTTTCTACAGGTCGTGGAAACTCTGCATTTCTCCATCCATTCTAAATGAAAGCCTTGCCGGATAAAGTATTCTTGGCTGCATGTTCTTCTCATTTAGTACTCTGAATATGTCTTGCCAAGCCTTTCTGGCTTGCCAGGTCTCTGTGGATAGGTCTGACGTTATTCTGATGTTCCTCCCTCTGTACGTAAGGAATCTCTTCCCCCTAACTGCCCTTAAGATGGTTTCTTTGGTTCTAAGATTTGCGAGTTTTACTATTACATGCTGGGGTGTTGGCCTGTTTTCCTTGATCTTAGGAGGGGTCCTCTCTGCTTCTAGGACTCGAATGTTTGTTTCATTCCCCAGATTAGGGAAGTTCTCAGCTACGATTTGCTTAAATACATCTTCTAGTCCTCTCTCTCTCTCCACTCCCTCCGGGATTCCTATTATTCTGACATTGGAACACTTCATGGCGTCACTTATTTCTCTGATTCTATTTTCATGGATTCTGAGTTGTTTTTCCCTGGCCTCCTCTTTTCCCTTTTTATCTATTATATTGTCTTCCAGGTCACTTATTCTCTCTTCTGCCTCAGTTACCCTAGCTGTTAGATTATCTAGATTGGATTGGATCTCATTGATAGCATTTTTAAGTTCTGCCAATTCACCTTTTATTTCTGCCCTTAGAGACTCTATGTTGCCATTAATTGATTTCTCCATTCTAGCCATTGTCTTCACAATTGCTAGCCCGAATTCCATCTCCGACATCTTGGTTATATCTGCATCCATTTGTAAATCGGCAGCATAAGTCATAATCTCTGAGTCTTTTCTATTTTGGGGGCTCCTCCTCCTAGTCATTCTGTTGATGGGTGTTTGAGGGAATGTATAGAGTCCAAATTATTGACCAGAACCCAAGCAAGATGCACCTGTTTTCTTGGGACCTTAGGGTTGCTGGCCTCTTGTTTTCCCAGCCTGTCTTCTGCGGGAGGGGCCTGCCCTGCTGTTACTCAGGCAACCTTGTTTGGGCGGAGTTGCCCTGAGCCCCTGTGGCGGGGGATGGGCTCAGTGGGAATCAGTTTTGGGGGCTTTTGTTCTCTGGCGGCTTTTCTGGTGGCTTTCCGCGTCTCTTCCGCGAGTCAGAGCAGAAGAGACCGTTTCCGACCCTCTGCCTCAGAGCAGAGAGACCGCAGTCTGTTCCTCAGTGAGCTCTCCAGGCCACACCGTCTCCGTTTCTGTCCGTGCTGCTATAAACTGCAGCGGCCTGGGTTGTGCGCCCCTCCACAGCGCCCCCAGTCCTGCCTCCAGGTCGGGGCACGTCTCTGCCCTTTGTGCCTCTAAAACCACCAGCCGCTCCCAGTTCGCGCGCGCGCGGCTCCGCCGCTCCGGGTTTCTGTCCGGGGGGCTGCAGTTCGCAGGTGAGACCCCGCCGCTCCGGGTTTCCACCCCGGGGGCTGCCCTAAAGTCCTTTCCCCGCCGCTACCGGTCTGCGAGTCTGTGCCCGTCCACAGCGCGCGAGGCTGTCACTCACCGGCGGTGTAGGATCCCCACGGCCGGGCACCCTCCCGCCTCCGTTTATCCTCTGATATCTGCCCGCGGAATCAGGGCTCTCCACTTCGTACCTCAAAACCAACCGCCTGCAATATTCTGTTTGTAGAGATCCAGATCTTCTTACATCTCAGGCTGGTTTCGTGGGTGCTCAGAGTGGTCTGGTAGATATCCAGCTCAATTCCGGGGACCAGTTGAAATAGGGTCCCCTACTCCTCCACCATCTTTCCCCCTCCTTCAAGCTACTGCCTTTTAAGGGCGTGAAGAGGGATGAGGTTATTATTGGGAGCAATAACAATAGTATGACAGTTGAGCAAAATTTAACTGTTTTTTAATGTGGCTGAACTAATAAGTTGCTAAAAAGGTAAGGTAAAAGAAATGGATATAAAAAGCAAAGCTTCCTTTCAAATTCAGTATTTACTACTCTGGGATCACTTAAACTAATTAAGAGCTTAGTCATTAAAGGTGGAGATACATCTTACAGAGGAGTCATATCTAAAGTCAGTAAGCTTAGGGGCGCCTGGGTGGCTCAGTTGGTTAAGCGACTGCCTTCGGCTCAGGTCATGATCCCAGAGTCCTGGGATCGAGTCCCACATCGGGCTCCCGGCTCGGCGGGGAGCCTGCTTCTCCCTCTGACCCTATCCCCTCTCATGCTGTTTCTCTCTCTCTCTCTCTCAAATAAATAAATAAAATCTTTAAAAAAAAAAAATAAAAAAAAATAAAGTCAGTAAGCTTAGAGTAAAATTGAGTATACTCAGTATGTCCCCTGAGAATTCATTAGGAAGTTGCCACAAGAGAGATGGACATAGTAACTCTTACCTTGGTGAGTCCAAACATTCTAATACCAGATAAAGTATTTAATTGGCTTTATTTGGGAAGGGGATATAGTATAATAAATATACATATTGTGTCTTCAAAACTAGAATCACCATCAGCAAGATTCTCTTAAGAGGCACAAGAGAAATGAGAATGAATGAGGGGAAAAAAAAAAAACATTCACATCTACCATTCTACATTGAGTGGAATAGAGCCTCTGGATTCTACGAGTTGAGGGCCAGATATAAGGGAGGTTGATCGCACAGGTAAGGCCAAAATCAGAACTGAAATCTGGTCTCCCTCTTCGACAAACCTCTTTAGGAAGGGTCCTCACCACATCTCCACTTTCATCTTTTTCCCTGTGATGACTCCATTCCCATCACTCCAGAAAAACAGTACTTGCTAAGGTCCAACAGTGACGTCCTTATCACTTCATCCAATGGACCTGCTTCAGTTGGAATTTGAAGTGAGTTCTTACAGCAGCATTTAGCTATACCAACTACCAGGTCTCTGCTTTTTCTTCTCACACTAACACTCTTTAGTGTCCTTTACTGGCTTATCTTCCTCCACCAAGTCTTTAAGATGTTAATACTAGAACTGGGCTCCTTTTCTTTTCTCCTCATAGGTGATCTACTCAATACCCAGGGCTGCAATTAGCACTGGTAAGCCATTAACCCTTGGACATTCTAACTAGACCTCCTGATCTAAGTCTAGACATGTATCAACCGTCAACTTAGCAGTTCCAGATGTCCATCACAAAATGTCAAAAACAACTCCTGATCTTCCCCCAGACCTGGTCTTCCAGTCCCCTTCTCAATGAATGGCACCACCCTCCATTCATTTATACCAGCTAGAAACCTGACCTTCACCCTTGACCCCACAGGGCCCCTCCATTCTCCACTTCTCTCCCTCTCCACTCCCACCCCTCTTCTTTAATCCATAGCATTGCTCCCTTGACTTCTGCAACAATGTCAGGCAATATCTGGACATCTGCTTTGACTCTCTATAGTCCTTTCTCCATATGGCATTCGGGGATATTCAGGACTCACTGAAAATGCATATCCTATCATACCACTCCCCAGATTAAAACCCTCAAATGGCTTCCATGGCTCAGCCCAGGATTACACTTCCTAATTTGGCCTACCAGCTCCTGGAAGATCTGGCTCTTGCCTAACTTCACAACCTCAGTTCCCCTCCCCTTCATTCTCCCTCTTTGTGGTTTGGTCCTGTATGAACCAGACTAATGCCATCTTGATCAAATCCTCCATGATGACCACTCTGACCCAAGCCTTCTAGAGCACAGCCCCACTCCCACATTCTTCCCCTTATTTATCCACATCCTCAAGTATACCCTGGGGGCATAATGTCCTTGATCTGCCTTGGAGATATGACTATGACATTCACGTATTCTCAAACACTCTCCTCCTGTGTGGTCTCCTAGCCCCTACTCCACAGCCTCTAGGGTTATAAAAGCAGGTCCTATGGGAGGTGAGGCCTTGGAGATCTACTTGTCTTGCTGCCACCCAAGACATGCTTCTATCTATAAATCCCCTTAGTAAACCATTTCTTGTCAAGCTAGACTTGTCGGCCTTTTTCTTCAGTCTTACTGCTCCTTCAGCCTTTGGAGGTCATTTTGCATATACCTCCCTTTCATGGAACAGGTCCCATCTCTGCCTGGAATTCTCTATCCCAACCTTCCCACCTCACCTCCTCACAGTGACTCTCAGCTCATCATTTGCTCCAAAAAGTTATCTCTCAGGGGTGCCTGGGTAGCTCAGTCAGTTAAGCATCTGACTCTTGATTTTGCTCAGGTCATGGTCTCAGGGTCTTGAGATTGGCTGGTGCTGGGCATGGAGGCTGCTTAAGATTCTCTCTCTCTCCCTCTACCCTCCCCACCTGCCCGCACACGTGCACACACACACTCTCTCTCTTTAAAAAAAAAAAAAAGTATCTCTGCCCACTCTTGTCACTTTCATTCAACATAGCATTTTAAGTCCTAGCCAGAGCAAGAAAGAAATAAAAGCAAGGAAAAAAGTAAAGGGTATCCAAATTGGAAAGGAAGAAGTAAAACTGTTACTGTTTGTAGACATGACATTATGTCTGCATATCATGATATGACATTATATACAGAAAGCCTGAAAGACTTCACCAAAAAACTGCTAGAACTAATCAACACATTTAATGAAGTTGCAGGATACAAAATCAATATACCAAACTCTGTTGAGTTTTTATACACTAATAATGAACTATCAGAAAGAGAAATGAGAACAATTACACTTACAACTACATCAAAAAAATACCTAGGAATAAACATAACTAAGGAAGAGAAAAACCCCACCCACTAACAACTGTAAGACATTAATGAAAAAAGTCAAAGACGCAAGTAAATGGAAAGTATGTTGTACTCATCATTTGGAAGAATTAATTTTGTTTAGATGCTGACACTATCCAAAGCAATCTACAGATTCAATGCCATTCCTATCAAAATCCCAATGGCATTTTTCATAGAACAAACAATCCTAAAATTTGTGTGGAACCACAAAAGACCCTGAACAGCCAAACCAATCCAGAGAAAGAAGAACAAAGCTGGAGGCACCAGGCTTCTTGATTTCCAACTATATTACAAAGCTATAGCAATCAAATCTGTATGGTATTGGTATAAAAACAAGACACATAAATCAATGATACAGAATAGATAGCCCAGAAATAAACACACACATAGATCATCAATTAATTTACAACAAAGGAGCCAAGAATAAAAAATGAGGAAAGAACAGTCTCTTCGATAAATGGTGCTGGGAATACTGAGCAGCCACATACAAAAGAATGAAACTGGATAACTATCTTATACCATATATAAAAATTAACTAAACATGGATTAATGACTGGAATATAAGACTTGAAACCATAAAAGTCCTAGAAGAAAACATAGGCAGTAAGTTTCTGGACATTGGTCTTGACAATGATTTTTCTTTTGGATTTGACACCAAAGGTAAAAATACATAAGTGGGACTACATCAAACTGAGAAGCTTCTGCACAGCAAAAGAAACCACCAACAAAATGAAAAGGCAACCTACAGAAAGGGAGAAAATATTTGCAAATCGTGTATCGGATAAGGGGCAAATATCCAAAATATATGAAGAACTCATACAACTCAATAGCAAAAAAAACCCAAACACACACACACACACACACACACACACACACAAAAACCCGAACCATCAGATTTAAAAAATGAACAGACGATCCGAATAGACATTTTTTTCAAAAAAGATATACAGATGCCCAACAGGTACATGAAAAGATGTTCAACAACACTGGTCATCAGGGAAATGCAAATCAAAACCATAATGAGATATCATCTGATACCTGTCAGAATAGCTAGTATCAGAAAGACAAGAGATAAAAAAAAAAAAAAAGAAAGACAAGAGATAACAAGCACTGGTGAGGATGTAGAAATAAGGGAACCCTTGTGCACTCTTGGTAGAAATGTAACGTGGCGCAGCCACTGTGGAAAACAGTATGGAGATTCCTCAAAAAATCAAAAATAGAACTACTGTTTGATCCAGCAATTCCACCTCTATTTATCTGAAGAAAACAAAAACACTAATTTGGAAAGATATCTGCACCCCTATGTTCATTGCAGCACTATTTACAATAGCCAAGACATGGAAACAACCTAAATGTCCATCAACAGATGAATGGATCAAGAAGATGTGGTGTGTACATAATGGAATATTATTCATCTGTAAAAAAAACAAAAATGAAATCTTGCCATTTGTGACAACATGGATGGACCTTGACAGCCTTATGCTAAGTGAAGTAAGTCAGACAAAGACAAATACCGTATGATCTCACTTATATGTGGAATCTAAAAACAACACAGAAGGAAAAAAACAACAAAGAAAAACTGACCTCATAGATACAGAGCACAAACTGGTGGTTGCCAGAGGTGGTTGGGATGGGGGTGGGCAAAATGAGTGAAGGGGGTTAAAAGGTACAGATTTCCAGTTATAAAACAAACATCATGGGGATATAATATAGCATAGTGACTATAGTTGATAACACTATACTGCAGATTTGAAAGTTACTAAATCTTAAAAGTACTTACCACAAGAAAAAAAATTATAACTGTGTGATAATGAATGTTAACCAGACTTACTGTGGTGATCATTTTGCTATATACACAAAGATGAAATCACTATGTTGTACACCTGTAACTAATGTTTTATGTCAATTATACCTCAATAAAAAAGAAAAGGTATCTTTCATTTGAAGGATGTGGTCAGGTTCCATTAGATATTCCCATGACACCAGCACATTTTCTTCATAGCACTTATTACAGCTTATATTCAGATACTTGTGTGATTCTTATTAATGCCTTTCTCCCCATTGGACTATAAACTTCATAAGCGAAGGGATGGTATTCACCATTGCTTTTCCAGCACCTAGCATATTCCTGCCACATGGCTGGAGCCTACCTCATGAGAAGGAAATTACTTCCTGGGGTTTAAAAAACAGACTATTCTGGGGGCGCCTGGGTGGCTCAGTCGGTTACACGTCTGACTCTTGATTTCAGCTCAGGTCATGATCTCAGGGTTGTGGGTTCGAGACTCTCATCAGGCTCCACGTGCAGCATGCAGTCTGTTTGAGATTCTCTCTCTCCCTCTGCCTGTCCCCGGCCCCCGCCACTTGCTCGCTTGCTCTTTCTCTCTTTAAAATATTTAAAAAAATATTCTCAAGTTCTAGGCTAGTCTTCCCCTCCCTCGTTTCTAGAATTTTTCCCCCCATATACATCAATGAATTAACATTTACCAAACACAGTTTAGGCAAAGCAAATAACCTGATGCTATTGGGAAAATACCAAGTGAAAGAGACAGTGACGGTTTGCGAAGAACCCAGAATACCTGGTCTGCAGCCCTGGTGGCAACTGGATGTCAGAAGGGCCATTTTCTCTTCCAGCCTCGCAAAGACATTCCTTCTGTCATTTGTCATGGACTCACTGGAGCACGATAATGGTTGGGCTCACTCAAATGTTGACTATGCGGGGAGCTTCCCCCAGCTTTACTTACCTGACTTAGAACACAGCCGAGAGGGCTACAGTTCCATTAATACCATACCACAGTGGTTCTCAGGTGCTGTTCTCTAGGTCTACAGGCCTGCATTTCCCCAAGGAGATCCCTTAGACTGCTCATTCCATCATTCACTCTGGGCCAAAAGGTCTCCATCATCCTATAATTTTGAGACACACTGCATTAAACAAAATCAAAGTTTTCCGCCATAGAATTTCTCAGAATCTTTAGTGTGCTAATGTGCATAACAAATCTCTGAGAATATTATGTATTTCCACAATTTTTTTTTTTTTACAACACAGCTTTAGGTAAAAGAGCTTCTGTCTTAGAAAATGAAAAATATGTAATAAAAATCATTTATGAAGCCATGGAATCGTGTGGCATATAATACTTTTAATGTGTTTTAAAGGTTGAAAATCTGATAATATTGTTTGGAACCATCACCAATACAAAGTGAGAAGTTCCCAAAATAAATAAGTATTTTTCTAAATCCTTAATGTCTCTAATGTCTGTATAGCATTTCACTGGAATTCATACCCCCTTGTTGGATTACCAAGACGTGTAGATTCATCATGGTAAGTAAAGCGAACCCTAGCTCAACGTGACTTAAGAACACCTCCTGCTATCAAATCAGACCAACAACTGTTCAACTGCTGTAGAACCTATTTACTCTAAGCCTCTTGCTCTGTTTTCTCATTATCAATTGTCCTGGTAAACCGTTAATCCCGATCGCTCACTTGGCTTTGAAGGATTTCATTTTCCCTTCCTTTTAATCAGTGCAACGACAGGAAACCACAAGTAACTTTGACTCTTGGGTATCAAAAGCTGTCTCCCAGGTTTGTGACAGGTTGAACTGAATGTGTACAACAGAGGATGCAGATTGATGAGTGGGCAGGTCTGGTGCCCAGATGGCCTACTCAGTCTTGTTTTGTTTTCCAACCAGGCCAAGATACAATAATCAGGATATTTCACATAAACATCTAGTGTTCTGGCTTTTCCTAAAATGTCGGGAGATGTGACAGTTCCTGACTACACCCCCCACCCCCGGACACATGACAGCAGTGAGTAGGAACTGAGCAGTGACTGGTCCCTTTACCACATACTCTCTAGGTCCACTCAGACTTTACCACTCCATATTGTCTCCTTGATCCAGAGACCAAGCCATCAATTGCATTGGTTAGCACACATGGAGTGTTGCTTTTCTCGCTAAAGGGAAGCTCTTCTTTCTGACCATGTCTCTATCAAAATTGAGAAAGTGAGGGATGCACTAAGAGCATCTCATGCTTCAAGAATCATGCTTCCTGCTTTGTGGAAGTCCAAGATTTTATATAATGGCATATCTTGAATAATTGCATATGCTATTACTTTCCTGGCCCTGATAGGTATTTGGGTTTGAGCTCTCTGGAATACAGCTTACTCCTGAAATATGCACACAATGGAAAAATCTGACTTGAAGTTTCATCTAACAAGAGAAACCATCCCTGTAACTCCATCCATCCCATTCTGCATCTTCACATGGCTCTGGGTCAAGGTGAATGTCTCATCCCTGTAGCCATGCTCCTGATCCCATTCATACTCAGCATCTGGGAACTGTGCTCTATCACATCTCCACTCTTTTTCTGCACAGATCCCATCAGCTATAAAGAAAACTGCTACTCCCCTTAGCTACTGCTCTTTCTTCCTTTTACTGCCCAGATCCTAAAGCAGATAGTGTGTTCTCTGCCTCAAGCTTTGGATCACACGCACCATAGGCTCAAGCCAACCTTGACTCATGCAGTGTGAGGTCCTTGACAATAACTTCCCCAATAATTCTCTCATCAAGATGACCAATGGTCTCCTTCTAGTCACTTTCAGTTACTTTAGTTTCATTGAATTTTCTGGGCCATTTAGCAACATTGACTTTCACGGTCTCTTGGGACTTTGCTACCATTGGAGTCTATGACAATATATGCTGTAGATTTTCCTACTGCCTAACTGCAGGTGACTTCCTTGCTTCTTTATTTTTTCCTCTATATTTGTATTTCCACTCTAAATTTTCTCCTCTGGAGACTTCACTGATATTTATGGCTTTTGTTATTCTATTTATTTATTTTATTTTTTAGGATTTATTTATCTTATAACTGGAAGTTTGTACCTTTGGAGCATTTTCACCCATTTTGCCCATTCCCCACCCCCACCCGGCAAACCACCCATCTGTTCTCTGTATCTATGAGTTAATTATTTACTTATTTATTTTTAGATTCCACCAATAAATGAGTTCATACAGCATTTGCCATTCTCTGACTTAGCATCATGTCCTCAAGGTAAGGTCCAGCCATGTTGCCACAAATGGCAGGGTTGTCTTCTTTTTTATGACTAAATAATATTCCATTGTGTATCCATGTGTTTCAGATGCCCCCAACATACCCAACTTCACAAAATCTTTTACCCAAATACGTGGATAGCCTGTTAAATTTTGAAAAGTATTCTGACCATTAGCCCAATGACTCATGCATCATCTTCCCAACAACTGCTAATGTTTGACATTATTATTGCTATGCCCACTTCTGGAATAAGCTCTAGAGAAGTTAATATGTGCTTGATCACGAATGATCAGGAATCAGTGGAAGTTCCAGCTTACTGGCTGAAGGACTGTGGTGCCAGGAGACCCAGCAGCTGACGAAGGTGATTGCGCACAATGAATTAATAGTAGGAAGTCCATATGGTGATGGAGACAGAATTTTAACTCAAGTACCCCAGCTCTGTCACTTAAGAGTTGTATGACTTCATTAGCTATATTAAGCAATTGCTCTGACCTATATTAATTGCCCTGAAAATATAATAATGATGAAATGACTTGAAGCTGGGGTCTGAAACACACCTTTTGTTTTAGACGTGAAGGGTATTTCCACAATTGTGTGTATTTCCACACTTTTTTAAACCATGGAATCCTCTTTTCAAGCAATATATATTGAGACTGAGTATCCTAAGAACACACTTTGGCTGTGTTGGGAGTTTTTACGGACATTGAAGGGATCCTGTATGCTTGTAAGTGCAGCCTGCAACTGAAATTTAAGTTGGAGCCAAAGGTAATGTTTCAAAGTTAAAATGCCATGACACTTGTAAATAAAGGAGGGGATATTTATTGATAAAGCTCCAGTGTAGCTCCTCATATTCTCACTTTCTAACTTCCATTTGTAAAGTTAATTAAATATGGCAGAGTGTGCATTTTAACTAAAAGCTGCCTTCAATCTCAGAGACCTTTCTGGGGATTTATATTTCCACATTCCATTTTACTCCTTACAGCTAGTTTATATTTTACTCATGGCCAGATTGCATATGCCTGACTCTCCCTTCCTTCTTATCCCTATCTGCACCAATATTTGCCTGTTACCTTTCTGTAGATCAGTTAAAGATGTGAAACGTGTTTGCAACTCACTCAGATGGAAGCTCATGAGAGCCTGCCAGCTCTCTGCTCAGCAGGATTTTAGCCAACCCACAGACAGCTTTGGGCCTAGCTCATGACCCATCGGCACCTACCACCTCCAGGAAACACATCTGCCTTTGTTGGCTTTCCCTCACTAAGGGTAAATCCAAGAAGACCTCAAGAGCATTACGAGAATCCTAATTTAGGGGAGTCTATTATAGACATTAAATGTAAGTATGTTTAAAATTAATGGCATTTCCCAAGTGCTGGCAGACTTGGATATAACTGCATATAATCCTTTTCATCTCAGCCTGTTTCTTTGTCTGTGTTAATGCATTGCCTTTTTGAGTCTTCTTTTCCATCTTGATGTTTCTCTGAAGACAGAAATTCTGCTGAGTACCTCACTTCATGCCAGTAATGTTTTCTTCTTCACTTACATCTTTGAATTTCAGTGGTGCTGGTACTGGTCTTTGGCTACCTGTACCTATTAACCCTTCCATTTTATGGCTTAAAATCAATACACATTTTTGTTAAAGATTCTCAGGGGAGAGAAAAAGAGGTGACTCTGTGAGTTACCTATATGTAAATGCATTTTATTTAGCCCCGGCACATCTTTCTATACCTACTGAATCTAATATTTTGACTTCATTATAGGCGAAATTTCCACATTCCTTTTCTTGTCCACAGGATTCATTATTCAGTATTGTATTTTCCCACCCTCCAGTAAACAGCATGCATAATAGTATTAGACTATTATCAGGCAGTCCCTAAACAAACATGGCTTGAATCAAATCGATTGAAAGTTCAAAGTTTGATGGTTTCAGAAAGGTACAAGGGATAGAAATCTGCTCAGTTGCCCCTTAGCAATGAGCTTAGAAAAGCCAATTGATTATGATGGAGACATAGAGGCACCAAAAAAAAAAAAAATACCACTTCTGGCAACCTTAGGGAGAAATCAATAAGGAGTCCTTGGACCTTTTCAAAGAGTATGTTCGAAGGAATCAGGAATCTGATGAAAAAGGAGCCAAAATTTGGTTAGGAAAGGCTGGGGCAGGGCTGAAGATTCTGCATTTCAAACAGCCTAGGTCATGCTGATCCTGCAATGCCCAGACCATACTTTGGCTAACAAGGCTTTAGAAATGTTAGAAAAGACCATCTCAAGTCCCATCCTAGATTTGCTGCATCAGAAGTTGCATGTAGACAAGATCCCAGGTCCCCAGGTGGTTCATATACACATTAAAGTTTGAAAAGCACTGATCTAAAGGACTCCTATCTTGTATTCTAAAGTCCTTTTTCCTAAGGGCCTCCCCACTTTTTTTGACTATTCATCATCCCCTTGGCTCCAACAGCTGTGATTAGGAGCTGTATGATCTTTTGTGAATTTTGCTAGATAACTGGTTTGTGGCCATTTGTGTATTCTTTAACATGAATTAAACATGTATTGAGTGTTCTCTAGATGCTATATACTGTGCTGGGCACTGTGTTACAAAGAGGAGTAAGATGTACTCAGGATGGGAGAAAGGGCAGGGCTTATAGATTGTGATTAGGCCCAAAGAAATGTCACTGGAAAGCAGATGGGGGAAGAAGAGTTGTTTTGTTTAGTATAACAACTTTGCCTGCCACTCGTAGAGTGAGAATAAAAGGGCAAGTTTGCCTCTACAGGTAGGTTCTACAAATAGTCACTGAACAAAAGCAGCAACTCTCGGGCTCTGCTGCCAACACGAAGATTAGATTCCCTCTCCTCAAATGACAAAGTGCTGGGTTGTACTGGAAAGGCCTCTTGGCTCCAAAAGCCCTTTGAGTCAACAGTGGGATGTTCAGAATATTATGTCAGAAATTCATCTGTTCAGATGAGGAAATATGGGACCTTTGAAATTCACACATGCCTGCAAATCCAGGCACCTCCCCAAAATACTCAGAATGGTTTTGAACTGTTAAAAATAAGACAACAGAACCAAAATGGAGATGCTTATGCTAAGCCCTACATAACCAAACCAAGACTTAATTACAACTTTGGTTCTCCCAGAAATGGAATCTTAAACCAGGCAATCAGGAATGTGCAACCTTATGCCTACCTCTATATATGATGACAAGAAACCCCATTTAAACATTCATCCTGACCCTAAATAAAAGGAACCCATCCATTGCTGCTCAAGGAGTCACTGCTTTGGAAGTTATTGCCAGTGATTTCCTTCTTTGTTGCAAATACAATTTACTTTGTGCCACAACTCTGGTATATCTGTGACTCATCATGGAACCCACTCGTGTTGGTTCAGGAACAAATTCAGTGACCCAGATGAGACTGTTGTCATTCTGAGGTTCTGCCCCCTGGTTTTCAATGGCTGGAGCAATGGGCAGTGGCAGCTCAGCCAGGCTAACCCATTCAAGCTAATGGGGCTGGGGGTAGATTCTTTGGAGGGGAACTCTCCCTTCTTGGTACTTCTGACTGCCAGCCTGACCTTCTGTCCTCACCTGAAATCCAATGGCCACTCTGATTACTTCTACTCAGAAGGATTTCTGTTGGGATAAGTTACACCAGGTCCGTGGCACAGCTTTAAGAGGGAAAACTAGAGTTGTCTCATAAAGTCTAGGCAAGCAGGCGTTAACAGTCAGAATACTCTGGAGAATTGACAGGGTCTCTGGTAAACACTCTGGGGGACAGAACAATCAATTGTAGTCAAATCTAGACATCCCCGGGTGATGAAAGATCACAGGATCCAGCTATTCAGAGGCTTGGATGCTCCAACCTGGCAAAACGGGAGTGAGCTAACAGAGACTAGTCTAGGGTGTGGGAGATTGAAAGAAATCTCCGTCCCACCTGGTTGTTTGGTCTGTTTGTTGTTGTTCCCTGTTTAAATCTCCACCATGGCTGCTTAGCCCTTGTGCACCTCCTCCGTCCCTTACAACCCTGGACAAAGGAGGCAGCAGCAATTTGGGTCGCTGAAAGCATGTACTGGGCACAGACAAGAGTTCTACTTAATTGCTTAAAAGACAAGGGCTTATAAAAATTGGTCATTCTAAAATGGAGAAAGATAAAAATGAACCCAAATGTTTTTCAAGTTCACATTATCTGGGATAATCTTTGGTAAATTAGAAGAGACATGTCTTTTGGAGTTATCAACATCAAATGTACTAGTAAACTTTTATTCTACCTGGATTTATTAGTTACATTCATATTGTATCTATTGCAATTTGTCAGCAAAAGTGACTCAAACGGATGGTTGCTTCTGTCTGTCTTGTGAAGTTTTCATGGGTAATTGTTAAGAGCAAGTAGGCTGAATAGATAAAAAGGTTTATAGGTAAACTTCTAAAGAGCTTTCAAAATCTTTGGTAATCTGAAACTTTGAAGTTTTGCTAAGTAAAATGATATATTGGTTTGATTTCATTGGATACTTAAGTCTTTTCAAAATAAGATAGCATTGATTACTGAATGTAGGTTTGTCTGCTTTTGGCTTCTTATTGCAGGGAAACTGAGGATACTTGATTCTCTTAGTGAACATATTTTATGTTTTATTGAACGTTGCACTATGAAAAAAACAGGTTTCTAGAAATTGTAAAATAGATTCATAAATTTGTCAATCTAAAGAATTCTGCAGCAACAAGCAGTTCACAATTGGTTACTACTTAGTTTTCACTTGAGACTAAGGTTTCTAAAAGTAAATATTCCGATAAATGTAACTGAGACTGCTAGAAATAAGGGAAATAACTCTGTATGTAAGAAAAGTACGATGTGTTTTTGATAAGATATAAGGAATGGGAATACATTTTTGTTGAGGGAAAAGAACATAATTTTGTCCTACAATGAAACTGATTACTTAGACAAAGGAGGCTTAGGACAAAATCTGAATGTAAAAAGAAAGTTGTAGGTTTGTGAACAAAAAACTTTAGAAAAGAATTTTATGTGTGGTCAGGACTAAGATTGAAGTGAATGGATCTTAAAAGTACACTGGTATAAGATTGAAATTTGGCTCTTCTCTCTATTAAAAAAACAAACTTTTCTTGGATTACTGGTGTGCTCTTGATAAGAAATTGTAAAGAAAGTTTTTCTTTTTCCTATTCATGATCTGCCCGGAAAGCCAAAGTTTCTATACTTTATCTTTATCAGGTCTTTGATTACTTAGAGCACTGAAACTTCTTAATATCAAAGGAGCGGTTTTGCTAAACTTCTGTGATATCTCTTATTGCCATCTTGATTAAATATAAAATTTATGATACCCTGTAATCCTATTTAGGCATGCCCTTTAAAACCTACTGAGGTTTTTAACAAACTTCCCAAGATTTGAATTCTAAATGAAGTCTTTTGACAGTTCTAAGAGGGAAGTTTATAGCAATACAGGCCTACCTCAAGAAGCAAGAAAAATCTCAAATACACAACCTAACCTTACACCAGAAGAGCTAGAAAAAGAACAAACAAAACCCGAAACCAGCAGAAGGAAGAAAATAGTAAAGATTAGAGCAGAAATAAATGATATAGAAACTAAAAAAACAATAGAACAGATCAATGAAACCAGAAGCTGGTTCTTTAAAAAGATCAACAAAACTGATAAACCTCAAGCCAGAGTCATGAGAGAGAGAGAGAGAGAGAGAAAGAGAGAGAGAAGACCCAAATAAACAAAATCACAAATGAGAGAGAAGAAATAACAACCGACACCACAGAAATACAATTATAAGAGAGTATTATGAAAAATTATATGCCCACAAATTGGACAACCTGGAAGAAATGGATTAATTCCTAGAAACATATAACTTACCAAAACTGAAATAGGAAGAAATAGAAAATTTGAACAGACCAGTGGTAATCAAAATCAAAATTTGTGGTAATCAGTGGTAATCAGTAATCAAAAATTTCCCAACAAAAATCCAGGGCCAGATGGATTCCCAGGGGAATTCTATCAAACATTTAAAGAGTTAATACCTATTCATCTCCAACTATTCAAAAAAATAGACATGGAAGGAAAACTTCCAAACTCATTCTACAAGGCCAGTATAACCTTGATGCCAAAACCAAAGACCCCACTACAAAGGAGAATTACAGGCCAATATCCCTGATAAACTTGGATGCAAAACTTCTCAACAAGATACTAGCAAATCAAATCCAACACTACATTAAAAGAATTATTCACCATGATCAAGTGGGATTTATTCCTGGGCTGCAGGGGTGGTTCAAGATTTGCAAATCAATCAACGTGACAAACCAGGTTAATAAAAGAAAGGATAAGAACCACATGATCCTCTCAATAGATGCAGAAAAAGCATTTGACAAAGTACAGGATCCATTCTTGATAAAAAACCCTCAACGAAGTAGGCATAGAGGGAACATACCTAAACATCATAAAGGCCACATACAAAAGACCCACAGCTAATATCACCCTCAATGTGGAAGAACTGAGAGTTTTTCCTCTGTGGTCAGGAACAAGACAGGGATGTCTACTCTCACCATTGTTATTTAATATAGTACTGGAAGTCCTAACCTCAGGAATCAGACAACAAAAAGAAATAAAAGGCATCCAAATTGGCAAGGAAGAAGTCAAACTTTCACTTTTTGCAGATGACATGATACTCTATATAGAAAATCCAAATACTTCACCAAAAAATTGCTAGAACTGATGCATGAATTCAGTAAAGTCACAGGATACAAAATTAATGTACAGAAATCTTGCATTTCTATACAACAATAATGAAGCAACAGAAAGAGAAATCAAGGAATCGATCCCATTTATAGTTGTACCAAAAACAATAAGATGCCTAGGAATAAACCTAACCAAAGAGGTAAAAGATCTGTACACTGAAAACTATAGAACACTGATGAAAGGAATTGAAGAAGATACAAAGAGATGAAAAGCATTCCATGCTCATGGATTAGAAGAACAAATATTGTTAAAATATCTATACTACCCACAGCAATCTACACACTGAATGCAATCCCTATCAAAATACCACCAGTATTCTTCACAGAGCTAGAACAAACAATCCTAAAATTTGTATGGAACCACAAAAGACCCCAAATAGCCAAATCAATCTTGAAAAAGAAAAGCAAAGCTGGAAGCATCACAACTCTGGACCTCAAGCTATATGACAAAGTTACAGTCATCAAGACAGTATAGTACACGCACAAAAAAACAGGGCGCCTGGGTGGCTCAGTCAGTTGGGCTACTGCCTTCAGCTCAGGTCATGATCCTGGAGTCCCAGGATCAAGTCCCGCATCGGGCTTGGTGGTGAGCCTGCTTCTCCCCCTGACCATCCCCTCTCTCATGCTCGCTCTCTCTCTCTCTCTCAAATAAATTAAAAAAAAAAAAAAAAGACACATAGATCATTGGCACAGAATAGAAAACTCAGAAATAAATCCACAACTATATGGTCAACTAATCTTCAACAAAGCAGGAAAGAATATCCGATGGAAAAAAAGACAGTGTCTTCAACAAATGGTGTTGGGAAAACTGGACAGGGATATGCAGAAGAAAGAAACTGGACCACTTTCTTACATCATACACAAAAATAAATTCAAAATGGATGAAAGACCTAAATGTGAGATAGGAAACCATCAAAATCCTAGAGGAGAACACAGGCAGCAACTTCTGTGACATCAGCCATAGCAACTTCTTACTAGACATGTCTCCAGAGGCAAAGGAAACAAAAGCAAAAATGAACTATTGGGACTTCATCAAGATAAAAATCTTCCGCACAGTGAAGGAAACAATCAACAAAACTAAAAGGCAACCTATGGAATGGAAGAAGATATCTGCAAATGACACAGCTGATAAAGAGTTAGTATCCAAAATCTATAAAGAACTTATCAAACTCAACACCCCAAAACCAAATAATCCAAGTAAGAAAAGGGCAAAAGACATGAATAGACATTTTTCCAAGAAGACATATAGATGGTTAACAGGCACATGAAAAGATGCTCAACATCACTCAGCATCAGGGAAATATAAATCAAAACTACAATGAGATAGGACCTCACATCTGTCAGAATGGCTGAAATTAACAATACAGGAAACAACAGATGCTGGTGAGCATGTGGAGAAAGGGGGACCCTCTTACACTGTTGGTGGGAATGAAAACTGGTGCAACCACTCTGGAGAACAGTATGGAGGTTCCTCAAAAAGTTAAAAATAGAACTACCTTATAACCCAGCAATTGCACTATCAGGTATTTACCCAAAGGATACAAAAATACTGATTTGAAGGTATATATATATGCACCCCAATGTTTATAGCAGAATTATCAAAAATAGCCAAATTATGGAAAGAACCCAAATGTCCATCCACTGATGGATAAAGATGTGGTAAATATATACAATGGAATATTACTCAGCCACCAAAAACAATGAAATCTTGCCATTTGCCACAATGTGAATGGATCTGGACTGTATTATGCTAAGTGAAATAAGTCTGTCAGAGAAAGATAAATACTGTATGATTTCACTCATGTGTGAATTTAAGAAACAAAACAAATAAACATAGGGGAAAGGGGGAAAAAAACAACAAATGTGCATGGGCAACCTTATGCCTGCCTCTACATATGATGACAAAGATCCCCTGTTTAAATATTCATCCTGACCCTAGATAAAAGAAACTCATCTATCCTTGCTCAGTGAGTCGTGGCTTTGGAAGTTCTTCCCAGTGATCCCCTTATTTGCTGCAAATAAAGTTACTCCACCTGGCGTATCTGTGACTCACCAAGGAGTGAACTCACATTGGTTCAGTTATACTCCCTCCTGCTTGTAAAAGTCTTTCATTTTGTACAGCTCCTCGGGAGCTCTTTTCTATCTACTAGACTGGATGCTGCCACTCATCAATCATTGAAAAATGCCAATAAGATCTTTAAAATTTAGTCAGTTGAATTTTTTTTTTTAACAAAACCCCAAATGATACAAAGAACATATAGTGACAAAAAATTGTGATATATTTAAGTGAAAAAGCAGTATACATAAGTCTATGAAAAATAGAGTTTAAAAGTTAAGGTTTAATCTTTGGGGGTGAGGGAGGAGGATAAAAAGAAAATACACTGAATTAACAGCAATTGTATCTAATGGTAAAGTATGGCTTTTTCCCATTTTTTCTCTTTTCCAATTTTAAAAAATGAGTTTATGATATTTCTAAGATGTTTTAATTAAAAACTTTAATAAAGATGGGACACCTGGGTGGCTCAGTCGGTTAAGCATCTGCCTTCAGCGCAGGTCATGATCCCAGGGTCCTGGGATCGAGTCCCGTATTGGGCTCTCTGCTCAGCGGGCAGCCTGCTTCTCCCTCTGCCTGCCCCTCCCCCTGCTTGTGTGCTCTCTCTCTCTCTCTCTCCCCTTCTCTCTCGGACAAATAAATAAAATCTTTTTAAAAAACTTTAATAAAGATACAAAACAAAAACATATTATAACTTATGTTACATAATTTTTTGATACCTTAAAAACGTGTTTAACCATCAAACATCAAAAATCAAAATTAAAATGAACAGTCATGGGCTATTAACAAGTAGCATAAATACACTTCTAGCACAGTGTCTGACATGTTATAGACACCCCACATTTCCATGTTCAATATCTTCCCTTTTCAAATGGACACTGGTCCCCTTTCATTTTTATTCATCAAAACCAAGATCTCAAAACCTGAATTATTGTTTCTGGTTCTTTAGTTCATGGACTACAAATAACGATAAACCTTAAGTCTCTCAAGAATCTTCCTATATAAAGCTGCATTTGCTAAACGTGAACAACTGGGACTACATCCAACTAAAAAGCTTCTGTACAGTGAAGAAAACCATCAACAAAAAAACAACCTACTGAATGGGAGAAGATATTTGCTGAGGGTAAGGTGTTAATATCCAAGGTATATAAAGAACTCATATAACTCAATGCCAAAAAAAAATACAAACAATTAAAAAATGGACAGAAGATCTGAATACACATTTTTCCAAAGAAGACACAGACGGCCAACAGGTACATAAGAAGACGCACAACACTGATCATCAGGGAAATGCAAATCAAAACCACAATGAGATAGTACCTCACACCTGTCAGAATGACTAGTATCAAAAATACAAGAGATAACAAGTATTGGCAAAATTGTAGAGAAAAGGGACCCCTTATTCACTGATGGTGGTGATGTAAACTGGTGAAGCTACTATGAAAAATAGTAGGAGGTTCCTCAAAAAATTAAAAATAGAACTACCATATCATCCAGCAGCTTTATTTCTGGGTATTTATCTGAAGAAAACAAAAACAACAATTCAAAAAGATGTGTACCCTTACGTTCACTGCAGCATTGTTTACAATAGCCAAGACATAGAAGAACCTAAATATCCACAGACAGATGAATTAATAAAGAAGATGTGGTATATATTCAAACGGAATATTATTCAGCTATAAAAAATGAAATCTTGTCATTTGCAACATGGATGGACCTAAAGAGTATAAGGCTAAGTGAAATACCTCAGAGAAAGTCAAATACCATATGATCTCACATATATGTGGAATCTAAAAACAGAACAAAAACAAAACACATGAACAAAACAGAAGACAGACTAATAAATATAGAGAGCTGGTGGTTGCCAGGGAGGAGGAGGGGATGGGGAAATAGATGAAGGCAATTAAGAAGTACAAAATTCCAGTTATAAAATAAATAAGTCATGGAGAAGCATAAGGAATACAGTTAATAACACTGTAATAACATTGTGTGGTGACAGATGGTAACTACACTTATTGTGGTGAGCATTTCATTATGTATATAAATGTTGAGTCGCGATGTTGTACACCTGAAACCAATATGATATTGTATGTTCAATTATACTTCAATTAAAATAAACTTGTATTCGCTAGGCAGTCATCTGGGCACTGCTTAGGACTGTAGAAATATTCTGCCCCCTCAAGCCAGAGCTGTACTCTGCTTCTAATCCCCCACATGGTACGATCACCCGCCTTTTCTACCTCCTCAATGTCTCCTGAAAGTGCTCATTTTCTCCAACCCTACTTGCTGCTCCTCTAGAGCAAAAGTTGGCAAGTTTTTGCTGTCAAGTCCCAAATAGTAAATACTTTAGGGTTTCTAAGTCCAGATGATCTCTGTTGAAACTACTCAACTCTGCTGTCAGAGAGAGAATGTATGTACCTGAAGGAGAGCAGAATTTGTCACCCCCAAATGTGCCTCTTTGATATAAGGATTATTTTGAGCTGATTATTTTTAGCAACAGTAGACACAGGAGAATCTCTGGAAACACAGATGTTCACATTTTTCTAAGGGACATTTACATTTATAAAGGAAATTACCATTTGTAAGTTCTCCCTCCCTGTACTAGGAAGAGATGGAGTAACTCTAAATCTCCAGAGACTCTTTATCAATGGAGAAGGCACTGACTTAAAGCTGTGTAACAAATCTGACCATTGTTTACTGTGCTTTTCCTGCTAACCTTCCATGACTGGCTTCCTTCCCAAACTCCAATCTTTCGTCTTTAGCTGAAGTTGGTATTTAAAGTAGTGCCTTGGGGGGCACCTGGGTGGCTCAGTAGGTTAAGCGTCTGACTCTTGGTTTCCACTCAGGTCATGATCTCATGGGTCGTGATCTCATGGGTCATGAGCTCAAGCTCCAAGGCAGGCTCCACACTTAGTGCAGAGTCTGCTTGAGATTCTCTCTCTCCCTCTGCCTCTGCCCCTCCTCGTGCTCACATGTGTGTGTGCTTGCGCGTGCATGCTCTCGCTCTCTCTCAAATAAATAAATAAATCTTAAAAAAAAATAAAGTAGTGGCTTGGGCCATTTCAGGGAGTTTTACTCAGTTTTCCTGGGTCTCTCCCATGTGTACAGAAAGTGTACATGCTACTAAAGTACTGTTTTTCTCCTATTAGTTTGTGTTTGATTATAGGGTTCTCAGCCAAGAACTGAGAGGATAAAGGGAAGATGATTTTCTGTCTCTACACAGATATAAACAATATTTAAGTTTATGGTCTTCCTATGTCATAATATAACTTTATTTACAAAAATAATTAGCAGGCCATATTTGGTTAGACCAGCTTATGGTCTGTAGTTTGCCAACTCCTACAGTACTCTTCTGCCTCATCGTTAGTCTGCCTACCTTCAGTCTTCTTTCCCTACAACCTGCTCTCCATGCTACTATCAGAAAGATCTTCCTGCAGTGCAAACCTGATTGTGGTGGCATCTTCCAGAAAAATATGGATATCAAATATGGATTCTCTCCCACTTACTTTGTCATAGAGTCCTGATTTTTAACTTAGTATGTGGCAAACCAGAAAACAAAACAAAACTACAGCCTCCTTTGCAGCAATGTGTAAATATGTAACAAGTCCTGGCCAATGAGCTATACGTAGAAATGTGGTGTGGAACTTCAAGGAAGGTTTCTTAACAATTAGGAAGGGGCCTATTGACCTGGAGCACAGATGTGCTGGGTGGAATTTCAGCAACTATCATGAGGATGGAAGTCCTGCAGTAGGAATGACAAAGGTAGGGGCGCCTAGGTGACGCAGTCAGTTAAGCATCCAATTCTTGATTTCGGCTCAGGTCATGATCTCAGGGTCATGGGATCGAGCCCCACATCAGGCTCTGTGCTCAGCTCCCTCTCCCTCTGCTCCTTACCCTGCCTGTGCTCTCTAAAATAAGTAACTAAAATCTTAAAAAAAAAAAAAAAAAAAGAATGGCAAAGATAGCAAACAGAGTTCCTGGTGTTTTGTGGTAACTGCCATTATAGATAGTCTAGGCTGCAAAATGCTGAATTTTTCTATAGGGGAGACAGGAGTAAACATGTATATTGTTTAAACAAATATTGTTTTGAATTTTGTATATGTCCAAACATAATGCTAACAGATATATTAACGATTTGTCATTCTGGGCTAGTCATAGGAGTGCTTTCAGTTGCAAGTAACAAAATAATAATAATAATAATAATATCTGGAGGAACGGTCTCCTGGCTTAGGTTCTGCAGTCCAACAAGTCAGGGCTAGCACTGGCCTTTCTCCCGTAATCAAGATGGCTGCCACAGCTCCTGGAATCACATCCCCATTAAAGACAGAAAGAACTGGCAAAAGGATCTGCTGGCCATGCCTATTATTTTAATCAGGAAAGCAGTAGCTTTCTCAAAAATCACCATAGTAGATTGTCACTGAGGTGCCCTGCCCTTTCTCCAGCTGCAAGGGAGTCTAATAAAGCCAATGTTGAGCTACATGCCCATCTACCTGGTACCTATAGCAAAGGCAGCAAGAGTGCCAGGGGATATTGGTTTAGCCAACCTTCAGTGCCTAAAAACCTTTTAATATGTAATAATTAACCATATCTTTCAGGATAAAGGTGCCCATAAAAAACGTAACCTTCATAGGTCTCAGAGCAGTGCTTCTCAGGCTCTACTGAGCTTATGGATCCCCTGAGGTTCGTGTTGAAGTGCAGACTCTGATTTAACAGATCTGGGGTAGGCCTGAGAGTCTGCATTTCCAGAAAGCTCCCAGGTGATGCTATCGCTACTGGTCCTTGGCACCATACCTGGCCTGGCAAGAATTGACAAGGGCGTCATGATTTGACCCCTGTGTTATTTTTACAGCATCATCTTTTGCCTCTTCCTCTCCACTCAGCTCCAGCCATGTTTTACTTCCGGTTCCCTGGAAGGGTCATGACTAGCTGCTGACAGTCTCCCATGAAGTACCCTCTGTCTGAAACATGCTCTCAGCCTCCCCTGCTTCACCCCAGAGGCTGTTATTCATGCCTTGGGTCCCACTGGGTATCACTTCCCCCAGGAAGATTTTCTGGATGCCACTACCCTCCCTCCTAGGTGGAATTTCTCCCTCACTCATCTTTGGATCCCCAGGGCCTGGGACACAGTGGTTTGTTGAAGAAACACATGTTAAATGAATCGATGAATGAATCAAAGAAATGATAAAATATTTACAAGCCAAATGCTCTATCTCAGCTGGAGCCTTCATAGCCAGCTTTCCCATGGATAAGAGCTATAAATTATCATGCTTTTCCAAAGGCATTTACTCCTTTTAAAAATTAAATAGAAGTCGCCAAGAAAAATCACTAAATCTAAATCATGTAATTTAAAACTAACAAGAGTTGAACATAAGAAATAGAAAAACTCAAGGACTATTTCTTACTATGCTGCAAGGATTACTTGATTTAACGCATTTTCTCTTTCTCTAAGTCTAACGTCCTCCAAATTAGTGTTACTCAGGACTGGGCCCATTTACTGTTCATTACTGGTCCACATGAGAGAAGTACAGAAATGGAGACTAAGCATTTGGAAACCTTTTTGCTAACTTTACAGAACGGTTTTATTTCATTTGACTCTAACCAAAAAAACAGTCGTTTGTATTTTATGCCCTTTTGTTACTTTACTTTTTAAAAAGAATTCCTTTTTATCATGCTTCAAAAATGTATCGGTTCACAATGGATTAGAAATATTTTTCAACACTGCTTTTCCCTACAGATAATTCAAGAAGCCCTGCTCCAAATCTTCGAATCTGGGTCAGACCATCTAAAGCAGTGGTTCTCAACTGGGAGTAATGTTGCCTCCCAGGGGATATTTGTCAATATCTAGAGACAGTTTTGATCCTCACAACTGCAAAGAGTTGGGACAGGTTCTCCTGGCATCCAGTGGGTAGAGACCAGGGATGCTACTCAACATTGCACAATGCATAGGACAACCCCCACAACAAAGAATGATCTGGCCCCAAATGGCAATAGTGCTGAGGCTGAGAAATGCTGATCTAAAGATCTAAACTCAGAATCCGAAACCAGTTTATGGCCAAAGACTTTTTTTTCTTTTGTCTCTTCTCAGCTGATGAGTTGCTTCTTCCTACCAGAATCACAAACAGAAAAGTCACGTGCTCACATGCTAACATAGTTAGATTTGATAAGAACTTTCTGCCCTTCTTAGGGTCAAAGATGCTTCCTCTTCCTCCTGACACCCTTGATTCCTTAATGGCAGAACAAAAAGAGAAGCACAATAGAATTATTCTGCTGCAAGAGGGTCTCATGCCTCTTTTCCCCTATCATCAGGTTTTCTGACAGTTAGCTCTTTGGTCTCTCAGTCTTGCATTCAGAATGTGTGTTAGTACTAATTTGAAAGCAATGCTGAGATGTTCACATTACAAAAACTTCTCTGCTGACCCTTCTGGCCGCCATCTCTTATAGGATTAAATTAAAACTCTTCTTGTTGGACTTGAAGTTGCTGTTCAAGCTTTTTGGAAAATAACTTTTCAAACACGTGGAAACAGGCTCTCACAAGTCTTGTTGAAAAAAAATGTGAAGCAGTGTATCTGCTATTATTTATGCTTATTTGCATTGCTACTAGAAATCATTTAATTTCAGTTCTCATTCAATGACTTGATCCTTTTTCATTTTGGCAGCATCAACTGGCTATTTATAGATAAACATGGTCATTGGCTAATAACTGTATGTGAATAATTAAATTGAACTCAACATATTTCCTGACGTCCTTTTATATAAAAGAGGTCTTTGCAATCTTTACTGAAGCCATCTTAAAAATAATCTTCCTTCTGCTGTTGCCTGGTATTATTTTTTATAAAGGAGATGATTGTTTTATTTTGGTGCTTTACTAAAATGCTGGTTATAAAGCTTATATTCTACAATTAAAGTTCTGATTGATATAAGAGCTAACACTTTGAGTGTTTACTATGTGCCAGGTACTGTTCTAAGCACTTTAATAATACAATGATATATTAATATCATTTAATCATGGTGATGAACCTACACTATAGGCATTATCATTGTTGCCTCTTTACACATGAGGAAACGTAGGCACATAGAGGTGATGGAACTTGGTCAAGGTTATAAAAGTAGTAAGCAGCAGGGCTAAGATTCAAACTCAAGCACACTGGATCCAGAAGCTGTGATCCTACCCATCCTTCCTCTCTTGCAAGTTAAAAGTCATGTAAACAAGAAATTCAAGTGGAGTAGGAAATCAAAAGCCATCCTTTGTGTGCTCCCAGGGTTTTCATGAGAAGCACCACATGGAAACTAAGGTAATGAAGTTGCATATCTTTCAGACTGCATCTTACCTATCCTTGTTTCTCCCACAGATTAAGTGGTCAGTTGGTATTTGTAGATTTGCCCCACACTGGAAGCTGGTCACCTACATATTTTTTCTTCTCCACTCACCCCATATTCTCCCCTTTGTGATTTCTAAGTTTGGTCTGAAACCAGTAACCGCAAACCCATGCATTCTCTCCCTGGGAAGCCCCTGAGGACATCCCTTGAGCCAGCCACACATCTGAACTATGGTCTCTCTAATTATTACTAATTGCCTGTTTGTCCTTGGCAGGGATAGTGGGAGCTGAAGTTCAAGGCAGACTATAAGACAAAATCTGCCATTTGCAGAATCTGTAAAATGGCGGGTCAGAATGAGACCAAAGAGTAAGAGTGACTTTTCCGTGACTCACAAGATATCCTCAAATGGTGGTCTCTAAACCAGTAGCCGCAGCACCTAGGAACTTGTAGAAATGCAGATTCTCCTATCCCACCCCAGACCTGCTGAGTCAGACACTCTAAAGGTGGAGTCCTGCAATCCGTGTTTCTAAAAATCCTCCTGGTGATTCTGATACATGGTCATGTTTGAGAACCACTGCCCCATATTCATGATTCTCAATTAAGGAGGGCCCGTGCTGCGATGAGCACTGGGTGTTATACGCAACTAATGAATCATGAACACTTCATCAAAAACTAATGATGTACTATATGGTGGCTAACTTAACATAATAAAAAAATAAATAAAAATCACCTTAGGAGTTGTAAAAGTCCAAAAGTTCAAGCTATAGGCCAGAATAATTAGACTTTCTGGGGGTGAGACATAGGGAAAAGATTTTTTTTAAAGCTTCCCAGGTAATTCCACTACGCAGCCAAGGTTCCTCAACCATGGCAACATTGACATTTTGGGCTGTATCATTCTTCATTGTGGGAGGCTATTCTTTGCATTGTAGGATGCTTAGCGCATCTGGCCCCTATTCACTAGAAGCCAGTGATACCCCCTCCCAAAGATGTCACAACCAAAACTGTCTCCAAACAGTGCCAATGTCTCTGGGGTTAAAAATCACCCCCGGTTGAAAACCACTGGGTTAGGGCGCCTGGGTGGCTTAGTCAGTTAAGCATCTGCCTTTGGCTCACTCAGGTCATGATCCCAGAGTCCTGGGATTGAGCCCCACGTCGGGCTCCCTGCTCAGTGGGGAGTCTGTTTCTCCCTCTCTAGCTCCCCCTGCTTGTGTTCTCACTCTCGCTCTCACTCTCTCTCTCTCAAGTAAATAAATAAAATCTTAAAAAAAAAAGAAAAACACTGCGTTAGAGTTCATCATTATCTCTCCAACAATGATTATAGGCCAACCCAGATCAGAAACATCTACAAGGCTTATTCATTCATTCATTCATTCATTCACTTGTGTTTTGTGGGGTTTTTTTCTTGATGCAAATCAGTTCACTGAAGCAAGCAAAGAAGATACGGAAAGGCATGCATGCTAAGGAAGTAATCTTTAAAATAAAGCAGGCTCCTCCAGATCTGAAGCAACAATGCACTTTGTGCATTTCCTTTGCAAAGAGCTTGGTGTTTGAAATGTAGCATCTGCAATTTTCTGAGCTATTAATTGTCATAGTATCTATAGGGCTTATTTAAAAAGCAGATTATCAAGCCCCACTCAAGCCCCCAGATCCAAATCCTTCAGGAAATTAGGACACTTGTTAGTGTCTGAAATTCTTAAGTGCCTTAAAGTTGGAGATCCACTGAATTGAGTATTTCTTCTTAAAGGTAAATTGAATTTGTCTTTGGTACTTAGTAAAGCAAAATTTGGCCTGTTTGGGATCCTGTTCTTTATCACAGGTAGAACTGAATTGATATATGGTTCTTCCAAAGATTCCAATTTAGCCAAGCAGACCCACTTGGAGAATTTAGACTTCTCCGGGGTGTGCAGTGGGATCAAGTAAAACTATAAAATTTCAATGCAGTGACAGTATTGTCATGTTTTGTGTGAATGAGTATTTCAGCATCAACACAGTAACTTTTTATTCAGATTCTTGACTGTAAAGGACACTCACTGTCAATGTCAATTTATACATCTTGAAAGTCACTGATCATAGGAGTTTACGATATTGATTCCAGTTTATGTAAGGGTATGAGCAGCACTGATGACTGTTTTCCTAACTACTTTGGTCTTTGGAGTTCCCTTTATGAACTGCTAATCCTCTGTTAATATTTACAGCTTTTTTGTTGAGCTTCTTAGCAATGTTCCAAGCAGGCATCTACTTACTAGTTACTTTTGGTTTGTCCACTGTCTGTGTGTACATGAAACATGCTTCTTGGTTTAACCAGAGTTGGCTGTGCTCCACCTGAGGCTTCTACCTGTAATGTCACCTGTAACCATTCATTCATTCACTCACGATGCAGAGATGACTGTAATCATGAATACATGCTTTTAGCGGAACTCTGGCAAAAACCAAGACCACCACTGATAAGGGTGTCATTTTTCTGCCTTGGGACATTAGTGAAAGGAAAAGATTTTGCCACCCCAAAATATGTTTCTTTGGCATAAGGATCATTTGGAGCTAAAGGCAATCCAAACCCAACAGAGTCAGGAAAAGCTCTTTACACCTTCCTCTCAACTGCTAAAATTTATATCAGAAAGGGGGCCTGTACCAGGAAGAGAGCCATTATAAAAGATAATTTTTTACCTAAGAAGCACATTTGCATTACAGGGCAGCCTTTATTTTCCAAATATCTCTGTTCCTGGGAATGGCCCTTCTCCCCCTGTGCATCCCCAGACCACTACCCTTTTCTTTAGCTCAGGATGTTATATAAGCTTCAATTACCTGACTGCCTTTGGGTCTCCTATTTCTAATGGGGCTCTCTTAGATATAAAATTTGTTTTTCTCCTGTTAATCAGCCTTCTGTCAATGATTAGACCAGCCAAAGAACCTAGAAGGGAAAGAGAAATTTTTTCCTCTTCTGCATTAGCAAAGTCTTCACAAACAAGGAGGCATTTGAGCTGGCCTCACAGGCAGAACAGGAGAATTCATTAAGCAGAGAACAGAAGTCTATTTCGATGGTAAATCTACTATCAAAGATTAGATGGGAATCTTTCCTATTTCTGTGTCTCAAGAAGTTCACAGTACCATGACCTGAAACTGAGAGTGCCATTTTCTCAATGATTAAAAGAGATGTCCTGGGCGCCTGGGTGGCTCAGTTGGTTAAGTGACTGCCTTCGGCTCAGGTCATGATCCTGGAGTCCCGGGATCGAGTCCCGCATCGGACTCCCTGCTCAGCAGGGAGTCTGCTTCTCCCTCTGATCCTCCCCCCTCTCATGCTCTCTCTCTCTGTCTCATTCTCTCTCTCAAATAAATAAATAAAATCTTTAAAAAAAAAAAAAGAGGTCCTCCCCCTACCATCACATGCACTTTTACAAATATAATTTCCTCCTCCAAAGAAGAAAACAAACTGAAGTAGAATATTTCATAATATCGAAGTGTCGAAAAAACAAAACAGGCCCAAAATGGAGTAACTTACGCTAAGCCTACATCACCAAACTGAGACTTAATTAAAAAGACTCAGCTCTCCCAGAAACAGAATCTTAAACTAGTCAATCTGTCAGCGAGCCCTCTTGCTCAACTATAGATCCCAATGGTTAAAACCAGAAAAAGACAAGACCACTTAATTCATGCTCTAAAACCCAAATGTTCTTATTTGTTACTGCACTTTCTTGAGGCATTGACCAAGATATTTTACAATGACTAGACCATTCTAACCACCAGGCCAGAAAAGCCCTGCAAGCAACAGAATGCCTAGAAGACCACATTCTGTTCCCTTCCCTGCCCAAGATCACATGCTGAACACATACATACCCCCAGCCATGATCACATGCTCACTGCCTGCTCTCTTGCACATTACCCCGCAAACCTCTCTCTATAAAACTCTAGGTGCCCATCTTGCCAGGAGAGGTCGGCTGTTAAGGCTTGAGCCTGCCATCTCCCCTGACTGCCAGAACCTGAAATAAATCTCTCCCTTTCTCTTTTCCAAACCCTTGTCTCTTGAGTTATGGGCTTCTCTTGAGACGAGTTTATCTGAGTTTGTTCGGCAACAGCGTTGGCAAACCCAGACACGAGCTGTGCTTTCAATCTGACCAGCCCTCTCAGAATTCCGCATGGCAAAACAGTTGGCTGAGGCAGTGCTGGGGCTCACCCCTTTGTTTCCTGAGTTCACAGCTATGATAGATCATTCTGTAACAAATCAATCAGGAATCATCTGGTCAGCATGCGTTAGGTAATATGCCTGTAATATGCCAAGGGAAAGTAACCTTGCAATAACTAACCTGCTTTTTTGCCAGTGTAATGTTCTTGTGCCTGATCCCTCCTGCCTATAAAAGTCTTTCATTTTGTACAGCTCCGCAGAGCTCCTTTCCAGCTGCCAAATTGGATTCTGCCTGGTTGAAGTCGCTTTTTGCTCAAAAAAAATCTTAAAATTTTTAATATGCCTCAGTTTATCTTTTAACCATCTGAATGCAATTAGTCATATAAATCTTCAAATTAGGCCAAAAAAAAAAAAAGGAAAAAAAAAAACATACGAATCAAATTTATTTCATTCTAACCCAGTGATTCAAGTGGGGATGATTTTGACCCCCAGGGGACATTTGGCAATGTCTGGGGACATCTGGGGTTGTCACACCTGTGAAATAGGTGGACACTAGAGACCAGAGATGATGCCAAACATCTTACAGTGTGCAGGACTGCCCCCCACGACAAAGAATGGTCCAATCCAAAATGTCAACAGTGATGAGGATGAGAAACTCTGTTCTAGTCCATGCCATACGGCTAAGGGTACATTTATTTCAACTGGTGTGCTTTCATTTGTGGAATGGAAATCAGTCCTACTCAAGCTTTGTTCCTTAGACAGTTTAAATGATAACACGTAAAATTTACCTTGTCCCACCTTCACTGCTGCACAGCTCCATCTATAAGCAAAGCCCTTGTGAATTTTGAACACCATGCAAACTCATGCAAATCTAATAACTTTCGTTGTGGGAAAATAAGATCAAAAATCAAAGCATACTGGGGAGGACATCATAGCTCCAAGGCTCTGGGCCCATCACTGTCAGTCCAATGTAAATATTTATGACAGCACACTGTGCTATGAGCACATTTGTCTAGGATAGCCTTGTTTCATCCCTCTGTAAGCAGAAGCCAAGTTTTCTAAATACTGCCTGTATTGTTCGAAAGGAGTAGTCCTACATTTGTACCAGGTAGAAACTGTACAGAAATATTCAGTCAGCAAACATAGAAAGAACAGGGGTGGGGAATAAGACTGTTCATGTCTAAAATTATATTTTCTAATTTGGTAGGCACTTATCACATGTGGCTCTTGAGTACCTGAAATGCGAGGAGTCCAATTGAGGTGCGCTATAAATGTAAAATGCACAAAGGATTTCTAAGACTTATTCCAGAAAAAAGCAAAAGGTCTCATTAATAATTTGTTTACAATAATTTGTTTTGATTATGAGTTGAGATAATTTTTGGCTATATTGGGTTAAATACATTGGTTTTTTTTTTTTAAAGATTTTATTTATTGTGGTGCCTAGGCGGCTCAGTTGGTTAAGCATCTGCCTTTGGCTCAGGTCATGATCCCAGAGTCTTGGGATCAAGCCCCGAGTAAGGCTCCCTGCTCAGCGGGGAGCCTGCTTCTCCCTCTCCCTCTGCCACGCCCCCTGTTTGTGCTCTCTGTCAAATAAATAAAAATTTTTAAAAAAAGATTTTATTTATTTGAGACAGAGTAAGTGAGAGGGAGAAAGAACCTGAAGCAGAGTCCGCACTGAGCACAGAGCCCGACGTGGGGCTCGATCCTACAGCTGCGAGATCATGACCTGAGCTGAAACCAAGAGTTGGACGCTTAACTGACTGAGCCGCCCAGGCACCCCAAGTTAAATATATTCTTAAAATTAAAAAAATAAAAAATAGGTGAAATTGATGTGACTGGTAAAAAATTTTAAATTATATATGTGTATTAATATATACTAACATACATATTATATATAACAGCACCGTTGGACAGTATTGTTATAAAAACACATACTTCTGTCATTCTTTTTTAATCTTATTGAGATGCTCAAGAAAAGACCTTAGAGTTCACTTTTTTTTTTTTTAAAGATTTTATTTATTTTTTTGACAGAGAGAGACATAGCGAGAGCAGGAACACAAGCAGGGGGAGTGGGAGAGGGAGAAGCAGGCTTCCCGCAGAGCAGGGAGCCCGATGTGGGACTCGATCCCAGGACCCTGGGATCATGACCTGAGCTGAAGGCAGACACTTAATGACTGAGCCACCCAGGCGCCCACATTTATTTTTTTTGAGAGAGAGACAGAGCAGGGAGGGGCTCAATCTCACAACCCTGAGATCATGACCTGAGCCAAAGTCAAGAGTTGGACACTCAACTGACTAAGCCACGCAGGCAGATCCAGAGTTCAGATTCCTAACACACATGTCCTTCAATCAACAGGCACTGGTTCTCAACCTTAGCTGCACATTGAGATCACTTTGGAGCGCTGTTAAAAAATACTGATGCATGGACATCCATAGGCAAAAAAACAACACACAAAACACAACAAAAACCTAGACCTAAACCCCACATATTATACAAAAGCTAACTCAAAATGAATTGTAGCTTTGTTGAAATTCTAGGTCCAAGATGAAGCTGCTCCTGTCCAGGTCGCCACATCAGCAACCCAGAAGTTAGATAACTTTCACGTCCTTGTAAATACTCTACTTGACCAAAAATGCAGTATATCCAGTCAGCCAATCCCCAAGTGCCAAGCCAACTTGGGGGCTTCTCACCCCAAACAAGGTTGATTATATGGTCCCAGCCAAACATAATTTATCTTTTCCTGTTATTTATCCTAGAAAAGCTCTCTGCTTTTTGCCCCACTTGGCAGTTCTCCAAAACTCTGTTCCAGCAGAAGATGGTCCACTTTCTGAAGTGTTAAAGTTTGTTTGTATCACTTAAGTTATTTTAATTATTTTTTAACACTTTTAAATGTAAAAGTGTAAAGCTTTTAGAATATCAGGGAAGATCTTCAGGATCAAGAGCTAGGCAGCAAATTTTTAGACTTTATACCAAAAATACAACCCATGAAAGAAAAAATTGACAAGTTGGACTTTCATCAAAATTAGCTTTTGCTCTGTGGATGCCCACAGGGGGAGGGTAAGATAAGCTGCAGTGGAGAAAATACTGGCAAACCCTTATCTACTGAAGTATCTAGACAACCCAAGAATGCTAAAACCCAACAGCAAAAATACAAATAATCCAGTCAGAAGATGGGTAAAAGATATGAACAAATATTTCACCAAGAAGGATACATAAATGGCAAATAACGCAAACATATTCAGTATCATTAGCCATTAATGAAATGCAAATTAAAACCACTGCATGTCGATTTACAAATATCTGGATACAAATTTCAATTTAACAAAGTACTAACACCATCTCCTCCCATCCCCCCACTCCTCTAGACTTTGATTTAAAATGGTCTGGAGTGTGGCCCGGGCATCCAGAGTTTAAAATCTCCCCTCTTCCCTCCCCTCCACAGTTTTAATGTGCAGCCAAGGTTAAGAACAATTCTTCTGGGACAAAGAATATAGCTTAATAGGAATTTATAAAACAGAGCCTGAAGGCAGGTGAGGGAAGGTGCTGACTTTGGGCTGATTGATGGTTATCTTCACACTCAATCCCCAAATAAGAGAATGCAGCTTGTTCTTAGGATGTTTTATATTCCAGCATAATGTCTAGCCAGAGAGTCAACTATTTCTATTCACTGGAAAGAACAGGATCTGGGCAAATTGACCAGGTAGATGAAATTGTGATGCCTTCCTATATCCTCTCTCCTTCTCCCATTAACTTCCTTTTCAGTCTTTCATGAAGGTGTTAAAAAGAAAACCACAGGTCCAAAATGGCATCACTTAGGCCAAGTCCCTAAATCAGGGCTTAATACCTAATTTAAATTAAGAAATGCAGTCTTAACTGGTCAGTCAGGAATTTTATTATCAGCGCCAATGAGTCAGCCAATAAAGGAAGATGAGGTGATCTGCATGATAAGACCCCCCTGTTTTTTTCCCTTCTTGTTTTTCTTGGTAATCTCCCATTACTGGCCTCCCTGACCCTTTCCCACTTTTCTTTGTTTTATCTTTAGCTGAAGATGGTATTTAAGGTGGTGGCTAAAGCCATCTTAAGGAGTTACTCATTTTCCTGGAGTATCTCCCATATACGCATGTGGTATACATGTTAATAAACTTGTGTTTGTGTTTCTCCTGTTAATCTTTCAGTACACGGTTATCTGCTAAGAACACAGAAGGATGGGGGAAATTATTTTTCCTCTTGTACAGCAACAAAACTTTGAGGATCACTGTTTTAGGCCCCTGGTTCTCAACCTTACCCGCAAGTTGGAATTACCTGGGGGAGATTTTATTATTTTTAAGATTTTATTTCTTTAAAGCAAGAGAGAGAGCAGGCACACATGGTGGGGGAGAGGGGGGAGGTAAAGGGAGAAAGAATCTCAAGCAGACTCAGTGCTGAGTGCGGAGCCGGGCGCGGGAGCTCAATCTCAGGATCCGGGTATCATGACCTGAGTCGAAATCTAGAGTCGGCCGCTTAACTGACTGAGCCACCCAGGTGCCCCCTGACCCCGGGAGATTTTAAATATCCTGATGCCTCATATCCAAAGATCCTGACTTGATTTTTTTTATTGTTCTGGGGCGGGGGTGCGCCCAGGTCACGGGGATTTTTAAAGCTTTCCAAGTACTTCTAACATGTAGTCAAGGCTGGAAACTACTAGTTTAGGCATTCATCCTCCCTTATCTTTAACAGAGATATCAGCAATGTTTTGCCACACAGATCTTTAGGATTCAAGACTGAATGATTTCATAGGAGAAAACTTCACAGGTAGGAGAGCGGGGAGAGTCCCATCTAGTTTCTCCCAAATCGCTGATGACTTCGTATGCTTTAGGCGCTTGGAAACTTTTCCACTCAGTACCATTACCAGGGTACCAGCACAATAGCCCCTTTCGCTTAGAAAATGGATTTGTCTATTCTGAGCCCACAAGACCTCTCCTAACTCCCCATCCAATTGCCATGTAAATTGCCTACGTCAGTGGTTCTCGAAATCTGTTGCACATTAGAATCTCTTGGAGACTTTAAAAAAAAAAAATACCAAGGCCTGGGCCCCTCCCCCCAAACAGTCCGATGTGATGGGTCTGGGGCGCAAACCGGGCACTGCGATTTTTAAGAGTCCTCGTTGATTCGGATGTTCAGCTAAATTTGAAAACCACTGGCTCCAGTGGTACTTTACTTAGCGATGGGAAACTGACTTTGGGCACACCTATCTTTTGGAATTGCCACAAGGGAAGCAGTCGTGCAAAACGTGTCTCACGGTCAGGCTGAGGACTCCCACCACACGGTGATGTGTCTCCAAGCGCCATGGAGAATGTCTGTAGGTGAGTCGTTACTGGGAAAGCGGTCTCCCACACTTGGATGGCCCCCTCTCACGGCACAGGCCCCTACGGAGGACCACCGTCTCCTGTGACAACGATCCAGAATTCCGGGCCATGCCAGTTCTACAGATGTGCACCATGGAAGGTAGCTCTTATGCAAAACAGGGACTCGCAGCTCATCAACTCTCTCCCTCCTAGTGGGCAAACTTTACGCCATCACCAACTGCAAATTAAAGAGAAACTAATTTAAGTACTAACCGCCTCTACCTGAAGTCCTGAGGGGGTTGATGTTTGCGATCCCACCTCCAAAGCCGGGCGCCCCCTGCGGGCTGCCATTTTCCTCAGATGTGCTTAACTATGCAGCCTTGTTTTGAAGGTATCTGCTTGCGATCATTTCCAGACCCCACAGCAGTGGAAGACATTTTCCCAAGTTAAAATCTCCTCTCCACCCTTTCCGAGGGCACTTTCAGTTTCAAAATGAGCCTCTGAGAGGAACCACAGCTCCTGGCAGCAATCTTTAGGGAGGTTTGGAAAAGAAGTTGAAATAACGGTCATAAGAGAGAATCATATGGTTTGCACTCTGATTAAAAGTCCATCCTCTTGCTGAGAGGGATGAGTGCCAGAAGATGAGTCACTCTGATGAGCACGATGGACGGCAATAGCAAGGGGCAGGATGTAACGGGGGCTCCCAGAACCCTGGCTAAAGGCAGGCAAATGAGTGGGACGAATGCTTGTTGCCCCAGATTTTCTTGGGCCGAGTGATTAGGAAGCAAACGTTTAAAACATCTGGGAGACACTGTGGTGGTTTTGCCCAGCTGAGCCCACTGGAAGCTCTTTCCACATGCCGATGGTGATGCGTAGTCAATAAAAATGTGGTTCAGAAGGGAAATTTACTCTAAACTTCCTGTTGGTTCTATATGGTTCTTTTCCCCACACAAGGGACAGTCTGTCCTGGGGTAAAGAGATTTCTAAACCAGGGAGTCAAACAATTCTGATACGTTCAACCTAAAGGCTCAGGAGACTGCCTGCAAAGCTGTGTATCCAGATTAGGTCCAGAAACAGAGAGACAAAGAAGCAACTGCATTTCATTATGTGCACTGGCTTTTCTGGACTGTGTTTCAAATTCCAGGAAAGTTTTAAAAAAATCTATACAGGTGGTTTTCACATTTCAGTGCATATCAGAACCCCCTGGAGGGCCTGTTAACCGACCCCCCCCCCCCCCAGTGTTTCTGGTTCTGCAGCTCTGAGGTAGGGCCGGAGAATGTGCATCCCTAACAAGTTCCCAGAGATGCTGATGCTGGGGTGCCAGGGACCATACTCCACAAGCCACTGCTCTGAGGATAACTCTGGGTATTTTTTTTTAACCTTAAAGGATGATTTATACATGACTCTGAGGTCTTACACCCAAATATACCTCTTTCTTTGTAGATATTCAGATCCCTAGTAGGTCAAGTTAGCGCAGGATTTGGAGTCACATGGAAGATGTTGACTCTGGAGGCCCATGATGTGACTTGTGTGACAGGAACCTCTGGTTTCATAAGCAAAACAGCAGCTGACTGAAAAACAAGAAAAATAATGTAGAAAAACTGTTGGGAACCTAAAGGGAAATACCAAACCCTAAATGCAGAAAGCGGTGTGTGTGTTGGGGGTGGGGAGAGACAGGGAAGATGAAGGAATGTTCTTTTCTGGAGGAGATGCTCATCTTTTATATGGAGGGCAGACCATCCTTGAGAGACTGAGCAGGAGAGTTTTGGTTATTTACTAATTCATCATTATGAATGACCACAGGGTGCATGGGACTGTGCCACATTACACATCTGATAGAATTTCCTAGTTGAAAGGTTTGCGATGTTGGGATGTGGTACCAGTGGGGCAGGGGGGTTCGTCTTCCCCGAAGGTTTAAATTTGGACTTGACCCTTGTTTATTGGTCAGCCAGGACTGGTTCTACCTAGACTCTCCTAGATGCAGAAAAATGGATTTAATGACATCTCAAGTTCCATTTCTCCTTTCTGTAAACAGGTAAAGAAATGAATGCTTCAGTAGGAAGCTCCGCGTTGTCTCTATCTTACCCTTCCCCACTATCTCCTTCTGAGTCTATGAAAACTATTCTACAACTCTATGCCGTGGACAACTGAGAACAAAACAGTTCTTGCCTACAGACATGCGAATTTGGTCTCTCTGGAGGGCCCATCATCTTCCCTCCCCCACTGAGGAAGAGACCGGTTTTGTCTCCACATTTCTGCACTACCCTTCTGATGCCAATCACCCGGAGTTAGTGCCAACTGCACGGGTTAAGGGCACAGTCCCCCAAGACTGTCCTCACTTCAGACGCCAGCTACAAGTTCGGTGGTCCCCGAGCCACCTGCACATCTGACCAGTTAGCTACAAATTGGATTCCCACTCTCCCTCACGTTCAATGATTCACAGAACTCAGGCAACTCTTCTACTTAGGATTACACTTTTATTGTCAAGGGTACAAGGAGGACCCACAAAGGAACAGACACCTAGAGTGAGGTCTGGGAGGATCTCCAACACAGAACGACTGTGTCCTCTCCCCAGGGAATCAGGGAATGTCACCCTTTCCCCGCACATAGGTATTCACTGAAGGGGAGCAGATTTTGCCACCCCAAAGTATGTCCCTTTGGCCTAACGATTACCTGGAGCTAAAGGCAATCCAAACCCAACAGTTTCAGGAAAATCTCTTTACCTCCTCCCCAACTGCCTAAATTTACCATGGAAAGGGGTCTGTTCCAGGAAGAGAGCTATTACCAGAGATACTTCACTTAAGAAACATATCTGAATGGGGCAGCCTTTGTTTTCCAAACATCTCTCCATTCCTGTGAATGGCCTTTCCTCCCTTTGTAGCCACACAGCCCAGCCCTTCTCCTGGGCTCAGGATGTTATTTAAATCTCAGTTACCTGACTGCCCTGTGGGGCTCCTATTTTTATAGGCATCCCATACATACAAAATTTGTTTTTCTCCTGTTAATCTGTCTTATGTCAACTCACTAGACCAGCCAAAGAACGAGGTAGGGAAGAAGGGAAAATTGTCCCGCCCCCACATCACCAAGCAGGAAGCTCATTACATAGGCCACAGGACATAACTCAATATGCAGCTCCCTCCCCTCCTGGAAAGCCGATCTGCTATCACCTGGTTCAAAGCCCCAGCCTTCCAGTCACTTGGCCAGTCTAATCACATGATTGGCCTCCATACAGTCAAGGCCTTAGCATAAAACCAGGTGTGGTCCAGGGGCCCACCATAGGCAATGGAGGCATTTCTACCAGGAAATTCCAAGGGTTTCAAAGTTACCTCCCAAGATCTACAAGAACAAAAGTCCAACCAAATTCTTTATGGTACAACAGCCCCCATTTGCACATTTATTTTAATATTCTTGATCTATAAATGTGTCTGTTCTTTGTTCTTTTGGTTACAGCATCTGCTGGTTTCCTTTGTTTTGAGTCTTAAAACTTAGGTACCTATAGCAGGAGTGTGGGGTGGGCCAGTGGTGTGGGCAGTGAAAGAATTCACCCGAGGCGGAACAAAGGAGATGGAAGTTTATTGAAAACACGGCAAGGGAGCGCGGGCAGGACAGCGGAGGAGGGGCTATACTTATGGGGGGGGGGGGGGGGCAGTGAGGGAATATGCCGATGTATGGAATTTTCCCCTTCTTGGTAACTGCCTGGTTGTAAGTAGCCCATGGGTCAGTTAGGGCTTATGGCTCTTTTGAGGTGGGGCACCTAATGAGCCTGTTTGCATTCAGCCCGGTGGTCACTGTGGGCCTTTTTGCCTTGCTCAGCTCTCCACGGCTCAAACCTGTTGCCTAAAAGTGGCCTCTACAAGGAGGACTGTCAGCAACGTTCTTGGGCCACCCCCTCAGGTTGTACTGAAGAACTCAAAGCCCAGAGGTAAGTGAAGGGCTCTGGTGCCTCCCAGCCAGGTTGGGGGTGCTGACCAGGGACTGGAATTTATGCTTCCAGATTTCTGCTGTATGTTTTGTTAGTAGGGAAGGAAAAAATTTTCCATCCGAAAATCAACAGAAGTTTAATAACATGTATACCGCTCTATACTTGGGAGAAACCCAGAAAAACTGAGTAACTCCCCCAAATGGCCCAGGACACCACCTTCAGTATCATTCCCAGCTAAAGACAAGAGATGTGGGGGAGGGGAGCCGTTTCTGGGAGGTTAGCTGCAAGGCTCAGTAACAAGGGTAGGGCTGTTTTGCCGATTTCAGTCAGTGCCTTCTCCACTGAAAAGTTCAGTCATCCTCCCCTCCTCGGAGCAGAGAGGGAGACACCCGTACAAAGGGAGATTTCCCTTATCCATGTAAATGGCCTTCACCAAAGTCTAACTTGTACTTGGCTTTCAGCACTCCTCCAGTGTCCTGAAATAATCCGCTCAAAATAATCCTTATGCCCAAGAGGCATATTTTGGAGTGGCATATTCAGCTCCCCTTTATGTTCTTCACCACCACGTATATACGACATAGCTGAACCCTGTATTCCTCTCCCCACCCTTCTCCATACATGCTTGGCTCCCCGAAGGGAAGGCCATCCAAACCCTATTTACTCCAGTTCGGAACTCTCTGCTTTTCCTGGCTCTTTAGGTCGTGAACCTGTTGTGGATGAGGGTAGGGTCTTGTTCTACTTTGTACTGGTATCACCTAAGATAATTCCACTGGCATGTGGAATGTGCTCAATAGAAAAGTGTTTATAGAAACCCCTAATAGCTACATGCCTAAATGACAAATAGCATGTAATGGTGATCAACATTCATAGGACATTGGCTACATGCCTGAAAATTACTTTTCTTGCATTATCACATATAAAACTCACAGCAACTCCACAGAATAGGTACAGTATTATTATTGCTACTTATAGATGAGAAAATGGAGGCTCACAAAGGTTGAAAAACACCCAAAGTCACCTAGACAGAAGGTAGCAGAACCTGGTTTGTTTCCTGAGTTAAGCTCTTAACCTCTAGGCCAGCATTTTGTAAATAAGCGTTCATCAGAATCACCTACAGGGGTAGTCAACACCCAGCCTCCGTGGAGTGGGATGTGGACTTTGCGTTTCTGGCCATTTCTCCGGGGATAATGATGATGCTGGCTCAGAGTCCACATGTGAACCACTGATCCGGGTGCTGCTAGTGTGGCAGGATTTCTCTGCCTTTAGTGTCCGAGGTTCTCGGTCAAGCCCCTTTGAAGAAGGAAGAGGTAGACCAGATGAAGAGTGGTGGGCAGCAAAGCAAAGTTTACTGGGCGATAATACAAAGCTCCTGAAGAAGGAGGGGACCGGAGAAGGTTGAGGTTGGAGTTTCTAAGTCTAGGGGTTTTTATGAGATTGTTGGTGGGCTGTTTTAATCTGATGAACCCTCCAGCCTGTCACCCAATTAGGTTTTGTCCACGTGCTCATCTACCTATCAGATCAGGTAGTTGTTTACGTGGGAAAGGGCGGGGGGCTCCTTCCAGGGTGGTGTAGAATACCAGAATGGGGTCTTTTTCCTCTCAAGGGTAGTTTCCTCTTAGGTCGGGGCCCCTTGCCCCTGCCTGCCTTTCTTCCGAGTATCCTCCATTACTATCGAACACAGGGCAACACAACCGAAGAGCAAATGAAGGCCAGGTTCTAAACACCAAAGGCTTCCTGTACCTTTTCCATTTTTACCAAGCAGACACGAGCGACCCAGGTTTCTTCTTTCATTGGTTATTAAGCATATGATGGGATTGGGGCAGAGCTTGAAATTAAAGGAAAGTAAGTGTAGAGGCTGCTTTTAGGCCAACAGGCTTGAGCAATGGAATGTAGAAAGGGCCCATCAAGCGACCACAAAAGTTCCCAAAAAAGGGAAGGTCCATAGGTCGCCATACCTCCTCACTGTCTCCCTTTAAAAAACAGCCCCCACCCACTGCCTCACTGCGGAAGCTTCCCCTCCACTGTCCTGCCCGCCACTCCCTTGCAGGTGTCCTCAATAAACCCACTCCCTTGCAGGTGTCCTCAATAAACGTCTGTCTCCTTTGTTCTGCCTCAGGGGGTGAATTCTTTCACCGCCCCGGCCATCGCCCCACATCTGGGGGCCGCCATCTGATCGGACAGACACCACAATTAGACACCACAGGACGTCCTTTAACAGATGGAAAGAAATTGCCAGTAAAGTTAGCTATTTCTGTGCAGATTTCAAAACTGAAACATGGGGTTGTTTCCTATCAGAGCTTCCTATCAACTGTATATTCTGTGAAAATGATACAGCGGAACAGGGAAAAACTCATTTGAAGCTCTTTTCTATCCAAGCCCGTGCCAACCAGGGAGAAGGTGGGGGGATGGGGGGAACAGTGTTACCTGTAGTGGCCTTTAGGGGGGAAAAACGTGTGCTTACCTGCATAAGCCTTTTGCAAAAACATAGCCTCCAGCTGTGACATTATAGGCCTCCGCTGCTCGCTGACCAAGGTCCACACAATACCCCTAATCCTTGTGAGTTGGTGAATGGATCCGGATTGTTGGATTAGATATCAAACAGATGCTGGAACCATTCTTTAAACAAGTGCCCACACTGACCAAGGAAGAATCTTTGGTTTAAAAGAACCAGCCATTTGAAAGTGCTGGTTCTCAACCTTAATTGGAAAATGGCATCACCTGGAGAGCTTTTGTCATTTCCGCACCCCCCCCCCCGTGCCCGGGCCACAGCCCAAACCAATTACAACAGATTCTCTGCAGGTGGACCCCAAGCATTGGCTTTGTTGAAGCTTCCCAGGTGATACCAATGTGCAGCCAAGTTTAAGAGTCAGGGTTCCAAAGCAGCACTTCTGGAATGTTAAATTGCATAGGATTTCCCTGGGGATCATGCCAAACTGCAGATTCTGACTCAGTGAGTCTGGGGCGGGGCCTGAGACTCTGCATTTCGAACCAGCTCCTACCGGTGCTGATGCTGCAGTGTATCTCCCGTGTAAGAAAAGTAGCAAAATGACTGGGAAGGTTGTGTTGCATCGAGACTCTCCTGTTTGCCTGGACTCATAGCAAGTACCAGAAAATGTCGGGAGAATATCTGCTCTTCAGCCCTATTGAGAGTGTTACTATCTTATCTCTGGTGAGGAGGCAAGGAAGTTCCAGAGACAGCTGAAATCCTAATTTCTCTTACCTAGCCTCACTACTATGAGAGGCTCCGGGATCTTCTAGAATAGCATGTTATGCCCCTCTGGATGGACTGTCGGATCCAGTGAACCCTCAGCAATCCTATGTTTAGTATTACTCGGTGAAATCAGTTTTCAGCAGACAGGATACTCTTCCATATTATGTGCATAGGGCTAAACCTTGCCGATTATTTTCCAAATAATCAGGCATTCCCCTCTCCCCCAGCACCAAAATTCTGTAAAATGTGTGAGTCACATTGGGCATATGTTACTCAATGACATACTCTCTTCTTGCTTCTCATGCTAGCTGTTCACCAAATCCCGTCATCTTCTTCCTAGTCTACCTATCTCAGCCTCCTTTGCTGTTAGGTGTGGTCATGTGAGTGGATTTTAGCCAATGGAACATAAGTAGAAATATGTGTGTCTCATGCAGACCCGACCCATAAAAATCTCTCCCCATGCAATCTTTCAAGTACTTTCCCTTCTACCAACTTAGGGCAAATGAACGCAGCTATCTGGAAGCCATGTGTCCCAGGTGGCAGGGCCATAAGACGGACAGGGAACTTCCTGCTAATTAGGAACCCCTCTCTTTGACTTGACTTTATGAAGAAATACACTTCTTTTGTCTTTGAGCCATTCCACCTTTTGTGATTCGTTACAGCAGGTAGTCACATTTTAATTAATATACCTTGCAACCATCCCAACTCCACCCTTCATGGAGATGCAGAAAGTGGGGATATCATTAGTCATTAGTCTATAAGGACAGAGAGAATCATTAGTCATTAAGGACACACAGTATGGTGCCCATCCCAGTCCGGGGAGCAAGGTGTTTGTGGAGGACTTGAGTTTCTCTTCCTCTTCATGGACCCCTCTCTCTATGCCTTTCTGCTGCTAGACTGCTGCAATTGGGCTTGGGAGAGTCCTTCTACTAAGAGAAGAGATACAGGGAGCCAAAGAAGAAGCAAGGAGAAGTGAAGGGGATTGCGTAAGTCTACTTCTTATCTTGGTTTTAAGAATGAGAATGTTATATGCAAACAATGAGTCATGGAACACTACATCAAAAACTAATGATGTAATGTATGGTGATTAACATAACATACTAATAAAAAAAAGAAAAAAGAAAAAAAAAAGAATGAGAATGATGAAAAAACAGATTCACACGTTGTCCAAGCAATGTCACCAAGGAGACAAGGCAGGGATAATAACAGTGATTATGATGCTGATAACTGATATTATGAAGTGTTTAACACCTGCCACTGCTGTTATAACATTTTATACACATTACCTCACTTGTTCTTCAGAACAACCCAATTATTAAGTACTGTTAATATTTTCATTTCACAGTGGCAAAACTAGAGGCCCAGAGAGATTAACTTGACCACTCTGCAAGTGCCAGAGCCAAGATGCAAACCCAGGCAGTCTGCCTCCAGATTGCACGCTCTTAACCACGGTCCTGTGCAGTTCCAGGGTCTGGGAGACATCCAACCACTGGGGAAAGGTATGCTTGTGTCTGTAGTTTCTCCTCTCTCTCTGCAGCCAGAGAAAGCAGGGGTCTGGGAGAATCAGGGAACCCCAACATCTGGGGGATCTTCAACACATGTGGCATCATTATGAGAAGCCCTTAGGTGGCTCACACCTGGCAAACTCCATGGTCTATTTCTCACCATTGCTCCTGGCTGAGACCCACAGTAACACATTTACACAGAACCTCATGTAAACCTTAAATGAATGCATGTATGCGTGTCTCAGAAGAGGCTCAATTTCTTCTATGCCTACTACCTTATATTTATGACTTATCTGTATCCTCATAATTTTGGAATTTTATTATCTTAAAAAAGGTTAATTATACAGGCAAAAAGTATATGTAATATACAAGTATATTTGAGGATAATGAAATGCTCATCTGTGTACCCACCACCAAGCTAAAGGTAGACAACATTCCAAGATCTGGGAAGTGCCCTGTGTGCTGCTCCCCGGTCTCTTCTTTTTCTACTCCCCCATCTCCAAAAGGTATTCAGAATTATATGTTAATTACTTCTTTGCTTTTGTTGGAGAGCAAGAACTCTTGCTCCCTCAAAGGTCCTTCTGGCTGGACTAAGAATCACATTGACACAAGACAGATTAACAGAAGAAAATCAAATTTAATCAAATTTAATCAAATTTAATAGCATAGGTATGGGGAATCCACACAGACTTGGAAATTCCAAAGACAGTCAGGCACAATGAGGTCTATATGTCATTCTGAACTAAGGAGAAGGGGGGGAAGGCATCTGGGACCTCAGAGGCAAGGAATGCAATTCATGGGAAGATGAAAAAGAGTGAATGTTGGTAAACAGCTGTTTGCCCTGCCAACATCTATCTATAAAATCTCTCTCTGGTAATAACCCTTATTCTGGAAAGACCCTCCAATTTAGATTTGTCTATGTGGTTAAGGGAGGGCTGAATGTTTTCTTGAGACTGCAGGGTCTCAAGTGCCTTCAGCTCAAAACAATCCACATGTCACAGTGGCCCATCTTGGGGCAGCCCACCCTCGGCCCCCACACTTCCTTTATTGCCTTATCCCAGGGTTTCTCAATAGCAGCACTATTGACATTTTAGATGAAATAATCTTTTGTTGCGGGAGACCATCCTATGCTATTGAGTTGACTTATACCCTTCAAAAGTATACTGAAGTCCTAACTCCCAGTACTTCAAACATGACCTTATTTGGAAATAGGGTTGTTGTAAATGTAATTAGTTAAGATAAGGTCATACTGTAATAGGGTGGGTCTCTAATCCAATATGACTGGTATCCTGTAACTTCACATTAATGGACTCATACATGTACTCTTCTGTGACTTGCTGCTTTTTGATCAGTGTCACGTGTTGGACATTTACCTAGGTTAGTTCGCTATAGTGTATTCATTTTACCTGCTGTATCGTATTCCACAGTATCAAAACGCCTAATTCCCCCAGTCCTTCTATCTGGGGAAAAGGTAGAGGCAGGTAAGTTTCTGAGCTGCCTCCTCTGCATTATGAGTTGAGTTTTTGTTCACCCTAACTCTAAGGGTGAAGCTCTTCAGGGTCCTAGCTTTATAGAGCATTCTATTAAGGTCTCCACCTTAGCATTCTCTAGGCTTTATTTATTTTTTCTTCCCCAGGCCTCATGTAGCCTCTAAAACAGACCATGAGGATCACCAGACACCCCCAAAGTAAAAGCCATATTAAGCCTTCCTTAGTTCTTGGGATTCCTACTTTCCCTTCCCCTTCGCTTTTTTTTTTTTTTTAAAGATTTTATTTATTTGACAGCGAGATATAGCAAGAGAGGGAACACAAGCAGGGGGAGTGGGAGAGGCAGAAGCAGGCTTCCTGCAGAGCAGGAAGCCCGATGCGGGGCTCGATCCCAGGACCCTGGGATCATGACCTGAGCTGAAGGCAGATGCTTAACAACTGAGCCACCCAGGTGCCCCCCCGCTTTGCTTTTGTAGATTTCTATCAGTGCACTTATAAAACTCATTTTTCCAGGACTATTATCAGGACTGTTAGAACTGAAGTGCACTTTTTTTTCTTCCAGGTAAGAAGAGAAGCGATTCTTGGAAAAGACCTGATCAGGCTGGTAACCTTAAGAAGTCTTGGAGCTGAACAATAAAATATCTCAAGAAACAGTTATGTTAAAAGCCAACCATTATCTTTCACAATGCATACAGAGCTTCTGCACAATCTATGGGAGATTGCCCCTCAAGCATTTCCCTCACCCACTGCATTCCCTGTTCATTATCTAACTGAATAATTCCACCATTAAGCACACATCTATCCCTGAGCCTAGTTCCAGAAGAATCTCCTTTTGCTCTGTGTAGAGAATCAGTAACACTGGGCTTAGAAGCATCATCTGCATTCTTCGGCTGAATTTACAGTGGTCACATGTCCTCTCTGCATTCTGTTGAGATTTCTAGGGCCATTCTGTCATTTCCAGGCCCAGTAATTTTCCTGAAGAAGTTTTACTACAATTACTATGGGGTTTCCTTGTCAAAGCCACACAATGATGCCCGAAGCCAGCTCTGAGGCACCTTTCCCATCACTAGATTTAAATCTAAAGTGAGAGGCAACCTTTTAGGCAAAGTGAATACAACAGAACCAGGTTGGGGAGGGGGACGATGGCATGATTACAAATGTTCTGACATAGTCCAAGTGCCAAAAGCCCACAAGTCTAACTTCTACTCCACTGGTTTACGTGTCTTTCTGTAAGAAACATGTGCTTCTTAAGAAACATGTGCTATCTGGCCTGGGAATCTCAGGGATCTCTTTTGGAGTTGATGAGACCTCATTGGAATTCAGATACAACCGCAAGTTGAATTCAATGTCATGTTTAACTCTTTTCCTGGGGGTCCCCTTCTCTCCTTTCCATGTCAGCTAGCAAGCAGGTGATGGGTATCTCTTTATTCCCCCAGCTTTATTGAGCTATAACTGACAAATAAAATTGTAGGGTATTTAAGGTATGCATCATGATGATTTGATACATGTATACATTGTCAAAGGATTCCCCCCAACTAGTTAACTAAGACATCTAAGGTGATGGACATCTTGACACTGCTCCTCTGTGGCCTTGATCAGATACAGAACCACTAGAGCAGTTCCCTGTGGCTCCCGTCACCCTTCAGACCACCTGCTTTCAGTGGATGTTGGAAAATAGGCAGAAATCACGATATAGTCACATACTGTAATCCCTCTCTCCAAGGCTGCCCTCAAGAATAACCTTGCTTTGCACACCAACAATAGTCAAAGCAAGACTCTAATCCCAGGTAGATCCGTTAGGACAGATATCCGGATCCTTGGAACCAAGTCGATCCTTTCTTAAAGTTGGCATGGCAAACATGTTACTGGCAAAAGCCGAGCAAGGTTTCTAATGAAGTGTGGGTAAAAATCTGTCATTTTCCTGCCAGTAACCCTCCAGGGACCTCCGGTAGCATGTATAATAAAGCCCTTATTGTGCTTTATGTGGTGTGTTGCAGGGTGGGACACACACAGGTCATACCCTGCTGCCTTCACTCGCGTTTCTTAGACTTGTGTTTATGGTCCTTTTCCTGGGGATGCTGTCTTCCCAAGTCCTTGCATGGCTGCCTCCTTCCTTCTTACAATTCAGGTCTCTGACCAACACCGATTTACAGAAACACCCTCCTAGACCACCCCTTGTCAAATGCTCCTACGTCCACCATCTCTGTCTCTCTACACTTTTACCCTGCTTTATTGTTTGCAGAGCACTTAACCCTACATAAAAGTACATTATTTATTTTTTATATTACTATAAAATTATTATAATATTGTAAATAATAGTTTAATATATAAAATTATTTATTTTAGTTGGATTACAGTCTGTCTTCTTCACAAGAATCTATGTTAGGGGCTTGTTGATTTTGGTTACCTCTGCAACCTGAGCTTCTGTTAGAGTTATTCACTTAGTACATGCTCAATAAGTATTTGCTGAATAGTGAGGGAATGTAAGGTATGAATAGAGAATTGGGAATTAGAAAGCATGTGCTATTATTTAACTATTTCAGCCCATTTCCTGCCTCCATACATAGGGACCAGGTGACATTAATCTAGCCATTTAGGGGGTGGCCAGTATTCCCGATGTGAATAAGATCATGTTAACATGAGAACACAGTTGTCTTTTGAGCAAAGGACCTTTCTTTTAGCTTTTATTCATGATCAAGTCTCTCTCATCTGGAGAAAAAAAAAAGAAAACCTCCTTTCAACCTATTTCTACCTTACCTCCTATCTCCAGAAACTGCCCCCTTTTCCCTCTTTCTTTAAAATAAACTTGTGTCTGAACTTTCTTTCAGCATTTATTCATTCCCCAATACTTACTCCTAACATTTATTCATTTCTGCTCCCATTCTTCTTGAGCTCTTGGCATCGTGAGACTCGGATGACCACTCCCTTCCAAAAGCAGCCTCTTCATGTTGCTGGTATGACGCCAAGTTTTTTTGGTTGTACTTCTAAGGCTCTGGATGATCCTTCCTACTCCCCTTGTTTTCTCTATTTGACCCTGAAGCCTCGTCCCTCCTCTTTGTTTCTCCCCATTCTTCTTCCTCTCTATTTTTTACCCATGTCATTCACTCTCTGGCTTGATTTATCCATGTACACCGCCCAGCCAGGGTTAAAGATCTACATGCCTGACTCTCACCCCACATCTTCACCTAGTTGCACAGAAGCGTCTCAATCTTTCTTTTTTTAATTTTATTTTATGATGTTATGTTAGTCACCATACATCATTAGTTTTTGATGTGGTGATCCACGACTCATTGTTTTCGTATAACACCCAGCGCTCCATGCAGTGCATGCCCTCCTTATTACCCATTACCAGGCTAACCCATCCCCCCACCCCCCCTAAAACCCTCAGTTTGTTTCTCGAGTCCATAGTCTCTCATGGTTCATCTCTCCCTCCAATTTCCCCTCCTTCATTTTTCCCTTCCTTCTCCTAGTGTCCTCCATGCTATTCCTTATGTTCCACAGATAAGTGAAACCATATGATAATTGACTTTCTCTGCTTGACTTATTTCACTTAGCATAGTCTCCTTCAGTCCCAACCGTATTGATGCGAAAGTTGGGTATTCATCCTTTCTGATGGCTGAGTAATATTCCATTGTATATGTGGACCACATCTTCTTTATCCATTCATCTGTTGAAGGGCATCTCGGCTCTTTCCACAGTTTGGCTATTGGGGACATTGCTGCTATGAACATTGGGGTGCATATGGCCCTTCTTTTCACTACATCTGTGTCTTTGGGGTAAATACCCAGTTGTGCAATTGCTGGGTCATAGGGTAGCTCTATTTTTAATTTTTTGAGGAACCTCCACACTTGTTTTCCAGAGTAGCTGTACCAACTTGCATTCCCACCAACAGTGTAAGAGGGTTCCCCTTTCTCCACAACCTCTCCAACATTTGTTGTTTCTTGCCCTGTCAATTTTTGCCATTCTAACTGGTGTAAGGTGGTATCTCAGTGTGGTTTTGATTTGAATTTCCCTGATGGCTAATGATGATGAACATTTTTTCATGTGTCTGTTAGCCATTTGTATGTCTTCTTCAGAGAAGTGTCTGTTCATGTCTTCTGCCCATTTTTTGACTTATTTGTTTTTTTGGGTGTTGAGTTTGAGAAGTTCTTTATAGATCTTGGATACCAGCCCTTTATCTGTAGTGTCATTTGCAAATATCTTCTCCCATTCTGTGGGTTGCCTCTTTGTCTTGTTGACTGTTTCCTTTGCTGTGCAGAAGCTTTTTATCTTGATGAAGTCCCAAAAGTTCATTTTTGCTTTTGTTTCACTAGCTTTTGGAGATGTATCTTGAAAGAAGTTGCTGTGGGCGATGTCAAAGAGGTTACTGCCTATGTTCTCCTCTAGGATTTTGATGGATTCCTGTCTCACATTGAGGTCTTTCATCCACTTTGAGTTTATCTTTGTGTAGGGTGTTAGAGAATGGTCGAGTTTCATTCTTCTGCATGTGGCTGTCCAATTTTCCCAGCACCATTTATTGGAGAGACTGTCTTTTTTCCATTGCATATTTTTTCCTGCTTTGTCGAAGATTATTTGACCATAGAGTTGAGGGTCCATATCTGGGTTCTCTATTCTGTTCCATTGGTCTATATGTCTGTTTTTGTGCCAGTACCATGCTGTCTTAGTGATCACTGCTTTGTAACATAGCTTGAAATCGGGCAACGTGATGTCCCCAGCTTTTTCTTTTTCAACATTTCCTTGGCGATTCGAGGTCTTTTCTGATTCCATACAAATTTTAGGATTGTTTGTTCCAGCACTTTGAAAAATGTCATTGGAATTTTGATCAGGATGGCACTGAAGGTATAGATTGCTCTGGGTAGCATAGACATTTTAACAATGTTTATTCTTCCGATCCATGAGCATGGAATGTTTTTCCATCTTTTTGTGTCTCCCTCAATTTCTTTCAGGAGTGTTCTGTAGTTCCTAGAGTATAGATCCTTTACCTCTTTGGTTAGGTTTATTCCGAGGTATCTTACAGTTTTTGGTGCTATTGTAAATGGAATCGTTTCTCTAATTTCTCTTTCTACAGTTGCGTTGTTAGTGTATAAGAAAGCAACTGATTTCTGTGCGTTGATTTTGTATCCTGCCACATTACTGAATTGCTGGATGAGTTCTAGTAATTTGGGGGTGGAGTCTTTTGGGTTTTCCACATAAAGTATCATGTCATCTGCGAAAAGAGAGAGTTTAACTTCTTCTTTGCCAATTTGAATACTTTTTATGTCTTTTTGTTGTCTGATTGCTGTTGCTAGGACTTCTAGTACTATGTTGAACAACAGTGGCGAGAGTGGGCACCCTTGACGTGTTCCCGATCTTAAGGGAAAGGCTCTCAGCTTTTCCCCATTGAGGATGATATTCGCTGTGGGTTTTTCATAGATGGATTTTATGAACTTGAGGAATGTTCCCTCTATCCCTATACTCTTAAGAGTTTTAATTTGTCAAATGCTTTTTCTGCATCAATTGAGAGGACCATATGGTTCTTCTCTCTCCTCTTATTAATGTGTTCTATCACATTGATTGATTTGCAAATGTTGAACCAGCCTTGCATCCTGGGGATAAATCCCACTTGGTCATGGTGGATGATCCTTTTAATGTAGAAGCATCTCAATCTTTTTTTTTTTCAAAGATTTTATTTATTTGTCAGAGAGAGAGAGCATGAGCAGGGGGAGCGGCAGGCAGAGGGAGAAGCAGGTTCCCTGCTGAGCAAAGAGCCCGATGTGGGACTCGATCCCAGGACCCAGGGATCATGACCTGAGCTGAAGGCAGACGCTTCACCAACTGAGCCACCCAGGTACCCCAGAAGCATCTCAATCTTAACATGTTGCCAACTGGGCGTGTGCTCTCTTATGCTAGTGAGTCCCAACTCTGGGAATGGCACCATCACCCACCCACCCAGTATGGAAAAGTCAGAGATCCAGGAATCCCTCGTGATACCTCCTTCTTCATGTTCATATCCTAAGTCCAGACAGTCATACATCTGACACTCTGTACTCTGCTCCACCCCTATGGCCCCACCCCAGTGCTGGGCTCTAAAACAGTCCAGTCTTCCTTAAAAACAATTTGTCCCTTTCAATCACTTCACTAAAGATATCCTCTTAAAACCCAAATATGGTCATGTTTCAACATTTTAAAGGCTTCCACTTGCTTTTAGGCTAAAATTCAAAATTCTCACCCTGGTATTTCATGTTCTTACTGCTCTCCCATCCTCCATCCCCAACATAGAAAACTTTCTGCTCCTTATGTAGCTCTCAGTTTATTTTCCAAAGAACCCCCATTCCTGATTCCCAGATAGGTTAGATCCATTATTACATGATTTCTTAGCACCTATCACAAAAGGAATGAGGTAATCCTAAAGAACAACTATACAAATTACGGTTTTTATGTATGGCTATATTCTAGGATGCAAACTCTATGAGGTCAGGAGTTTGCCTGTGGTTTTTAACTGCTTCCTAACCTTTTTTCTGTATCATGACACAAGTAGAAAAATGATATTTATAGGAGAAACTGGTATAACAATAGGAAGAGGTTACTTCTGGCCAGAGGCCACCAACCTGTGGTCTCTAGCTGCCTTAGGCTCTTCTCCACCCTGAAGGCTGAGGACACAAGTGTATTGGCACATGTGGGCCCTGGGCTAGATGGGAAACTCTGTGTTACATGAATTCCATATCCCTAGGACTTACATGATTTTTCTATTTTAACACACTGCTTTTTTTCTCCCCCTGGAGTTATTTAAGATAGAGCCTGGAGGAAATTTATTAAAAGTAAAAAAAATTACCCAATGATCATCCAGTAGGGCCTGGAGACCTCCACAGGTTAGGAGAGGAACACAGAGATTATATGTCCAAGCCCAGCTGTGAGAAGAAAAGAGAGGGGCACCCACAGAAAGGGTCGTGAATACAGGCATTGTTTGTAGTTCACCAAAGGATCTCCATCATAGAGAAGCCTGGACTATGGTACCTGGTTTCCATTTATTATACAAAGCTCTAAGGGGGAAATGTGAGTACCTTCTACTGTTATATGCTTGGTTATATATTTATTATTAAATTGCATGCCTATATTGTATTTTGCATACAGTGCCTAGGTTAAAAAAGAAAGCAAATTTGCAAACCTAGTATGACACAGATGAAATAAAATGGATCTTGAAAGTCTTGCTAATGAGGGCACTTCATATTTTCATTTACCAACATCTTAAACACAACAGGTACTTAATGTGAGTCTTACTCTGAATGGCAGTGCACAAGAACCTTTGTTTCCAGTAATCTTCTTGAAATTTTGGATTTCTCTTAGCTGATTTTTTAAAATTAGATTTGACTGGTTTTTATTCCTAACATAACTAATATAGATCTCATTTTCCCCTGGGGCTTGCATTATTAGCATTATCTGATTAATATTATTGTTTACTCATATATTTTAAAGTCACTTGTCCATTTGGGGGGTTTAAGTTACCACTAGATAATACAATCTGTAGACACACTGAATGGGCATTTGTCAAGTCCATTATTTCACAATACACTGACAGCAACAAAATGAAGGTAGAGGGGCCACTGTCCACTCCTCCCCCAAATGGGATGCCAATATTTTCTCCAGATATCTCAGGGACAGGATAGAAGGGGGTGCCAGTGTAAGCCCATATATGACATACCAGAAGATTGAATTGTTTCTTTATTTAAAAAGGGAAAAATAACCATAAATAACAGTTATAATTCTTTCCCCTGCACTACATTAAAACATCTTGTCCAACCCTGAGAGGTATACTCTATTTTGCAGATCACTAGTCTAGACCAGGGGTCAGCAAACTTTGCAAAGGGCCAGAGAGTAAATATTTTCTGCTTTGTGAACCATACAGTGTTTGTTGCAGCTACTCAACTCTGCCATTACAGTGCGGAAGCAGCCATAGCCAATACATAAATGAATGAGCATGGCTGTGTTCCAATAAAACTTTATTTATAAAAACAGGTGGCTGCCAATTTGGCTCATGGCTATAGTTTGCCCATCCCTTGATGAGGGCAGCAAAAGCCCAGTTTCTCACAGGCGGTATTTGACACAAAGATCCTTGCCCACAATTATGGAAGAAATAGTACAAAGTGACAAATGCTTTTAGGCTCAAGGAATTATAAGTATATCTAAGAGTTAGGAAAGCAGGTGCTGGTTTCCAGCTCACTGAATCAAAGCCCTGGAGGGTAAAGCACCAGGTACCAAGATCAAAGAGGTATTCATGGTGTGTATTAGGTTGAACTACGTGAAAGTGCTGATTTTGACCATTATCGGCAGGCAAAACTGGCAGCTTTGTATTGTTGAACTTATATATACATATATATATATGCAAAAATAAAAATAATAACAGGTTTTTATTGAGGGCTTACTACATTCTTCGCACTGGGCCAATATTTTGCACGTGTTATTTATTTCTTATGTCAGACTTGTAAGGTCACTCTTATTATTTGCATTTTCCCATAAGGAAAATGAAATGTAAACTATTTACGTACCTTGCCCAAGGTCTCATGGCTAGAAAATACTGGAATAGAAATGGTAGAACTAGACTCAGCCTGACTGAATCCAAAGTTCCTGTTCTTAGCCATTTTTCTATGTTATGTAGAAAATAACCACTTTGGAAAAATGTTTGAGACTTATGAACAAAGAAGGGAAAGGGCACAGGTTTGGTTTTTTTTTACTATTATGTAAGTGAGCCAAATATGGCCCTTGTACATTGGCCCCTGTATTGTTTACTTCTTCACAGCAGGCTGTGATCCACCAGCTCAAAAGCCCCCTTGATGCCAAACTCAAATTCTTACACATCCAGTTATTTTACATATGGCCTTCCCAAAAGCTTATTATGATAGAATATAGACTCTTGAACAGAATATATATCCAAATCATTTAAATGGTTACATCTGGAGAGAGAGGGACAGGGACGGCCTGGGGAAGGAAGCAGAGATTTCAACTTTTATCTCCACAGTTTCATTTAAATAAAAAACATGCAAAAATTTAATATACTTTATTATTATGTTCAGTCAGCCACTGTAGAGTACATCATTAGTTTTTGATGTAGTGTCAGTGATTCATTAGTTGCATCTAACACCCAGTGCTCATCCCAACACATGCCCTCCTTAATACCCATCACCTGGCTACCCCATCCCCCCACTCCCCTCCTTATTTTGAGAAATGAGTATATGATGTTTTAATATTATTTTATGTATCTCTACTGTATTTCAAAAATATTTTTGAAAAAATAACAGAAGACAATAATTTGCCTGAAGACCTATCTCATCAAGCAGAGAAACTGAGATTCAAACCAAGTAATTTGACTCTTAGAGCCTGTGCTCTTAACTTTTATACTTGTGCCTCATGGAACATTTCTCCCTCTTGTGTTTTTTAAGATGTGGACCCTTCTGGGCAGGTTTTATAGGCAGGCTTTCTCTGCTTGTTAGTAAAAGAGACCTTGATATGTGCTGTTAGGTTAGGTGTAAGTGAGTTAATTTACCGTGAAATATCTAATTTTAGTTTTCTTTTGTTTTTTAAAAAGCACCCCTACTTAAATTAATAATCTCAATATTACATTTCCATGTTCATTTGGTAATTCGTGAATACTACTGGGAGAATTTGGGTCATTACATTTTTCTCATGATTACAAAAACCATATCTAAACCTAGAATAGTAATGCAAGTTCAGCAAAGGTATTTTCTCACAGTTTAGTCATTTAGTAATAGATTGTCCATGTCCGACTAGAGTTTGGCCCAATACAATTATAGTATATATTCTTCAGCTCCAAGTGAAAATATAGGTTATGCTGTTAACGTCAAGTGCCATAAGGTTGATGAATGGATCGCATCAAATTCTAAGCTTTTCTAAGAGTCTCTATACATTTTCTGTCACGCTGAATTTATATAAGGATATAATATTTAAATCCATTATAAAATTTGTTCTCTGAAAAGAAAGAGAAATAAAAAAATCTAGTGCCCTAGAGCTACAGTAAGTTAGAAAAAGTTACTAAAGCACTTTAGGTGTTAGGCTTATAGGTCTTCACATTGAGGATGGTGAACCTTTGATTTTCAAAGCCTATTTATGATGAAAGGATCCTGTACTGCTCTAAGACTGGTGGTGTCTATCAAAGCACTGAGCATTTACATTTTGTAAAATACCTAAGAGGGCACCTTAAGATGTGACTGCTAAAGGAGGTTCTGGAGTCCCTAAGTTTCCTCTAGCACAGTTTCAAATAATGCCACTGAGACATAAATAATTGGAGCCCTTGGTGCCTTTCTGTCCCAAGTATGTTCTACAGCAAACAGAAATTCTTCAGAAAGGAGCAGAAGAAATATTCTTCTTTATTAGAATTCTTTATCTTCAGGGATAGTTGCCAAAAATAACCATCTACAGCTAATACTAAATTTTTTTTATTTTAGGCTTGCAAGCTTTCAGTCTGATGAGTGGCTAAATGAACAGAAATTTATAATTTCTTGAAATTTGAGTTATGCTTTCATTTATGTGAATATCCTTTTGCAATCTGTTAGTAACCACAGGAGGTAGGGTTCCATATTAAACCAAGCCCTCTAGAGGACTGATACTGTTCTCAGATAAGTGCTTCCTCTTTTGATAGAGCTCAGAGGAGGAAAAATACAAGGAAATGTTTGCAAAGATAAAAGATAGTTGGAGGTGTATTAAAATGGAACTTTGTAAGTCAGATATAAAAGGCAATTTCAGGATTTTTCTCTTCTAGATTTTGAATGTGAGTACACATAGGTAAAATTTAGGTGAAATAAAGTGTTCTGATTAGTCAAAGTTCTGGTTCCCAGAAATTTAACAAGATACAGATTCTTACTTTTAAGGAATCAGGATTCAGGAAGGTAATATTAATGCTGTTCTTAAATAGAGTATAATAACTAGAGTTATTCAGTTCTTGCTATGTGCTAATCACTTTAGAATACTCTCTCTTTTAATATTATACATACTGTTAAACATGGTTCCATTGAAAAATATACTTTAATTTGTCTTTAGGAAAGAGAAGATGGACTGATTGATAGAGATTTTCAAGGATTAAAATGATGGCTAAGTAAACCTATTATAAATAATGAAAAAGTGAAGGAAAATATTGACAAGAGAACTACATAAAAATTAAAATAGCAGGCGTCACCTGGCTGGCTCAGTTGGTGGAGCATGTGACTCTTGATCTTGGGGTTGTAGGTTTGAGCCCCATTTTGGGTGTGGAGATTACTTAAAAATAAAATCTTTAAAAAAATTTAAAATAGCAAGTATGTTAAAAATTCAGTAAACTTTAGGAGCGCCTGTGTGGTGCAGTCGGTTTGAGGGTCTGACTCTTGGTTTCTGCTCAGGTCCTGATCTCAGGGTCCTGGGATCGCCTCGCCTCAGGCCCCACGCTTAGCAGAGAGTCTGCCTGGGAATCTCTCTCCCTCTTCCTCTGCCCCTCTCCCTGCTCTCTCTTTCTCTCTCTAAAATAAATAAATAAATCTTTTAAGAAAAGAGAGAGATGAGTCTACTTCTCTCTCCTCTTGAAGTTGGGCAGGTCTTTGGGACCATCTTGACAAATGGAATGTGATAAAAGTGATGCTGTATGATTTCTTTTTTTTTTTTTCTTTTTTTTTATTAACATATATTATTTGTTTCAAGGGTACAGGTCTGTGATTCATCAATCACAGACAGTCACATCAATCACACTTAACAACGTTCACCATAGCACATACCCTCCCCAATGTCCATCACCCAGCCACTCCATCCCTCCCACCCCCCTCCACTCCAGCAACCCTCAGTTTGTTTCCTGAAATTAAGAGTCTCTTATGGTTTGTCTCCCTCTCTGGTTTCATTTTGATTCATTTTTCCCTCCATTCCCCTATGATCCTCTGCCTTGTTTCTCAAATTCCACATATCAGTGAGATCATATGATAATTGCTTTTCTCTGATTGACTTATTTCACTTGATGCTGTATGATTTCTTAAGACTAGCTCATGAATGGCAGGTTAGCTTCTCTCTCTCTTTCTCCGCCACTGCCCCCTCTCTAAAAGAAAGAAATACATCTTTTAAAAAAGTAAATAAATCTTAGGGGCACCTGGCTGGCTCAGTTGATAGAGCATGTGACTCTTGATCTCAGGGTCGTGAGTTCAAGACCCACACTGGGCATAGAGCTTACTTGAGAAAGATTAAATAAATTTTAGTTTCATTATCTTTTTCAATTTTACAGGTATCCCACTGTGAGTCACCAAGGAAACGGATACCATAAGTACATACAGATAAAATGTACACAGTAGTGCCTTCAGCCTCTGGTGAGAGTGAACTAGATGATAAGGATCAACAGTCCTACTGATATATAAAAACCTTTTACAAATGAGTAAGAAAAAGACAGACAATGCAAGGGAAAAACAGGAAAACCACTCAAACAGGCACATCCCAATAAAGGAAAATCAAATGGTCAAAATCATACGGAAAGGTGCCCAACCTCATTGGCTACTGGGTAAATGCAAGTTGAAACCACCACAAGATGCCACTACATATGCGTCAGAGTGACAAAAATAAAACATCTGATTATCCACATGTGTCAGGATGGCAAAAAGGTTAACAATATATGGCTTTGCCAAATATCAACAAGGATACGGAGCAATGAGAACTCTTACGCACAGCTGATGGGAGTCTACATTGTAAAATCATTTTCGAATACTGTCTGACAGTAAAGCAGAATGTGTGCACAGCCTATGACCTAGCAATTCTATTGGTGGCTGTCCGTACCCCACAGGCACATCCCCATGCATGTAATGCATGCTTACATGCACCAAGAAACATGCTCTAGAATGTTTCCAACAGCACTGTTAGCAGAAAGCCCCAAACAAGAACAACTCAATAAAAGAACTGATAAACAAATGGAGTAGATCCATACCATACTATATAGCAAGAAAATAAATGAACTACCCCTCCATACAACAGCATGGATAAATCTTAAACACAAGAAGACTGAGCTAAAGAAGCCAGACTACCTACTCTATGATCCCAAGGATACTTATTTCAAAAAGAGGCCAAAATTAAACCATTATTATACAGCACAGTAACAATAATATAGTTATACATATAATAATTGTAGCATACAACTCCAAAGGAGGCAAAACATCAATGCAATGAAATCAGGCTAGCAGTCACCAGTAGAGGGAGGTTAGGACTATGATCAGGAAGAGACAGGTGGAGGCCTTCTAGGAGGCAGATGTCATTCTATGCCTTGACCTGCAGGGAAGACACACTGGTGTTTTTCAATACAGACAGTCCCTGACTTACAATGGAGCAATGTATGATTTCTTGACTTTACGATGGTGCGAAAGCTAGAAGCATGTGGTGGAAACCATACTTTGAATTTTGAATTTGGGGTTTTTTTCCCAGGCGAGCGACATGTAGTACAATGTCCTCTTGTGATGCTGGACAGCAGGAACAGGCCACAGCTCCCAACCAGCCACATGATCACGAGGGCTCACAGCCAATTCACTGACAAACGTTCTGTACCTAAACAGCTGTTCTGTTTTTCACTTTCAGTACAGTATTCAATAAATTATATGAGATACTCAATACTTTATTGTAAAATAGGCTTTGTGTTAGATGATTTGCCCAACTGCAGGTTAATGTGTGTGTTCTGAGCACATTTAAGGTAGGCTAGGCTAAGCTATGATGTTCAATAGGGTAGGTATATTAAATGCATTTTTGACTTAACAGTATTTTCAACTTATGATGGGCTTGTTGGGATATAAGCCCATCATAAGTTGAGGAAGATCTGTAATTTGTCAAGCCAAATATTTGTGTCTTATGCACATTTTGTATGTTGTATCACAAGATAAAATATTAAAGAAAATTATTTCCCTGGTATTTTAGAAAGGTGAGTTTAGTTCTGCCATAAATATTTAATGAAGTCTTACAGTGTACCTGGGCCTGTGTGAGAGGTAGCTCATAATTTAAGCCAGGTGAGCCAAAAAAGAATAAAGACAGGCTAAGGAAGTTTCACCTCTTTTATTTAGTTAGAATTATCAACAGGAATATGGTTGAAAAACACTCAACTTAAAGATGAAAGGAATAAAAAGGTAGATGACTGAATAGAGCCAAAAGACTGTAAAAGGTGCCAGAAACCTCTTATATCTGGGAGGAGCTTTATTTGTTAATGAATTTCCCTGTCAGGTTTGAATTCTATCCTCTGGCTTGTTTGAAAATTGCTTGACTTCTCTCTCCTATTCTTTGTGCTCTTTCCACATTGCCTGTAAGAATGTTTTCATTAATTTCCTTAAACTACTGACCAAGCACTTCTAACATTTATTATTTGGAGGAAAATAAAAGAAATCAAATTCAATCCATTTGAAAGCCCCTAAGTGTTAGAGCCTATGGGGTAGATACAAAAATCAAGCTTGAGAACTCTTGACCTTCCTCTCACTGATGTATTTTAAAAGCAATTTCATGAATTTATATTTCTGGTCTGGAGGAAAAAAAAAAAAAAAACACTTGGCCACAACTAAATTTCCTGCAAACAGCTTAACATGCCATTTTGACAGCTTCTTCTACTACTGTAATTTATAACCTTGAGTGTGACAAGAGATTTTTCAACAAAGGTTGTGACTCTTTTAAAAAAAAATTTTTTTTAGATTTTATTTATTTATTTGAGAGAGAGAGAGAGAGAGAACATAAGCAGGGAGGAGGGGCGGAGGGAGAGGGAGAAGCAGACCCCCGCCGAGCAGGGAGCCTGATGTGGGGCTCGATCCCAGGACCCTGGGATCATGATCTGAGCCGAAGGCAGGCGCTTAATCGACAGAGCCACCCAGGCGCCCCAAGGTTGTGACTCTTGAGTTAAGAAGTTGAAACTTTAAATCCTGAACAAGGGAATAAGTCTTTAGTTAGAATGTACTTGTGCATCAACCAGAATAGTGGCTAGAAGAACAGTGTTGTAATGAGTCACAATTTACTAAAATTTTATCATGAGTAGCAAAAAAGACCAAATTTGAATGCAAATCCCTGAATTCATGCAAGCAAACATATGTTCTACCACCGTAGCTAGGCAAGAGTGGGCAGTTAAGAAACTTGGAATAGATTTAATTGTCATGAAGATTATGAACAGGGTATGACTACTGAGATGAAAGTGCTCTTATCTCTGTTAAAATACCTTGCTATATGTTGCTTAAATATATTTAAAAAACATTCTCTGGAAAGCTTAGATAGTAACTTCAAATCTTTTCAGAAAAGCACATCTACTATCCACACTAATTGTGTGAATCAGCTATGGTTGCTAAGAGACCACAGCTTTTAAATTAGTTCTACCTTCAAAGGGCAAGGTTGGAGGAAAAACTCATTTTCTCCTAATTGGGAAAAAGAGGTATGCAGCTTAATGTTTAACAGTATAGAATGTCACTATTTGTCTCAGGATTTGTTTGTATATTGCTGCAAGTCATTGAGAACCATGTGTTCACCAACTCCCGGCCAACAATTTGGCACCAAGGGAATGTTAAATTAAGAAAAACTAATGCCTGTGCTTTGATTAAATGTATGCAGATGGTTAAGCTTTTTTTTCTAGGAAGATGTGGAAACTTCCACATGTTAATCTCATAGCTGACTTAACCTTCTCAATCTAGTGGCCCTTACTTCCACATCCACTTAAGCCTTCTACACTGCTAGTTACCTTTTTTTCCCCTCAAGTTTTTATTTAAATTCAAGTTAGTTAACATATAGTGTAGTATTGGTTTCTGGAGAATTTAGCGATTCATCACTTAACATTCAACACCCAGGGCTCATCCCAACAACTGCCCTCCTTAATGCCCATCCCCCATTTAGCCCATCCCCCTGCCCACCTCCCCTCCAGCAACCCTCAGTTTGTTCTCTATAGTTAAGAGTCTCTCATGGTTTGCCTCCCTCTCTGTTTTCATCTTATTTTATTTTTCCTTCCCTTCTCTTATGTTTATCTGTTTTGTTTCTTAAAACATAACAGTGCCTGAAACTTTTCCACCTCTAAAATCTTGGACTCTCGGGGCACCTGGATGGCTCAGTCAGTTAAGCATCTGCCTTCAGCTCAGGTCGTGATCTCAGGGTCCTGGGATTGAGCCCCACGTTGGGCTCCCTGCTCAGCAGGGAGTATGCCTCTCTCTCTCACCTTCCCTCTGTGCTCTCTCTCTCCCAAATAAATAAATAAAACCTTAAAAAAAAAATAAAATCTTGAACTCTGAAGTACCATCTCAGGTCACAACCTCCTATGGTAGAGTTATCTCATTCCCTTACTCCTATAACAGGGCTTGAGAGAGAGTGAGGTAATCATCAAATTTTGACTCTAGGTTTCTGCCTTTAGCATTTGGGAAGATTGTGGAGGCCATCTACTGAGATAAGAATCACTGAAGAAGAAGCAGATTTCGGAAGAGAAAATGGTAAGTTCAAGTTCAGATATAATTAGATTAATATGCCTGAGAGACGATAAATCTATCTAGAATTCAAGAGAGAGGACCAGTTTGAAGCCATCGACACAAAGATGATAATGAGGCTGCGGCAACTGGTGAGATCATCTATGAAGACAGGAAAGATTAAGAGAAGAGGACTCAGGGTCAGTGTCTCAAGAACTCCAACATATAAGAGTTGATTAAAAGGAGCGGGACTTTGAGTAGCCAGAAAGGCATGGTATACATAAACCAAAGAAAGAGTGCTTCAAGAAAGACAGAGGACAATTATGTCAAGGTAGGTGGTGAGATGTGAAGTCAGAATTCTGAAGATTGCCCATTGGATTTAGCAACATGGAGGTCACCAATGATCTTGGCAAAAGCAGTTTTTTATCATGTGGAACTTGTGGAATGAGAATGTGAGGCATGGGAGGAAACTGAAGAAATGAGAATGGCAAATATTGAGTAGTCTTTTGAGAAGTTTGGGTGGGAATAGGGAAAAGAAAAATGGAACAAGCCTGATGCAAAAATCAGATAGAGTGAGGGATTTTTAATTGAGAGATGCTTAAGTGAGTTTGAATGCTAATGGAGAGGGACCTAGGGTCCAGAGCATGGGGGAGACCTGAGGCTTAGAGAGGAAAAGACATTTCATCAATGGAAATTTGGTTTGCAAATTTGGTGATGGGCTGTCTGATTTCTATTTTCTCTTTGAAATAAAAGGAAAAATTATCTGCTGAGTTTGTGGTAGAGATAGAAAGCTCACTTGACTAATGTCATGCTTTCTATGAGTGGTTTGAGCAGAGCTCCAGTATCATTCCTTTGTCATTCCCTCAGCCCTTCCCTTTTTCAGGAGTCAGCATTCTTCCCAGACAGGCTTTCCCCATGGTGGCAAAATGGTGACAGAAGTTCCAGGCTTCACATTTGCATACCACAGAGTCCATAAGGAAAGAGGGTTTGTGTTTCAGAGTTCCCAAAAAAAGTCCTAAGATTCACTCAGATTGAACAGGCATAGTTGATGCACACATCCATAAAGAGATGGTCAGAAAGATGGCAAATTCTGACTGACTTGTCCTAATTCACATGTTTGACTCATGGGACTGGGAGAAAAGTAACTGCACTTAAAACCCATGGATATTCAATGGAAATAGAGGATTATTTGAAAGGTGGAGCATGAGAAACAGATGGTGAGAATGAAAACAAGTGTTTACTACAAAAGAATAAAGAAGGGAACCTAGAAGCCTCTCTCAAGGGGGACAGAGAGAGAGAGAGAGAGAGAGAGATGTGATAACTATAAAGGAATGAAAATTAGGGGCGCCTGGTGGCTCAGTCGGTTAAGAGTCTCATTTTGGATTTTGGCTCAGGTCATGATCTCAGGGTCATGAGATCGAGCCCTGCATCAGGCTCTGCACTCAGCAGGGAACCTGCTTGAGACTCTCTCTAGCCCTCTGCCCCTCACCCTGCTCGTGCTCTCTCTCTCTCTCTCAAAAATAAATAAATAAGTCTTTTTTTAAAAAAAAAAAAAAAGATGGAGCAGACAACTGCCATCAGGTGATGTTAAACCATAGCAAGGACAAGAAAGGGTTCATTTCCCATAGCCAGGCTCCTGGAACCCCTGGTCAGCTAGCTGCACAGGCTTGTACCAAATGATTTATTAACTATGCAATGACACAACTGAGCTTTTTGGACTCACTTATTACTTTATACTGGAGAGAAGTTCCTGTATTTGTTTTTTTTTTTTTAATCCTTAATTGTAATTATGTGTCCTTCTCATAAACACTGTGATTTATATCCCTTCTTCAGATTTACATGCTACTCTTAATTGATTTCCCCCTTACTCCCACATCGGTACTCGCCCAAAGGATTCCCAGTATCCCACCATAGTTAGTACACGTTTTCCTGAGAAGTTTTACTATTTTAGATCATAAGACATTATTATCTACCTGGTCAAAGTATAGTCCTGATAAAGGTAAAATGCATACATAGAAATAACTAGATCAGTGTACATGCAAATCCAAATCTTCAAAGCCAAAGGAAATTCCATTATAGTACCAGTCACAGCTTTGTGTATCTCAGTAGCGTTTAACTTTACCCTTCACTCATCTCTTTCACTTTATGAGTACCTGAGTAGTATATAATGTAGCCATGGTTACTGGAATAAAACTCCCTCTATGTGTAAAGGCAGACGCGAAATATATTTGAAGTGTTACACTTCTACATCTTCAGATTGTTTAACAAATTGGACTTGTCGCCACTGTTCTGCTTCAAATGGCTTTCGTCATTATTTGAAAGGCATGTATTTCCTCACCTGAAGTACCTGCTGGTTCAATACTTATACCATTTCCTTGATATCATATTTTCGAAGAAATTCTCCTTCTGCCCTATTGCCCTATTCCCTTGCATGGAATTCATTTCCAAGTAAATAGCCTAAGAAGTGGTTTTATGAGCATTAAACAGGTAATTCTTTGGTACATTAATTTTGAAAGTTTTGGATGATAGCAAGTATGGGGAAAGAACAAATCTCAAGGTTGATATTCTCTACTCCAGGGAAAAGAAGGCTTTTATCCATAGATTCTCTAAAAGCAGACAGCTGTACAATCATTTAATAAAAATAGAAACAAACTTGAGGAGGAACTAGCCCTAAAAGGTGAAGGTCTGGTTGTGATGATTATCCCCGTCAGCCACCACAATCTTGTGGGAGGTGTCGCAGGCCACCCCCGCTGGTCAGCACAACTGCCTGCGCCGGGAGCCGAAGGTACTGAGTTTGGGGTAGAGGGCACTGCTGGATTTGAACACTTGAGACTTTTGCTTACCTCCCCCGCTGGGAGTACATGTTCTAGGGACTTAGGCAAGCGCCTTCATCTCTCCCTTCTTTAGTTTTCCCACTTGTATAATGCGATTTTTAGTCATAACATGTGACCTATTCATTTGTTGTAAAGATCAAAAGAGCTAATACATGGAAAGTGTTTAGAACAGTGCCTGGTACAATGGGAGAGCTCAAGAAATGTTCCTTATCCATGTTAGAGACCGTAAATTCCTTAAAGGTAGGACCCTAATCTCATTCCACTTTGTAACTCCTATGGGACCTACCATCTTGTGTTATCTTTAGTTGGGTATTTAATAAATATGTGCTGAGTAAATGTATGAATGAATGACAGTTATATGAGTCTTTTCCGACCATACCCCTCACCTTTCTGGGCACCCATTGACTATAAACTAGACCTACATCATCCATGTGGTCAGTATTGGTATTATTCATTGTGATCATAGACAGACCCTGTGCAGTACAAGTTGGCACTGGATTTCTTCCACTCCTGAAACATTGTGGGGGTAGATGCTTGATATCCTGCTTGCAGGTTCCTATACTGTTCACATTTTTCTGTGGCAAATTGCAGGATAACTACCTTATATTTTCCAACCTTACTAATGTTCCTGGGCACAAGCCTGAAGAAAATTACATTAACCCTTTCACTCTAAGCCCACAAATTGTACTATCCTAAATGAATGTCACCAACTCTGAATGGACTGCAGGGGGACCACTGATGCAACTCACTGGCAAGTTAGAGAAAAACAAACACATGAAGGCAAAAAATATATATATCAACAAATATATAATGATTACTGAGTCCCAGACAGTGTATTATGCAAGTGACATAAATTTTCTCATTCCTAATACTCACAACAAACTTGCAAAGAAGATTTTATCATGGCAATTAAACATCCCAATTAATAAGTCCCAAAGGCTGGAGTGCAAGACCCAACCCCCACCCTAACCCATGCATCGCTTACTGCCTGTCTTTTAAAAAATAATTACTGACCTGCCAATGTCATGCGTTCATTAAGTGGCAAGTCATGTGTCACAGAGTCCTAGTTTCCTCATGCATAAAATGAGAGTAATAATAACACTTGTCCTGCCTGACTCCCAGAATTGATATGACAGTTACATGACCACTCTTTAAAAGCTGTAAAATGGGGCGCCTGGGTGGCTCAGTTGGTTAAGCATCTGCCTTCAGCTCAGGTCATGATCCCAGGGTCCTGGGATCAAGTCCCACATCAGGCTCCCTGCTCCGCGGGGAGCCTGCTTCTGCTTCTGCCTGCCTCTCTCTCTGTCTCTCATGAATAAATAAATAAAATCTTAAAAAAAATAAAAGTTGTAAAATGGCATAAAAATGCAAGGTGCTATTGTTACTTCTGTTGTTGGTTGGATCTCATTGTCTGCTTATCTATTGCTGAAGAAAACTGAAGGTATGTAATCTTCGTAATTTGCAAGCAGGAAAAGAAGGCTATGTCATGATATAGCTTCTGCGTAGAAACCAGTGATGTCACTCAAACGTGGGACATTATTGCTATGGACAGTTCACTCTGCTCCTTCAAAAGCAATTCTCTCTCTCTCATCCCTTTCTTCTCTTTCCTCTTCTGCTTCCTTGTTTTGCTTCATTCAGTCAACAGATATTTGCTCAGCACCTGCCAAGGGCCAGGTCTCGCTGGCAAAAGAAATAAAACAAGGAAGAAAACAGATGAGTCACTGCCTTCAAGAAGCTGACATTCCAGTGAGGGACTGTGGTACAAAGTGGTGAGTGCTACGAGAGGGAAACTAGGGGGCGCTCTGGAGCACTTGAGGGGACTCCTTACCCGGATTCGGGGAGTTAGGGGAAGGAACCCCTACAATGAGACCTGAGGATAAGTGAGCATTAGCCATACAAAGAATGAGAAGGAGTGTGCCATTCAAAAGGAACAGCATGTGCAAAGGCAAGAGATAGAGTTGGGGGGCTTCCTGGGGACAGACTGTGCTAGGGCCAGGAAAGCCACGGTAAGAGCAGTGGGAAGCCATATAGGGATTTATGCAGGATCAATTTGCCAGTTTTCTGCCTGCAGGAGGCTTCCTGCTCACTGCTCCCCAAGACTCCTGTGAAGTCCTGTTGGTGGTCCCCAAGATGAAGGAGGTTGCAGACCTCATCTAGGCGAGGTTTTCTCAGATAGAACTAAGCCTATGGTGACCAAACTGACTTAATTTATATTGTTTCTCTGCCAAGAAAAGAGAAACCTCTCCAAATAAACCAGTGACTATTACTTATGCTGGTTAATAAAAAAAAATATTGAATACAAATTTTTGTGCGAGGCCCTTTTAAAGCACTGTGGTCTTTTCTTTTTTAAAAAAACTTATCCTTGAGAGATTTGATCTATTATCTCACCAGGTTATGGGAGACTTTTGCCTCACAATGACTTTTTCACTTCCAGCTTCTGAAAGGTGGTAAGATTATAATAAATGGTCACTATTAGTATTGATCTTCTTTCATCTTCTATTACTCTGATAAACTAGTGAATGTGTTTTGTTGTTATTTTGATGGAAGTGGCATATCTAGGAAGAATCAATTAATATGTAGTCCTTATCAAAGCAATGATTATTGACATACTGGCAAGAGTTTTCCCTACTCCAATCCTTTCTTTTTAAGGACTCAAGGTCACATGAAATGATGGAATCTCAGTTTAGCCCACAATTAGGTGAGTGAACCTGGGTCCAACCTCGATTTCTTCACTTATGACAGACAGGTAATAAAATACCAATCTCACTGAGTTTTGTGAGACTCTAGAGAGAAAACTTGAGTAAGAGCACTTTGGAAACGGAAATGCCCTTTACAAATTTTATGTGTTATCACAATTGCTACTAAATTTGGAAATGCTTGGGGCACCTGGGTGGCTCAGTCGTTAAGCGTCTGCCTTCGGCTCAGGTCATGATCCCAGGGTCCTGGGATCGAGCCCCGCATGGGGCTCCCTGCTCCGCGGTGAACCTGTTTCTCCCTCTCCCACTCCCCCTGCTTGTGTTCCCTCTCTTGCTGTGTCTCGTGCTGAGAGCACGATGCGGGGCTCGATCCCAGGACCCTGGGATCATGACCTGAGCCGAAGGCAGACGCTTAATGACTGAGCCACCCAGGCGCCCCCATTCTTCTCTTTTAAAACCAAGTATTTTGAAGACAACAACTGATGCCAATCAACATTATTGTCCAACTACAGAGAACATATACTGAAGTAACACTCCAAAGGCTGCCAAAAGATATTAGATATAAAGTCAGTGTAAACAAAGTTAAACCTCAAGGATTAAAAAAGGTCAAGAACTGTCAAGATAATATCCACCAGGCCTAAGAAATTTTGAAGTGTCATCAGCTCTGAAACAATCATCAGAATCCTGTCAGGAAACTAAACCAGTGACAAAATTTTTCTCTCTATTCAGTTTTCAATCTGGGACCACAAATCTACATCATTGAGACTTCTTACCTGTTTTGGGTTGTTAAGGTAGAGTGAGAGTCAAAGAATTCCTTTCTCCTCTATCTATATATTCAATCATATACTTACACTTATATATTCAATCATATACTTAATATCATTCAGTATGGATGAAAGACCATTTATTTTACATTTTGGGATTTAATCCAATACTACTTTATTTTGTTGCTTAAATTGTTCCTGTTTCGGCCATTGAGAGCATATTCAGATTGGCTCCTGAAATTCTAATTTCATTGTGCTTTGGGAAAGGAAAACCAAGTGGGTGGTGGTGTCTAGAAATAGGGGCAAATGGTGGACTGGGAATGAGGAGATCTCAACGGTGGTCTCAGTTCTGAACAACTGGTTTTATGATTTTGAGCCAATCATTTAGCCTCTTTGACCCCAAAAACCTAAGGCACTGTAGCTTAATGGTTAGGGGTAAGACCTGGAGCCAAACATCTCTGCTCAAAGTCAGGCTCCCCTGTTTAGTGGCTGTGTTAAGTTGAGCAAGTCAATTAACCTCTCTGTGCCTCAGTATCCTCCTCTGGAAAATGAGGATGGAAATAGTAACTGCTCCATGGGGCCGATACAGGGATTAAATGGGGTACATGATATTATATCTAATCTGTTTAGGACTGGGCCCAATAAATTGTGAGCATTGAATGATACAGTAAAATGAAGACAATAAAACCTGTCTTCCTTTACTTCTTGGGGTGCTGTGACATATGGGAAAGGGTAATCTACTCCATCAAATTGTCATTGCTGTTGTAAAGAGTAATAAACAAAACCACAGTGTTCTATATTTTTCCACTAATGTCCTTTTGGTGTTCAAGGATCTCATCCAGTATATACCACATTGCATTTAGTTGTTAGGTCTCCTTAGGCTCTCTGGTCTGTGACAGTTTCTCACAGTTTCCTTAATCTTAACAGTTTTGAAGACTACTGGCTAGATATTGTGTAGAATCTTCCTCAATTTGAGTTTATGTGATGTTTTCTCATGATTTGGGCTGGAGATACAGATTTTGGAGGAAAAAAAACAGAGAGGTGAAGTGCCCTTTTCATCACATCACATCAGGAGAAACGTGATGTCCACATGACTTATCACTGGTGATATTAATCTTGACTATTTGGAAAAGTGCTGTCTGCTAGGTTTCTCCACTGAAAAGTTACTACTTTTCCCTTTTCATTCTCTATTCATTAGGACAAGTCACTAAACTTAGTCCAAACTGGGGTGGGGGTGGGGGTAGGTATCTAAATATATTATTTAGAACTCTTTTGTGAGGAACGTAGGTCCTTTCTCTCTCATTGCTTATTTTTATCATTTATTTATATCAGTATGGATGCATGGCTATTTATTTTCTACTTTGGGTTATAATCCAGTATGACTTTATTTTGTTGCTCAACTTGTTCCAGTTTTGACTATTGGGAGCATGTTCAGGTTGGCTCCTGTGTCTCTTTGACTTGCCCCTCTCCTCCTGTTTTTTTTTTTTTTTAATACTTCTTGCTTTCTGGACTACAAGATGCTCCAAGGCCCGTCTTGTCTTACCTTGTCTTTCCTGTTCCAGTTCTAGAATCAGCAATTTCTCTAAGAAGCTCTAGTGACTTCTAGTGGAGAATGGTAGATCCCGAACTTTTTTTTTTTTAAGATTTTATTTATTTATTTGACAGAGAGAGACACAGCGAGAGCAGGAACACAAGCAGTGGGAGTGGGAGAGGGAGAAGCAGGCTCCCCGCTGAGCAGGGAACCCGATGTGGGGCTCGATCCCAGGACCCTGAGATCACGACCCAAGCTGAAGGCAGACGTTTAATGACTGAGCCACCCAGGCGCCCCAGATCCCTAACTTTTAACACAATGGGAACAGCATGGGCTCTGAGGCCTGGGTGTGAGTCATGACTCCCAGCACATAGCAGCTGTGTAGCTGGCAGCAAGTTCCCACACTGTAACATGGGGTAAGGAAACAGGGCACCTCATCGCACTCAGCACTGTGCCTAGCACACAGGGAGCACCCAGTAATTGTCACTTACTATATTCGTTTCCTTTTGCTGCTGTAACAAATTAGCACAACGTACTGGCTCAAAACAACACAAATTTATTACCTTACAGTTCTGGAGATCAGAAGTCTGAAATGAGTCTTAAGGGGCTAAAGTTAAGGTGTTGGCAGGGATGGACCCTTCTGGAGGTTCCAGGAAAGAATCTATTCCTTGCTTCCTACAGCTTCTGGAGGTCTGTCCTCATCCCTTGGCTCCTGGCTGCATCATTCCCATCTTTGCTTCCTTCTTCACATTGCCTGTCTTCCTACTACCACTCTGAGCCTCCTGCCTCCCTCCTATAAGGACTCTTGTGATTACACTGAGTCTGCTTATATAATCCAGGATAATCTGCCAACTCAAGAGCCTTAACTTAATTACACCTGCAAAATCCCTTTTTAACATAACACGTTCATAGCTTCCAGGGACTAGGATGTGAATGTCTTTGGGGGCCATTATTCAGCCTACCACACTTATTATTTTTATTCTTATTTCAGGACTTGATTTGTCAAATTAAGAGTGTAGGAGAAAAGAACAGTGAAAATGAAGGGAATGAAAACTTCCAGATATTCATTCCATGACAAAATTAACACAGTTAATAATTATTTTAACTAACAATTAGTTTGGAATCTTCCCAAGAAGTTCCCAGAAAAGGTGTTTTTTTTTTTCTTTCTTCTTTTTGAGGTTGCTCGCCAAATTTGGCATTCTCTTCTTTTTGGCCTTAGAGTTTTCTTTGGCAGAATGAACTCTCGCCTCCTGAGGAAATTTTCTTTTGTAGTTAAACCCTCTCTTTTTGTCTTCATAATGTTTTTCTTCTGTTCCATCAAAGAGTCACATGTTTTTCCTATGATATTTTCTGACTCTCTTCTCTGGCTCTTGTTCAACCTTCTCATTTTTCTCACTGCCAAGCTCTCAGAAACTGAGTTGCACATACCAGCTGTCTCAGTTATTACTTTTTAATATTTTACTAGAACTCATAAATTAATTATTATAATATAGGTACTATTACATAAGTATTTATTATTTATTAATAAATTATTATTATTTTAAAAATTGTAATCACTACCTTAAGTCTTATTTTGTTCTCCTCAGTTCTGGCGAAGATATATACTTGAAAGTAGTCAATTTCTTTAACCACCAAATGCAGTAGCCATTTCTTTGTTCTCTCCAGACATTTGTTACTATCCATTTTGAGACTCTTAAATTTTTTTCCATGCTTGAAGACCATGTGTGGTAGATGACATTATTGTTTACCAAATCTTCACTTCCCTTCCCCCTGCTTTATTTTCAGGGGAGAAATAGTATTTTCTCCATCCCCCTATGGATGTTGAACTTGACCACTGAAAGAGTAGGGCAGAAGTGACAGGGAGTGAGCTCAAAGGCTAGGCTTTAAGAAGCCCTGAGTGCTTCCTCTCACCCCTCTGTGAGTCTCCGACTCCCACCATGAGGACAATGTGCCCACAAACCTGCTGCTCCTCTAGCCTGAGTCAGGGAATAAGGCATGTATTACAGAACTTCTCCAGGTACCCCCACAGATCTGCAGCCTAAAACAACGCAGCCCTGGCCAACGGTAGACCTGTGGGTGTGAGATTGGAGATGGCTCCATGAAGGGAAATACCAACTCCCAGCATCTGTGTCTCCAAGAGCTTTTTCACAGGCCAAACATGCTGAGCAGTTTACATCCTTGAGAGTAACCCTCAACCAATGACTGAAGGGACCACTATATAACGCTCCTCTCCCTTGCCCCTCAGGCAAGATAACTCTAAGACCCACATTCTAATCTAGCTCCCAGAGTTTCCCAGGGAACTTAGCTCCAGCTACCTGAGGGGGTAACTTGCTTTCTAATATACTCTTTACTGGCTGTCTTCCCTTTTCTGCCTCACTACCCAACTCCTTTTCTGCACTTCTTGTCTGAGAGTATGCTTCTGGGGACCCATGCTAAGTGAATTTGATCTATCTTGTTGATATTCCACCCAAGAAGGCTACCTTCTCAGTGAGACAACCTCTGGAACAAGAAGCTATGGGAGCTGAGGAGAGGCTGGAAGTGGCCAAAGCTAAACCTCTCAGCATCTTCAGGGGCTTAGGCGGCAGCAAAGAGACCCTTTTAAATCCTCCATCCCTAAGAGTTTATAGCCTCAAACTCACTTCACCAGAGAGCCAATATTTGGCTTCTTCAGATGTTTGCCACAGGGGAATCAACGATCCGAGAGTGTTAGCCAGGGACACTATGACAACAGCCACTTTAAGTCAAGAGGCACTTGTCTTCTTCCTTGTCTTTCCTGCCTGCCTTTCTCTAGAGTTAGTTGTGGAAGTGGAGTGGGAAAAACCATGTTTCAGAGCTCATTAAGCTCCTCCCACTAGCGGCAGTCATTGTCCCAGCTTAAACTTACGTTGTGGCCAATGGAGGAAATGAGTTATAAATCAAGTCTGAGATTGAAGTTTTAACCTGGGCTGGTCTTGAAGTAACTGAAAGCCACCAGAAGGTAGTGGAATCTTCGAAGATATGCATTAAGTGATTCACTATCTTCCATGAAAGGGAGATATGATAGCACATGGCTGAAAGTAGTGATTGAAGGAAAAATAAATCCAATCATTTTTATACCCTCTTCTCAATAAACTGGTTATGAGAGTGATTTCAGAGAAGAATAAAACTCAAGCGCCCACGTTAGAGTGGTTTTAACCTCAAGGAAAAAAATGTCTGGCAGAACTTACCTAATATTGAAACATAAATCCAGCTCATGTCTCCCCGTACACCATCCCAAGAGTGAAAGTCAAAATGTTTGTCTGTGAGGATGTTCACCATTATACTGGAAGTTCCCTAATGAAAGCTCTGTGCTGAGGAAAACCATTTGTGGTGTAGAGAAATAGTTACTACACAATCCTCAACATTTTATCTTCAAATTATTTCAACTCTTGAAGGTCAAGAATAAAATCCTCTTGGAAAAACAAGATGAGAGAGTGTCTGTAGAGCTGTTCAGAGTTCTTAACCCCATGTAATAATATTAAGCCAAGAAAGCTTAGAATTATAAGGTTTAGTCGATTTAACCTTCTCACTATCCCTGGAAGGAGAGAGGTATAATGGAGGGATTGAAGGACAGGGACTTATCATATTCTATAAAGTGGGGGTTTCACAAAGATCTTTTCACAAAATAAGGCATTTTCTTTCAAAAATGAAAAGAACAAAAAGAGAGAAAATTCTTCCAAGAGGGCACAGCTATATTGATACACAACATAAAATATTACAGCTGGAAAAGACCTTAAAATGATATAATCTAAATTTTATAAATCTAGAAACATAGCCTCTTGATGCCAAGGCTATCACTCTTATTAAGCACCACATGGTCACTTCAAGGAAAACATATTTTTAGAATTGTAGCCTCATGATCATGAACTAGAAACCCTCTGCCTTTGGGCCAGTAGGAAAAATAAGAACAATGTGATGTGGATGAACCTGCTTCTTTTTTTATTTTATTTTATTTTATTTAAAGATTTATTTATTTATTTATTTGACAGAGAGAGACACAGCGAGAGAGGGAACATAAGCAGGGGAGTGGGAGATGGAGAAGCGGGCTTCCCACCGAGCAGGGAGCCCGATGCGGGGCTTGATCCCAGGACCCTGGGACCATGACCTGAGCTGAAGGCAAGTGCTTAACGACTGAGCCACCCAGGCACCCCGAACCTGCTTCTTTTCTTAAAAAATATTTTATTTATTTATTTATTTATTTATTTATTTATTTATTTATTTATTTCAGAGAGAGAGAGCATGAACAGGGAGAGGGGCAGAGGGAGAGGGAGAATCCCAAGCAGTCTCCACGCTGAGCACAGAGCCCCAGGTGGGGCTTGATCCCACAACCCTGAGATCATGACCTGAGCCAAAACCAAGAATTGGATGCTTAACCGACTGAGCTGCCCAGGCGTCCCTGAACCTGCTCCTTTTGTACAGCCAGACTCCATGGACATTTTGTTTTCTAAAGATAAGGAATTTGACATTGTTTTGTAGATCACACTCTAACAATCTTTCTACGAGCTAGAGGAAGAAGGAAGTATGGATTTTTTTAAATGTCTCATTGTTCTACCTTCTGGATATTGTCCAAGTGGGGAGAGATACTTTCCAGAATCCTTGAGAAAAGGTAATGGAAACTTTTAGACTGGAGTCTGTCTCAATTATTAAATGTGTGTATGTGCTCATGTATCATTCCTTATCTGTTTCACTGTAGTGATAATAGCAAGTTGTCCTTAAATTAAGATGCATACTGTACTTGCCACCAGATCAAACGACTGAAAAGCTAGCAAGTATTTTAAAATTAGACAAGGCTCAAAGAAAAAAATAATCAGACTGTGTTTAGCTGTAGAGCCATATTTTGGGAGAGAAAGCAAGTAGAAATATTCAAAATGGAAAAATTAACAAAAGGTAAACAAAGAAAACTGGGATAAAATCATGGATCCCATAGAAAAAGAGGGGGGTAGGAGGAAAGATAGGCAAGGATTGAAGAGTCCTTTGGGGGCCTTAATGATCAAGTGATTATGTTTGAAGGATACTTGGTTCTTCTCTCTAGAGCCTCCAAATGTATTGTCTCTCTTGGGGAACACCCCACTCCTTATTTTAAAATTCAGGCCCCACAAGCAGCTCTTGGTTCTGAGATAAGAGCCTATTTCTTGCTTTTATAATACTATAGAGCATGAAACTCGATGAATGATTTTCTCTCTCTTCCAGCCCTAGTATCCTGTAAGCATGCCCAGAGGCTCATGTGTGATGGAACTGACTAATAAATATGATAAACCATTTTCCCAATGTTTTCAAAATTAGGCACACTGATTACCAAATCTCTAAAAGTATTTTTGACAGGCAAAACTGTTTCCTAGTAAAATTAGTCATTATTCTGTGGCTTCTTTTTATGGACCTAGAAAATGCATCAGGCCCTATGGATACAGCAGTGTGAGACAGAGTTGTAACTGCTTTCCAAAGCAACCTGATTTTGCAGGAATGTGAAGTTTATGAGAGCTATCTTTAGAAACACTGAAAAGCTAAAGGGTATTTTACATTCAGCCATGGCTTAAGAAAAAAGCGAGTATCATTATGGTATTCTAAATTCTCATTTATCTTAGAGGAATCTAAACCAGAATTTGCTAAATAATAGACGTAGCATTCAAATTGAGAAGTTATTTCCCACCTGCTAAAAAGAGTAACCAGAAATTGTGTAAGCAATCTGAGTCTTAAAATGGTTGTGTAAAAATTTCAAGATTAAGAATAGGTGCATCTGGGAAACAAGGGCATTATGAATAAGGGATGTTCACATCACTATCACAAACAAGCTAAGTACAGAAAACTCCAAAGAGGAGATATAATACCTAGACTATCAGGAGGAAATCAACGAAAGTAAAAAATAAGAAATCCTAGAACAACCTTTGGCACAATTTCTCCATATTTAAGTAGCCTGGAACTGAATGAGAGCTTTGAGGGAGAGGAGATAGCCTTCAGAGAAAACGTGAATTTATCATCACTGTTACTTGTAGATGGTATTTTTATGGCCCATTCCCCCATTCTCAATGTCACTATATATTGGACTGGATGACACATTGGTACTCACAGGACATATAAGCCATTTTGAGAAAGCTGAAGGAAATGATCAATAGTTGATGACCCTTTGCATTTGTAGGTGGCACAAATTATATTATTTTTAATCAGACATAGAAACATTGTGAAATGTATTTGTCAAAAAAACTTTAAGTTTAAAGTCATAGAAACCCAACTCAAAATAATTTAAGCAGAAAAAAAACCCAGGGGTCTATAGTGGCTGAAGGTATGGAGAAGTTAAGTAATTAATCAAATTCAGGGCTTTAAGAGATGTTATCTACATTCTGTCTGTCTCTCTATCTCTTGAAAGTTCTTCCCATGCATTGGTCAAGATGACACCAGTAAGTCCATGTCCTGCTAGCTTAGTAACACCAGGAATAGGAAGTAGTTTTTTTTTAAAACATCAAAGGAAGATACTTATTAAACTGGCCTGTGACAATATGCTCATTCCTGAGCTAATCACTCAGCCAGGGAGATGGGGGACTCTGATTGGCCAGAGCTGCCAATTAGATATTTAATCCCACACTCTTAAACAGGAGCAGACACCAAGAATTCCAGGTATCTGAGGAAAGCCTCTAATATAAAATATTGAGACCAAAAAGAACCCATCAGAGAAAAAACGAGTTAGAGGTTACAGTACCTAGGTAGGGAGAAGACAATTAAAAAAATGGAAACCTTAAAAGTTTATCCTTAATCTCACCAGAGAAGATAGTGCAAGCATGAAAGAAGAACAAGGTATTATTAAAAAGGAACATTCAGAAGATGACTATGCCTCTTAAATTTTTTTTTAATGGTAGCACAAATGAAAACCTCAATAGCTGGATAAGGAGATATATTTCCAAAACTCTTCCAGAAAGTAACTTAAAAAAATAAAGAGATAGAAAAATTAGAGAGAAAGGAAAATTAAAGAACCAGTCTAGTATGTCCAAAATCCAAGTAACAGGTGCTCCAAAAGAGAAAAAAGAAAAAAATAGACAGGCAAAAATCATCAATAAAATAATTCAAGAAAATGTTCAGGATCAAAGGGATATGTTTCCAAGTTTTAAAAAACTCACAAAGCAAACAGGGCAACAGATAAAAATAAACACACACTAGGACCCATCATCAAGAAATTCAGGATCCTGGGTTTAAAAGGTCCTACATACAAGTCAAGAGAGATAGAGATAGAGAAAGAGAGATATACAAATAGAGAGAGATGGAGATAATATAAATAGGTCACATACTAATGATCAGGAATTGGGATAATTTTAGACTTCTCAACAACATTGCTGGAAGCGAGAAGAAAATGGAACAATGCTTTAAAAATGATTTCCAATCTAGAATTCTATACTGAACCAAATTATCAGTCAATTAGGAAGACATATAAGGTTTTAAAAAATTTACCATTTCATACTCTATTAGGGCGCCACTGCAGGGTGTGCTTTATCAATGAAGAAATCCCTGAATACAGGACCCAGGAGATCCAACACAGGAGAGAGGTAAAGATGTTCTTCAGCACAGTAGCATGGCAGAAAGCAAAGACAGCAACATATCCAGAGTAGCACAGATGGAAAAGCACTGGGAGGTATTTCTAAAAGAAAAATGAACATCACAAAAACAGTTGATGTGACGGGACCTCTTGAAAGGAGATTCAGACACTTGCCAGAAAATACGGAATTTAATTAATGTTTAAGGTTCAGTATGTAGCAAACATGAGGTAATTATTAATCACAAGAGAATCAAAGGTGATTAAAAGGAAAAGTAATCATATTTGACTACAAAGCACACCCACGTACAGTATTTACATAGCCATAAAAAGGTAAAGAACAATATTGATCTAACTGGAATTAAGATATAGGAACACTGAGGAGAGGGGAGGATGTTAAATGCTCATTTTCCACAGTAGGAAGTCAATTAATTATGGCTGAGCTGAAAAAATAAGAAGCAGCAATTATTAAGAGAAACATTTTATTTAGAGAAATAGAATAGTTAAATAAAAATAAATTAGAAGAGGAGAAAATGATTTTCTCTGGAAGGGGGCAAATGGCAAGGCAGACGTGGTTTTTATATAAGTCTGTAAACACGTGCATTTTATGCACATTATAACTTCGCACATAGAAATATAACTTTGATAAATGTAGAAGTTAAAAAAAATCTTATGCTCTCCCTAGTTCATTCTCTACTCTTTGAAATGCTAAGCTTTAGCTTTCTTTGGAATTGACAGCTTTCATGTCAACAATTAGCTAAAAGAAGGTGACAGCAAATAGATTTGTTTTTTGTTTTCTTTTGAGAAGTGCATTTAGTAAGAGTGACATAAATAAAAAGGAGACTGGATAAAGCACGTTGACAGTAAAAGAAATCATTTTGTGCCACAGCCAATTTATTTACACTAACACCAGCCTTTTATTTTTTATTTATTTTTTAAAGTTTTTATTTTAATTCCAATTAGTAAGAGATAATTTTTTTTAAATATGCCATTTTCTTTATTAAGAAGACATCATACTGAATGAACTATTGGATAGTATGTTTTGCTTTCAGTTATAAATAAGTCACTATCATAAAACTGCTAGAACTCATATAAGATACAGTTTTATATTAGCTTCAGGTATATAATGTAGTAATCCAACACAAGCCTTTTATTTTTTAGAAGACTGATTTTCCATAGTAGATAAATGCTGGAAGACTATTATACTTTTCGCTTGGCACAATCAATAAAATTACCTCACAGCAATCATTTAATAACTTTTAGACTCTTATATATAAAATCAGAACAATGACTTCTAAAATTGATAAGTACTCGATCAATAAAATCTTTTTCTCTCCAACCAGATTCTTTCTCAGAATGAACTCATTTTTATCAGTATTGTCAAAAACTGTGAAATTAAAAATTAACTACTTGTGTTATCATAGAAATAAAAATAAAATAGCTTTCTAGTCAGTTACATATGAGTTGCAGCCCTCAGCTTGCTCACAGTTTGGTATTAGCTGGGGAGACAAAAATGTGAGCGGATACAACGTGAACACACAATTATAACGGAACATGGCCAGGGTCCAAATGGGGCATTGGGAATGAAATAGAGGGTATGTATAACTTCCTGGGGATGAGAGGGGGACATTTCAGGCAGAGAACCCCCTTCTGAAAGGCCAGGAAAGCATGAGCTGCTGGTAGCCTCTAGCTCAGTATATAGATGGACACAGGGAATCCAACACAAGGTAAATGCCAGGCCAAGAAAAGGCCATTAGACAGGGAGGGGGCACATTCAGTGGGGTGCACAGGAGCAGGGTGGTCCTGAGAGATGAAAACAGAACAGTAACAGTTGAGATATACTCTTGGCAATCAAGGTCTGAAGGTCAGAATATTAGGAAGAAGAGTGGGCCTGGGAGAATCATCTAGAGAGAGTGGGAGCCATTCGGAATTCCACGGTTTCTCCTCAGGCCTCCTGTTAGGATCAGGTCTGAGCTATAAGCAGAACCAGTAAGTAGGTCATCTGCTACTTCAGGCTTGGCCTAGATCTCCTCACTAGAGCCTTTTAACCTATTTTAACTGTACAGTTCAGTAGTATTTCATCATATTCACTGTTGTGTAACAGATCTCTGGAACTTTTTCATCTTGCAAAACTGAAACTCTACACACATTCTGTTCTCTTAGATTTTCCCTCCATTTTGGGAGACCCACCAGATATTTAAAGGACCAGCATCTTCCACTTGAGTCATCCCACTTGGAGGAGTTCAGCACCCCAACCCAGGCACATTGAAGCTCCAAGTATTGGCATTTTCCAAAATCTATTAGAGTACTAGGGTGGAATTCTCAAGTTTATCCCTTTTTCCCTAAGCACTTCAGCAAAGATTTGCAACCAGCTGCATGAATCAGCATCTGGTTTGAAAGGAGATCAATATAGCTTAGTGTTCCCAATAAAATAAGAACAGAGAACCAATTTAATTATTATGCTTCTGTTGAGCTTTCTATCCCCAAAGCTAATTATTTTTCGGTAAGGATCTCCACCTTGATTATAGCCCACGTTACACAAAATTTAGAATTCAATAATGTTGCATCCAGCTTCAGGGAGTCAGGCTCAGCAAACATATTTTTATTAGCTAAAAGTTCTGGCAAAGGGAGTAGCCCTGACAAAAGCAAAAAGGTTGGGGGGGGGGGGGGCAGACAGAAAGACTGACTAGACTTTGGGGTAGAGTCTTTCAGAATTTCTTTCAATATGAATAGATTTTCCCACAAATTAAACTTAGAAGCATTCGTTATAGCACAAGTCAGCTTTACTTGAGTCTGTTTCAGATATTATGACTTCATCTCTGACAAATGGATTTAAGCTACTGGAGATGCTGAGTGAATGCAGCATCTGGCTATAATTCGAGTTAGCTTCATTTTGTTCATCATCTTTGGCACCATCTCCAGATTCTTCCTATGGGTCCTTAAGCAAGTAAGGGAAGGAGGAGAAATTACAGGAGGAGATAGTACCCTCTAGCATCTCCTCTACAGTCTGGTGTCACAGGTGTTAGGGGAAACCTGTCAGGTTTTAGGGAAAGCATGAAAAGCAGACTTTGAGATGGGGATTAGCATATAAGAAATTATTGGGAAATGCTCTTGGAAACATCACCTGTGAGGGAAGGGAAGGAGTCAGCCTTGGGCAAAAGGAGAAGATGGGCCTCAGACAATTACAAGGGGGCCTCTTAGGGTATTCAACTTGTCCCAGTTTGCCTAAGACTGTTCCAGTTTTAGCATTTAAAGTCTCACATCTTGGGAAACCCCTCAGTCCCAGGCAAACCAGGATGGTTGGTCACCCTAGGCCCTCTGGAACTGGGATGTCCCAGTTGAGATATCCTGAATTATAACCAGGTGGCTGGGCCTTTAAGCCCCTGAATCAACCATTCAGTAGATAGGGGATGTCCTCCTAACCTCCAAGGAAGCATAACTGTGGATGATGTACCTCTCTTTAGCCAAGGGCAATGTTTGGAGAGGGATTCAGCGGTGAGCTGTCAGTTACCAACTCTTTCAGCAGCTGGAGCAATGAGCACTTCCTTCCTGAAAGAGGCAATGTTGGGAGGTGCCGGATTTTGCAGTAAGTTACACTCTGGGCTCTCAGAAAGTCCATGAATATTGATGCATCCAAAGGTGGATCCAGTTAGTCCCTTACAGAGCAATCACCTTAATCTGGAAAACCAAAGGCCCAAAACTAAGTGCCACCCCCAACAGATGCTGCTGCTGAGTTCTTGGTACTTAGAGAAATGTGGCCAACCATCTATCTATTTGAGGAGCTGTTCCAGCCCTTTGATACTGATACGTCATTGTTCAGGTGACATGAATTTTGGTGGCTCCAACCCATCTTCCTCTTTCATTTCAGGAGAGGGGCTCTGGCCAAGCCAAGAGTACACAATGAGCTTCGGGAGGATAATGGCTGTCCTACCTGCTAAGGCCAATATAATCCTATATATGTCAGAAGCATGTGCTGAGGAGTCAGCTAGCCTGCATTCCCTTCCATCCCTAACCTTGTGGCCAAGTTGTTAATGTCTCTAAACTTCAGTTGCCTCATCTACAGATGAGGCTAACAAGGCCTACTTTTTAGGGTTCTTGTTAAGATTAAATGAAATTTAGATAGACATACAGATATATGTTGAAAGGTACTATATTTTTTTTATTATGTTATGTTAATCCCCATACATTACATCATTAGTTTTTGATGTAATGTTCCATGATTCATTGTTGCATATAACACCCAGTGCTCCATTCAATACGTGCCCTCTTTAATACCCATCACCAGGCTAATCCATCCCCCCACCCCCCTCCCCTCTAGAACCCTCAGTTTGTTTTTCAGACTATGGACTCTGAAAGGTACTATATCTTAATGATTAAGAACTCACATTTTCTTGATTTCATATTATTGGCTCCACTATTCACTAGCTATATGTCATATGTCTCTGGGTAAGTTATTAGTTTCTATATACCTCAATTTCCTCACCTGTAAAATGAGCTATAGTGAGGATCAAATGAAACCATCTATTTAAATGACTATAGCTAGAGCATAACACCCAGATAAGTGCTCAGTATAAGTTAACTCATTATTATTCAGAGTCCTAGCACAGTGTTTGGCATATCGTAAGTGTTCATCAAATTGTTATTAAGATGGAGATACAATTCCTGCAATTAATAATGAAACAATAATAGAACACCTCCTCCTTCTGATGATGCTTCTCTTTTCCTTTTTGAATGGGGCATTTTGGGTGGTGAAACTTGGAGGTGCATGAGCCTTCTTAGGAAGTGCCTTTGGGACAGAAGAGCTGAGAGTTTGGAGTAGTGTTTGGGTAAGAATAATGGGGGCTCTGGCTGCTTGGGACTGGCTATTTCCTGGCCCAGTGGTTCTTAAAGATTTTTATTTATTTATTTATTTGACAGAAAGAGACACAGCGAGAGAGGAAACACAAGCAGGGGGAGTGGGAGAGGGAGAAGCAGGCTTCCCGCTGAGCAGGGAGCCTGATGCAGGGCTCGAACCCAGGACCCTGGGCTCATGACCTGAGCTGAAGGCAGACGCTTAATGACTGAGCCACCCAGGTGCCCCACCAGTGGTTCTTAAATAATGGCTTGAGACCAACACTATCATCAACTGGGAACTTATTAGAAGTGCAAATTCTTGGGTTTCACCCCAGACCTACTGAATCTGAAACTCTGTGGCTGAGGCACAGCGATCTGTTTCAACAAGTCCTTCAGATGATTCTGCTGCATACTCAAGTTTGAGAACCGATATCCTAAGCTTTGGAAATGAGACGAGAGCAATCTTAAATTTTTCATGTTAGATGGGGAATAGTGCTTCTGGAGACAAGTGACTCCCAGCAAATTCCTTCAAGGATGTCCATAATTGGACATCAACCCTTGGAGCCGGCCTTCTTTGGGGCAAGCAGTGAGAGAGGACCAGTGCCACCTCTCTGTTATGCCATATCATAATGTGTAGATGCAGCTCAGTTACTCTGTGCATGCTTGACCCATAGCAGGTGTTCAATAAATAGCTACTGAGCTAAGGAGACAGGAAGTCTATGCAGAGGACAAAAGTCCTCAATACATTTCATTGCTTATGCCACCACAGTCCCTTTTCATGCAAATCCTGGAACAAGGAACTACTCATGTGTGGGACTCCTTACTGTACACCTATGTGACTGACTTGGCATAGCTGTTCAGTTGAAAAAGCACATGGTTTCTTTCAGGCTAGGGATATAGCCATCCATCACCTAAACTACCCATGTGGCCAGTACCCCATTCCCATACTCAAATTTCTAAAATATTAGAGATTTATGGAATCAGGAGAAAACCCACTGAAAAATCTCCCCCCATCCAAAGGTTTTGATAGTCAGTATAGCTCATTGCTATCAATCACATATACCTTGGAATCATATAGATGTGATCATATACATGAAATAATCATACACATGAAAACTGACATTACTGAGAAAAAGTTGAAATACTTGTTTCTGTATTTTTGTTTTAAGATATGAAAGCATATGGGAGTCCTGTTGGGTACAAATGGCTCTGTATTTTCTAAATCTCTAAAACAAAATGTGTAAGAATCTTCTGCTCGAAATTCCATATGGCTTTAATTAATTCACAAAGTGAGTAAATGTATTTTCCATTTAATGGTAAAGGCTTTTGGCAGTAGGACCACTTACTTTGCACTAGTTAATGGAGCATTAAGAAAAAGACAGAGAAACATTAATCATATTTGAAAACATGCCTAGTTTTGTTGTTAGGCTATTAACCACTTATAGCACTACTTATTAAAATGATATAAAATATTCAAAGAGAATTATCTTAAAATTAGTACTATCATATAAAAGTTAATAAACCAAGACGCAATATTCTCTAAAACTAAACAAATAGAAAACATCATATCTCCAGCTACGAAATAATGCCATTTTCCCACTTAAATCATCTTATCATTTCAAACAGGAGACTTTACCAGTTGTCACACTTTCTCTGAGTAAAATGAACAGAAAAAGTAAAAATATTGACCACAAGATTTATTTAAAAATGTTGTTTGTTCTTTAAAAAGAGAGAGAAACTGTAAATTCCCCAACAACGAAGGTATCATGAGCAGCTCAAAGACAGCTTCCTTAAAAAGTACTGCTTTTTGCTTTCAAAGAGACTTTGTCTTTTGTATTACTATTGATTTCTATCCATATAGTGAGGGTACTGCACATAACACCAAGGTCATTTCATCCCTCAATTTATAAAGATTGCTTTCAAGCTGAACACATGGGATAATGATGAATGCTGCCTTATTTAGAGCAGATGGGATCATCTTGGCAGAGTCAAAAACTGTATTTGGCATAGTGGTAAACTATATGAGAACAGTTCTTGAGGGATGAGATGGTGTTGGATGAATTCCAAGACAGTATACACTAACCCATTGAGAAATCCAAGATGTAATAGTTTGCTAGGGCTGCCATAACAACTGGGTGGCTTAAACAACCGAAATGTATTCTCTCACAGTTCTGGAGGCTAGAAGTCCAAGATCAAGATGTCAGCAGGTTTTCTTTTTTCCTTAGGCCTCTCTCCTTGGCTTGCAGATGGCCACCTTCTCACTATATCCTCACAAGGTTGTTCTGTGTTGTATCATAATCTCCTCTTCTTATAAGGACATAGCCATATTGTATTGTGGCCACCCTAATGACCCAATTTTAACTTAATTACCTCTGTAAAGGCCCTATTTCCAAATACAGTCACATTCTGAGGTACTAGGGATTAGGACTTCAATATATGAATCTCAAGGGGGCAGAATTCAGCCCACAACAGGAAATAACAAAATTCTTCTAGCTTTGGGAATGTAACTTTTCTTCATTCACTCATTAAATTGCAATTATTCATATAATGAACAAATAACTGTGAATTTCAACTGTAATAACTGGCCTGGCCCAAGAGGTGACTGAAAATGTTCCTACGGAAATAACAATTCAACCAACATTTGAAAAATTAGTAAATATGAAACAAATGAAGGGGGGAGAAGGGGTTTTAGAGACAAAATAGTATATATGAAGACTCCTGTGTCAAGGAGTATGTGTGAAGGAGCAAAAGAAGGACACTATAGCCAGATCAGGAAGATAGAGAGGAAGTTGGGGACCAGAGAAGGATGGAGAAATAGGTAGAGGCCATACAGGGAGGGTCTTGTGGCATAGATTAAGGATTTTGTGTCTATTTAATGAGTAATGATTTTAAAGTGTTTAAAATTAAAGTGTTTATTTTTTATTTTTGAGAGAGAGAGAGCATGAGTGGTGGGGCTGGGGCAGAGAGAGAGAGGGAGAGAGAATCTTTTTTATTTTAAAGATTTGTTTATTTCTTTTAGAGAGAGAGAGCACGGGGCGGGGAGGGGCAGAGGGAGAGGGCGAAAGAGAATCCTCAAGCAGACTCCAGCTGAGCATGCAGCCCAACACGGGGCTTGATCCCAGAACCCTGAGATCATGACCTGAGCTAAAACCAAATGTCCAATGCTTAACCGACTGAGCCACCCAGGTGCCCCTAAAATTAAAGTGTTTTAAATCTGGGGAGGAGGGCATCTGTGTGGGCCAGTTTGTTGAGCATCTGACTCTTGGTTTTGGCTCAGATCATGATCTCAGGATCATGGGATCGAGCCCCCAGTCAGGCTCCACACTCAGTGCAGAGTCTGCTTGTCCCTCTCCCTTCCCCTCTGCCCCTCCCCCCCCACTCTCTTGCTCATGCACTCTCTCTCTAAAATAAATAAATAAATAAATAAATAAATAAATAAATAAATAAAATCTTAAAAAAATAAATCTGGGGAGGGGGATGAGGATGGAAGTAATCTTACGACTTTGAGAATAGATCATGGATAGTGGTAGAGAGGAAGTAGGCAAGCAAGTTAGGAGGTATTTGCAGAGGTTTAGGACATGGTGGAGAGACAAAAGAGATTGACAGGTTCAAAAATATTTAAGAGGTAAAATAAAAAGAATTAGATTAATGATAGATTATACATGTGTGTTGGGGAATGGTGATGAAGAGAAATGAATTGAGAAATAATTACTAGATTTTGGCCTTTTAAAACTGGATGAATAGTGGTAACATTCCCTGAGATAGAGATCAGTAGGATAGTATAGGGTCATGTTTGGAAGAAATGCCATGTTTTCCTTTGGATCTTGTTGAGTTTGAGATGCCTTTATGATATCAAAGAGGTATAAATTAGACAGACATGCTGGTCTAGAATGCAGACTAAAGGTTTGGGCAAAAGATACAAATGTGATTTCTTTCTTTATGGGTGGCAACTGAAGATGAAGAGGTGGATAAAATCAGCCAGAGACTATAGAGTGAGAACAAGAGTAGGTGTAGAACCAAGCCTTGAGGAACTTTAACATTTCATGGTCACAGACAGATGAACCTGCAAGGGAGACCAGGCAGAAACAAGCAGAGAAGTAAAAGGAGAACCAGTGGTACATAGTGTCGAGCTGTCAAGAGTGTTTCAAGAGGTGTATGCAGTCAATTTGTATAATGTCACTACGAGACTAAGAATTGAAAATGCCCTTTGTATTCATTGACATGAAGGTCTTCAGTGACATGATGGGGCAGAATGCACAGGGGCATGGTTGGAGAGTGATGAGAGGTGGTGAAATAGAAATGGGTATGTCTTGGGTGTGGCTCCCCCAGAAGCAGATGCTGAGACAGGATTTAACTTCACGTGGTTTATTTGGGAGACAATCCCAGGAAGCAACAGTAAGGGAGAAGGGAAGTGAGAAGGAAAGGGAAAGAACCATGTAAAAGGTGAGGTACTGAGCATATTATTGCTGTGGCAACTGTTACTCAGTCCTGCTGGGTACCTCTGGGAGCCAATGCAGAACATACCTCAGAGTTATGCTCATCTCACCTAGGGACTAGGAAGTTTCATATTTATCTTCCAACTTCCATCCATCATTTGCTGAGGGATGTTCCCATGGACACAAATTCCCCAAAACTTCTGGTGTACCCTGCACTAGGACTAGAGAGAAGCCTCTGGGGTGGGGGGCTGAGGGGCGTCCCAGGTGCTTAAATTAGGATGCCACTGACCTGTTCTGGAAGCTGAGTGCTGCAAGAAGTTGAGCGGAGAACCGACTGTGTCAGCCTTACGATGCAGTCCGTACGGATAGTACAGACAACTCAAGGGATTTGGAGATGAGGAATAGGAGGGAAATTTGGAGTTGGCTGGAGTGAGATAAAAGGTTAAGAGAGATTATTTTGGGGGGAGGAGCAAGATGGTGAAGGAGTAGGAGACCTGGATTTCATCTGGTCCCAGGAATTCAGCTGGATAGGGGTCAAACCATTCTGAACACCTACGAACTCAACAGGAGAGCGAAGAAAAGAATAGCAGCAACTCTCTGAACGAAAAGCGACCACTTTCTGGAAGGTAGGACGTGCGGAGAAGTGAATCCGAGGCAAAATTCAGGAAGATAGATGGTGGGGAAGGGGGCCTCCGTCGGCCACTTCTGGCAAGTGATAGCGCAGCAGAGCACAAAATCGGAACTTGTAGAAGTCGGCTCTGCTGAGGGACATCGCTCCAGTGGCTAAGCGGGGGGTGGAACCCTCGCAGGACAGTGTGGTCTCAGGACCCTCGGGGTCACAGGAAGACCGGGGGTGCCTGAGTGCGGCAGAGCTCCCAGGTATCGGAGCGGGGAAGCCGGCTGCAGAGACGGAGCCAAGGCACGGGCTCTCAGCTCGGGGTTGCCATAGACCATGATCCACGGCACAGTCGGGCCACTGCTCCTCCAGCAGGGACCCAACAAGCGGCAGATCCGAGGAGACTCCCCTTCCTCCCCCAGGAGGAGCGGCGCGGGAGCACACCGGAGGGATCTGCTGGGTTTGGAGACTCCACACGGGGTCATGTGCCAGAGATAGAAATGCTCGGTCACAGGCCGGGTGAGCACGGAGTGCGGCCGGAGACCGGGGAGACGGGAGTGACTGACTGCTTTTCTCTGGGGGCGCACTGAGAAGCGGGACCCCGAGTTCTCGGCTCCTCCGGGGCGGAGATTGGGAGGCCGCTGTTTTCACTCTCCGCCTCCAAAGCTGTACGGAAAGCTTGCAGGGAACAAAAGCTCCCGAGAGCAAACCCGAGCAGAATACTTAGCCCGGACCGGGCAAGGGCGGGGCAATTCGCCTCTGGCAAAGACATTTGGGAACCACGGCAACAGGCCCCTCCCCCAGAAGATCAGCAAGAACAGCCAGCCAAGACCAAGTTTACTGATCAATGAGAACAGCAGAACTCCAGTGCTAGGGGAATACTGCACAGAGAATCCATGGCTTTTTTACCATGATTCTTTAGTCTCTCAAAGTTAATTTTTTTTAACTTTTTCTTTTTTTTTAATTTTTCTTTTTCCCTTTTTCAACCAACAACTTATCAATTCCTTTTTAAAAAATATTTTTTATTTTTCATTTTTAGAGTCATATTCTATCCCTTCATAGTAGTTAACCTTACTTTTGGTATGTATATATATATATATATATATATATATATATATATAAAAGTTGTTCTCTCTTTAAAATTTTGGGATACAGTTTTTTCTAACAGACCAAAATATACCCTAAATCTCTAGTGTATGGCTTTATTCTAGTCTCCTGCCTGATCACATTCTCTCCCTTTTTTTTTAAATCCTCTTCTTTCTTTTTTCAACCAACTTCTTATCTTATCAATTCCTTTTATAAAATCTTTTATAATTTCCATCTTTGCAGTCATATTCCATCCCTTCATAGTATTTATCCTTATTTTTGTACACATATAAGTAACACATAAGTATTCTGGTTTTTTGTTTGTTTGTTTTTATCTTTTACTTTTTTTTTTCTTTTCTTTTTCCTTTCTTTCCCTTTCTTTTCCCCCGGTTTCAGGTCTCTTCTGATTTGTTTAGTGTATATTTCTCTGGGGTTGTTGTTACCCTGTTACCATTTTGTTCTCTCATTCATCTATTCTCCTCTGGACAAAATGACAAGATGGAAAAAATCACCTCAACAAAAAGAATAAGAAGCAGTACCGACTGCCAGGGACCTAATCAATACGGACATTAGTAAGATGTCGGAACTAAATTTCAGAATTATGATTTTAAAGATACTAGCTGGGCTTGAAAAAGGCATAGAAGATACTAGAGAATCCCTTTCTGGAGAAATAAAAGAACTAAAATCTAACCAAGTCAAAATCAAAAAGGCTATTAATGAGGTGCAATCAGAAATGGAGGCTCTTGGGGCGCCTGGGTGGCTCAGTCGTTAAGCGTCTGCCTTCGGCTCAGGTCATGGTCCCAGGGTCCTGGGATCGAGCCCCGCATCGGGCTCCCTGCTCAGCGGGAGGCCTGCTTCTCCCTCTCCCACTCCCCCTGCTTGTGTTCCTTCTCTCACTCTGTCTCTGTCAAATAAATAAATAAAATCTTTAAAAAAAAAAAAAAAAAGAAAGAAATGGAGGCTCTAACTTCTAGGATAAATGAGGCAGAAGACAGAATTAGTGACATAGAAGACCAAATGATGGAAAATAAAGAAGCTGAGAAAAAGAGAGATAAACAACTACTGGATCACGGGGGCAGAATTCGAGAGATAAGCGATACCATAAGATGAAACAATATTAGAATAATTGGGATCCCAGAAGAAGAAGAAAGAGAGAGAGGGGCAGAAGGTATATGGGAGCAAATTATAGCAGAGAACTTCCCTAATTTGGGGAAGGAAACAGGCATCAAAATCCAGGAGGCACAGAGAACCCCCCTCAAAATCAATAAAAATAGGTCAACAGCCCGACATCTAATAGTAAAATTTACGAGTCTCAGAGACAAAAAGAAAATCCTGAAAGTAGCTCAGGAGAAGAGATCTGTAACCTACAATGGTAGAAACATTAGATTGGCAACAGACCTATCCACAGAGACCTGGCAGGCCAGAAAGGACTGGCATGATATATTCAGAGCACTAAATGAGAAAAATATGCAGCCAAGAATACTATATCCAGCTAGGCTGTCATTGAAAATAGAAGGAGAGATAAAAAGCTTCCAGGACAAACAAAAACTAAAGGAATTTGCAAACACGAAACCAGCCCTATAAGAAATATTGAAAGGGGTCCTCTAAGCAAAGAGACAGCCTAAAAGTAACATAGACCAGAAAGGAACACAGACAATATACAGTAATAGTCACGTTACAGGCAATACAATGGCACTAAATTCCTCTTTCAATAGTTACCCTGAATGTAAATGGGCTAAATGCCCCAATCAAAAGACAAAGGCTATCAGATTGGATAAAAAAACAAGACCCATCAATATGCTGTCTGCAAGAGACTCATTTTAGAACCAAAGACACCCCCAGATTGAAAGTGAGGGGGTGGAAAACCATTTACCATGCTAATGGACACCAAAAGAAAGTTGGGGTGGCAATCCTTATATCAGACAAATTAGATTTTAAACCAAAGACTGTAATAAGAGATGTGGAAGGACACTATATCCTACTTAAAGGATCTATCCAACAAGAAGATCTAACAATTGTAAATATCTATGCCCCTAACCTGGGAGCAGCCAATTATATAAGCCAATTAATAACAAAAGCAAAGAAACACATCGACAACAATACAATAATAGTGGGGGACTTTAACACCCCCCTCACTGAAATGGACAGATCATTTAAGCAAAAGATCAACAAGGCAATAAAGACTTTAAATGACACACTGGACCAAATGGACTTCACAGATATATTCAGAACATTCCATCCCAAAGCAACAGAATACACATTCTTCTCTAGTGCCCATGGAACATTCTCCAGAATAGATCACATCCTAGGTCATAAATCAGGTCTCAACCGGTACCAAAAGATTGGGATCATTCCCTGCCTATTTTCAGACCACAATGCTTTGAAACTAGAACTCAATCACAAGAGGAAAGTCGGAAACAACTCAAATACATGGGGGCTAAAGAGCATCCTACTGAAGAATGAATGGGTCAACCAGGAAATTAAAGAAGAATTTAAAAAATTCATGGAAACAAATGAAAATGAAAACACAACTGTTCAAAATCTTTGGGATGCAGCAAAGGCAGTCCTAAGAGGAAAGGATATAGCAATACAAGCCTTTCTCAAGAAACAAGAAAGGTCTCAAATACACAACCTAACCCTACACCTAAAGGAGCTGGAGAAAGAACAGCAAATAAAGCCTAAACCCAGCAGGAGAAGAGAAATGATAAAGTTCAGAGCAGAACTCAATGAAATAGAAACCAAAAGAACAGTAGAACAGATGGACAAAACTAGGAGCTGGTTCTTTGAAAGAATTAACAAGATTGATAAACCCCTGGCCAGACTTATCAAAAAGAAAAGAGAAATGACCCAAATCAACAAAATCATGAATGAAAGAGGAGAGATCACAACCAACACCAAAGAAATACAAACAATTATAAGAACATATTATGAGCAACTCTATGCCAGCAAATTAGATCATCTGGAAGAAATGGATGCATTCCTAGAGATGTATCAACTACCAAAACTGAACCAGGAAGAAATAGAAAACCTGAACAGACCTATAACCACTAAGGAAATTGAAGCAGTCATCAAAAATCTCCCAACAAACAAGAGCCCAGGGCCAGATGGCTTCCCAGGGGAATTCTACCAAACATTTAAAGAAGAATTAATACTTACCTATTCTTCTGAAACTGTTCCAAAAAAATAGAAATGGAAAGAAAACTTCCAAACTCGTTTTATGAGGCCACCATTACCTTGATCCCCAAACCAGACAAAGACCCCATCAAAAAGGAGAATTATAGACCAATATCCTTGATGAACATGGATGCAAAAATTCTCACCAAAATATTAGCCAATAGGATCCAACAGTACATTAAAAGGATTATTCACCAAGACCAAGTGGGATTTATCCCTGGGCTGCGAGGTTGGTTCAACATCTGCAAATCAATCAATGTGATACAATACATTAATAAAAGAAAGAACAAGAACCATATGATCCTCTCAATAGACGCAGAAAAAGCATTGGACAAAGTACAGCATCCTTTCTTGATCAAAACTCTTCAGAGTGTAGGGATAGAGGGTACATACCTCAATATCATAAAAGCCATCTATGAAAAACCCACAGCGAATATCATCCTCAATGGGGAAAAACTGAGAGCTTTCCCGCTAAGGTCAGGAATGCAGCAGGGATGTCCACTATCACCACTGCTATTCAACATAGTACTAGAAGTCCTAGCCACAGCAATCAGACAACAAAAAGAAATAAAAGGCATCCAAATCAGCAAAGAAGAAGTCAAACTCTCACTCTTTGCAGATGATAGGATACTTTATGTGGGAAACCCAAAAGACTCCACCCCAAAACTGCTAGAACTCATACAGGAATTCAGTAAAGTGGCAGGATAGAAAATAAATGCACAGAAATCAGTGGCATTCCTATACGCCAACAACAAGACAGAAGAAAGAGAACTTAAGGAGTCGATCCCATTTACAATTGCACCCCAAACCATAAGATACCTAGGAATAAATCTAACCAAAGAGGCAAAGAATCTGTACTCAGAAAACTATAAAATACTCATGAAAGAAATTGAGGAAGACACAAAGAAATGGGAAAACGTTCCATGCTCATGGATTGGAAGAACAAATATTGTGAAGATGTCAATGCTACCTACAGCAATCTACACATTCAATGTAATCTCTATCAAAATACCATCAACTTTTTTCAAAGAAATGGAACAAATAATCCTAAAATTTGTATGGAACCAGAAAAGACCCCGAATAGCCAGAGGAATGTTGAAAAAGAAAAGCAAAGCTGGTGGCCTCACAATTCTGGACTTCAAGCTCTATTACAAAGCTGTCATCATCAAGACAGTATGGTACTGGCACAAAAACGGACACATAGATCAATGGAACAGAATAGAGAGCCCAGAAATGGACCCTCAACTCTATGGTCAACTAATCTTTGACAAAGCAGCAAAGAATGTCCAATGGAAAAAAGACAGTCTCTTCAACAAATGGTGTTGGGAAAGTTGGACAGCCACATGCAGAAGAATAAAACTGGACCATTTCCTTACACCACACACAAAAATAGACTCAAAATGGTTGAAAGACCTAAATGTGAGACAGAAGTCCATCCAAATCCTAATGAACACAGGCAGCAACCTCTTCGACCTCAGCCGCAGCAACTTCTTCCTAGAAACATCGCCAAAGGCAAGGGAAGCAAGGGCAAAAATGAACTATTGGGACCTCATCAAGATAAAAAGCTTTCGCACAGCAAAGGAAACAGTCAACAAAACCAAAAGACAACCAACAGAATGGGAGAAGATATTTGCAAATGACATATCAGGTAAAGGGCTAGTATCCAAAATCTATAAAGAACTTCTGAAACTCAACACCCAAAGAACAAATGATCCAATTAAGAAATGGGCAGAAGACATGAACAGACATTTTTCCAAAGAAGACATCCAAATGGCCAACAGACACATGAAAAAGTGCTCAACATCGCTCGGCATCAGGGAAATCCAAATCCAAACCTCAATGAGATACCACCTCACACCAGTCAGAATGGTTAAAATTAACAAGTCAGGAAACAACAGATGTTGGCCGGGATGTGGAGAAAGGGGAACCCTCGTACACTGTTGGTGGGAATGCAAGCTGGTGCAGCCACTCTGGAAAACAGTATGGAGGTTCCTCAAAAAGTTGAAAATAGAGCTACCATCCGACCCAGCAATTGCACTACTGGGTATTTACCCCAAAGATACAAATGTAGGGATCTGAAGGGGTACGTGCACCCCGATGTTTATAGCGGCAATGTCCACAATAGCCAAACTATGGAAAGAGCCAAGATGTCCATCGACAGATGAATGGATAAAGAAGAGGTGGTATACAATGGAATATTATGCAGCCATCAAAAGGAATGAAATCTTGCCGTTTGCAACGACATGGATGGAACTGGAGGGTATTATGCTGAATGAAATAAGTCAATCAGAGAAAGACATGTATCATATGACCTCACTGATAGGAGGAATTCTTAATCTCAGGAAACAAACTAAGTATTGCTGGAGTGGTGGGGAGTGGGAGGGATAGGATGGCTGGGTGACACACATTGGGGAGGGTATGTGCTATGGTGAGCGCCGTGAATTGTGTAAGACTTGAATCACAGACCTGTACCTCTGAAACAAATAATATATGTTTAAAAAGAAAAAAAAGAAGAGGATAGCAGGAAGGGAAAAATGAAGGGGGGGGGGAATCGAAGGGGGAGACAAACCATGAGAGACTACGGACTCTGAGAAACAAACTGAGGGTTCTAGTAAGTGGAGGATGGGTTAGCTTGGTGACGGGTATTAAAGACGGCACGTACTGCATGGAGCACTGGGTGTTATACGCAAACAATGAATCATGGAACACTACATCAAAAACTAATGATGTAATGTATGGTGATTAACATAACAATAAAAAATGAAAAGAAAGAGATTATTTTGTTGTTTAAAAGGGAGAGATTTAAAAGTTCACAGGAAGGGTCTCATGGCTGTGTAATATTTGTGTGTCTGCATGTGTGTGTGTGTTTGTGTGTGTGTGTGTGTACATACTACATCTTTATTCATTTGTCTATCAGTGGACACTTGGGTGGCTTCCACATTGTAGCTATTGTAAAACATAGAGGTGCAAATACCTTTTTAAATTAGTGTTTTCATTTTCTTTGGGCAAATGCTCAATAGTGGAATTACTGGATCATATGGTATTTCTATTTTTAATTTTTTGAGGAACCTCTATACTTTTTTCCACAGTGGCTATACCAATTTACATACCTACCAACAGTATGCAAGCCCTCCTTTGTCTCCACACTCTTACCAACATTTGTTTCTTGTGTTGTTGATTTTAGCCATTCTGACAGGTGTGAAGTAATATCTCATTCTGGTTTTGACTTGCATTTCCCTGAGAGTTAGTGATATTGAACATCTTTTGATGTGTCTGTTGGTCATCTGTATGTCTTCTTTGGAAAAGTGTCTATTCAGGTTCTCTGCTCATTTTTTATTGGATTACTTGGTGTTTAGGTGTTGAATTGTATAAATTCTTTATATATTTTGGATATTAACCCCTTATCAGATATATCATTGTGCCATTTGTGACAACATGGATAGACCCACAGGGTATTATGCTAAGTGAAATAAGTCAAATTGAAAAAGACAAATACCACCTGATTTCATTCATATGTGGAATCTAAAACAAAAACAAATGAAGAAACAAACAAAAGGCAGCATCAGACCTATAAGTACAGGGAACAAACTGATGTTTGCCAGAAGCGAGGGGAGTGGGGGATTGGGCAAAATGGGTGAAGGGGAGAGGAAGTTACAGGCTTCCAGTTATGGAATGAATAAGTCACAGGAATAAAACACACAGCATAAAGAATATAGTCAATGATATTGTAATAGTGATGTAATGGGACAGATGATAGCTATGCTTGTGGTTTATATAGCATAATGTATAAACTTGTCAAATCACTTTGTTGTACACCTGAAACTAATGTAACATTGTGTGTCAACTATACTAAAAAAAGTTCATGGGAAGGAAATGAATGAGAGAGAGATTAGCATATAAAAGAAAGGATAATCAGTTACACAAGCTGACTACTCATCTTTCAGAACATGGTTGATAGATATATCAACTTCTGTACTCCATATTGTCTTCATTTCCATACCATTTATAATCATGATTACTACCTATACGTATTAGCAGGCAAAAATTTGTGTAAACAAGATAAAAATCATCACATGCATTAAATGACTTCCTGTACAGTTTTTAATATATGACAATCTGCTGAGAGGCTAACTGGGAAGGACTAAAGGATGAGGCATGCTGGGCTGCTTTAGGGGGTTTTAAGTGGCAGCAGTATGGGAGAGTTTCATTTTCAAATGGGAGTAATAAGTCAACATATTCTTCACAATGCTACATATATTCTTCTGGGTGATTGAGTTATATTAAAGGATGATGTAAGCTGAATTTTTAGACCAGTCTTTTCAATTTACACTGAATTCTTTATTTTAGTCCTACTATTGAGGGTTTTTTCCCTGCCAAAGTACCTCATGTCACAGCCAGCAAAAGCTTTTAGTCTCTGCTTATTTGCATTCCATTTCTTTAAATTTAGCACATCTAACCAAATCAAATATGTGTTTGGCAATTTGCAACATCTCTGAATACTTGCTGATCTTAGACATTAAGATACAATGTTTTATAGAATAATCATCAAAGTATGTCCACTAAAATTTATCTTAAATTTTGGTTTTTGTATTTTCATCCCTATCCATCATTTATTATTCAATAATTTTATTAAGTATTTCTTGAGAGGTAGTCAATATGTGTATTTTAGATATAATAATGAATAATAAAAATACAATAAATGATCCAGACATGTTTGTATAACTATAGATCAGCATTCATTCATTCACTTCATTTGTTATAGCCTCTCTATATAAGGGAATTCTCTGCAAATAACCCCCAGGGAAGGCCAAAAGGACTTGGCCTGGACACTAACAGCATCTGCTGTAACCACCGACCTTGCCTTAATTCCAACTTCAGTTATGGATACTTGTAATCACTTGAGCACCATTAGCCTAGGCCTCTATCCTTAGATCAGCATTTGATTTTACCTAACCTTAGGACAGTAGTAATTTTACCAAGTGGTGACAATGGCATGTATAGGTTAAGATCATGGGCAGGGTGAAGTAGAGAAGAGTGTTAACTTCAGTGTGAAATCAATGTTAGCTGAGTAATGTGCTTTCAAGTCATTCACCTGTAAAAGGCACCATTGGTGGTCTAAATGACAGAAGCAACACATGGAAGAGCCCATCCCACAGCTAATGGATGATGGCTGATTTCTCAAAGCCCATCATGATTGTATGGGAATTGACATTGGTCCCAACTCATGGTGATAAGGAAAATCTGTGTCCTAAGATGGCCGGCGAGAGAGTCCCAGTCCTTGCCCTGGGGCTCTTCCAGGTTCTTCTCCCTGCTCTGCTTCCTGTGTGCACCTATCTGGGTTCTTCTCCCTGCCCCGCTTCACCCATGCGCCAAAAGTGCCAGGTATGTGGAAGTAGAAGTGTATAAATTACCCCCTTTGTTTGTGCTCGGGGCTCAGACCTTTGGAGACCACTCTCCTCTGAGCCCGCCAGTGTTAAATAAACCTCCTATCCTCCAAGATCTCCGAGTGCCGCTTGGTTCTTCCATCAGGTGATCCAGTCCAGGTTCCGAAACATTTGGTTCCCTGACTGGGAAACCCAACCGTGCTGGCCCATTGTTGCCACTGGTTTGGGGGCAATGGTGGGGTGGTGATGGAACAAGGGATCGTAACGGAGAAGGCACGCCCTGCCTAATTTTCGGCAGTCTCCCGCCCCGGTCGCCTCGGGCCAACCCCGCTCCGCTGTTCCCGCTGGACTCGAGGAGACTTGGCAGGTGAGGACCTGGTCCTGACGTTGGATTCCAGTAAGGCCTGGGGCCCCAGGACCCAGACAGGCCCACCACCACTGGGGTGGAAGGGGAGCCTGATCACCTTCCAGAGACCTCTTAGAGGTCTCACAGGTAGGGATTCCCAGGGAGGGAATGTAATAACTTCTGGAGTGTGAATGTGTGAGTGAATGTGAGGTCTGACCCAGCTTGCTCAAGCAGACTGATTCTGTGACTCCACGGGTGGGCACCCTTAAGGTCCCCAGAAGCCTACGGAGTCTGAGTGGGTCTGTCTGTGATTCCGTGATGAACGGCATACAGTCTATGGCGGCATCGGAATAGTTTCCAATCGCAAGTCACAACGCTGAGACCGCTACGGCTAAGCCTCACCTACGCTCCTTTGGGACATGGCCAGACAGGCATCTGATTGGTCTCATCTCAGGAGGCACCTCCCCCTTTGTCTGTCTCTGCACCACCGCACATGGGGACATCACCATGGGGTCAGGGCAGAGTAAACCTACGGTTCTAGAGACCATGATCAAAAATTTCAAGAAGGGGTTTTCAGGAGACTATAGAGTCAGGATGAACCCCAGCAAGTTGAGAACCCTATGTGAATTGGAGTGGCCCACCTTTGATGTCAGGTGGCCTTCAGAAGGGACAATGGATGTCTCAATGATTCGTTGAGTATGGTGAGTCATAATAGGAGAACGAGGACACCCTGACCAGTTTCTGTACATTGACTTCTGGCTAGGAATTGCTCAGACCCTCCCCACCGAGTGCAATTCGTTTGCAATAGGCAGGGACAGGCCAGGATCTTAATCGCCTCATCCAAGCGACCTAAAGAAAATCAGCAAAAGCCCCAGTCTCCACAAATCCTAGCCGGAGATCCCGAGGACGAACTGACCCTGCCCCCCCGATATGTACCCCCAAGACCCTCTACACCTGCCCCTTCAGCTCCACACACTCCGCCGCCATTGGTTTCACCGGTGCCCCCAGGCCCAGAGGATCCACCAGTGCCACCAGGCCCAAAAGATCCACTTTCTCCAAGACCAGCAGCCAGGCTGTGCCCCAGGCCGGGTGCAAACGCCCTCCAAATGTCAGTTTGAGAGACGCAGGAACCCAAGAGGCGTGATGAAGATGGGATGGTCCAACCCGGCCGTTCCATGATATATTATCAGTCCTTCTCCACCACCAATCTCCTCAACTGGAAACCTAACACCCCACCCTACTCTGAGAAACCACAGGCTATGGTAGACCTCATAGAATCCCTCTTCCAGACTCCGGCCAACCTGGGAAGACTGCCAACAGTTACTCCGCACCCTGTTTAACACAAAGGAAAGGAGGAGAATAATGAGAGGTGCACGGCAGTACCTGGAAGAGCGCGCACCAGCGGGAGTCATCGACCCTGCTGCCTGGGCTAACACAGCCGCACCCAAAGAGCAACCAGCATGGGACTTCACCACAACCGAGGGACAGGCCCACATCCGCCAGTACCAGGAGGCCCTCCTCTGGGGAATCCAGGCAGGAGCTAAGAAACCCATGAACATGACTAAGGTATCCTCAGTCACTCAACAACCAGGGGAGTCCCCCGGGGACTACTACGAAAGACTCTGTGAAGCCTACAGGATATACACTCCATTTGACCCCGAGGCACAGGAAAGCCAACAGATGGTAAACACCTCCTTCATGGCTCAGGCTGCCCCAGACATCAGAAAGAAACTTCAGAAACTAGAGAGTTTTGCCAGGATGAACATCACCCAGCTAATAGAGATTGCCAATAAAGTCTACATGAACAGGGAGGTCACAGCCGAACAGGAAGCCCACAAAAAGATGAAAAAGAAAGTCAGCCTCCTTGCTGCCGCCCTGAAAGAAAAGGACAACACAAAGGCAGGGAGACCCCAAACACCGAAAGCGGGGAAGCCCAGAACCCCCTTGGGAAGGGATCAATGTGCCTACTGTAAAGAGAAAGGGCACTGGAAAAATGAATGTCCCAAATGGGGAAAGGCTCAAAAGCCCAGCCACTACAAGGAAGAACCCCAAGAGGAGGACCTCATAGGCCTTGCAGGAATGGACTCAGACTGAGGGGACCAGGCTCTTTCCTCCTTGGCCCCCATGAGCCCAGGGTCAAAATGAAGGCGAGGGGCCAATCAGTGACTTTTACGGTTGATACTGGGGCCAAGCACTCTGTTGTCACCTCCCGAGTGGCACTTTTCAGCAAAAGGACTGTGACCATCCTCGGGGCCACTGGGACACGGGCGATACAACAGCCCTTTTGCCAGGCTCGCCAGTGCAAACTCGGGGGCCACAAGGTCCGACACGAATTCCTTTATCTGCCCAATTGCCCCATCCCTCTCCTGGGCCGAGACATACTCTCCAAGCTTAGGGCTCAGATAACCTTTGAGCCCACTGGACACACCAGCCTCCAACTGAACCCAAGGCAAGAGGAGACAGGGTCTCTAATACCAGCAATCACCACGCCAAGGGAAGAAGAATGGAGGCTATTCTGTGCCCAGGCCCAACCAAGCAGCCCGCCGGAGTTCAGACTCGTCTTCCCTTCAGTATGGGCTGAAAACAACCCACCTGGACTAGCCCAGAATCAGGCCCCTATCATTGTTGAACTGATCCCAGGAGCCCAACCTCAGAGGCAAAGGCAATACCCCCTTCCACAGGAAGCTAAGATTGGCATCCAAGAACATCTAACCAAACTCAAAGAAGCAGGTATTGTAGTCGAGTGCCAGTCGGCCTGGAATACCCCACTCCTGCCAGTCAAGAAGCCAGGAGGGGGATACCGACCAGTTCAAGACCTGCAGGCCATCAACAAGGTGACCATCTCTCTGCACCCAGTGGTCCCGAATCCATACACCCTCCTCAGCCAAATCCCAGGGTCGGCCAGATGGTTCACTTGCCTAGATTTGAAGGATGCCTTCTTCTGCCTCCGCTTAGCTCCCCAGAGCCAGCCACTATTTGCCTTTGAACAGTCTGAACCTGATACAGGGCGCCAGATGCAACTGACTTGGATGCGCCTCCCGCAGGGGTTTAAAAACTCACCAACCCTCTTTGGGGAAGCACTGGCCGCGGACCTTGCCAGCTTCCCAAGAGAGGCCACATGATGTACCCTCCTCTAGCATGTGGAACACCTCCTCCTCACCAGTGACACACAAGAAGACTGCACAAAAGGCACAAAGGCCCTCCTACAGCTCCTGTCAGACTTGGGATACTGAGCCTCATGGAAGAAGGCACAAATCTGCCAACAACAGGTCCGATACCTTGGTTTCCTCCTCACCCAAGGGAAAAGAGAACTAGGGCCGGAGAGGAAAAGAGTCATCATCTCCCTGACACAGCCCCAGACAAAAAGGGGCCTACGAGAATTCCTGGGGGCTGCAGGATTCTGCCGCATCTGGATCCCTGGGTTCTCGGCAATAGCAAGACCCCTTTATGATCTCTTAGGGGGACCAAATCGAGAACCCCCTACCTGGACTGAGGAAGCAGAAGCCACTTTCACAGAGATAAAGACCACGCTGGGGTGGGCTCCAGCCCTGGGCCTACCAGATGTAGAAAAACCCTTCAATCTCTTTGTGCATGAAAAGGAAAAAATAGCACTCGGGGTACTCACCCAGACTGTTGGACCCTGGCAACAGCCAGTTGCTTACCTGTCAAAGAAGCTGGACCCTGTGGCAGCAGGATGGCCACCGTGCCCCAGGGTGCTGGCAGCCACAGCCCTACTCATCAAGAAGGCGGACACACTTACCCTGGGGCAAGAACATAATATCAAGGTCCCTCATGCAGTTGTGTCCCTCATGAACACACAGGGACACCGCTTCCTTTCCAACTCTAGGCTAGCACAATACCAAGGGCTCCTCTGCGAAAACCCATGGGTCACCCTCGAAACAGTAAAAACATTAAACCCAGCAACCTTTCTCCCCACGGAAGAGGGGGAACCAGACCATGACTGTTCTGAGGTGACGGATGAAGTCTACGTGAGCCGTCCAGATCTGCGGGATCAAGCCATAAAGAATCCAGAGCTCATGCTGTTCAGCGATGGCAGCAGTTACCTACAAGTGGGTCCCCGGAAAGTGAGTTATGCAGTAACCACAACCACTGAAGTCCTAGAAGCTAAGGCATTACCAGCTGGGATGGTCAGCTCAATGGGCTGAATTATATGCCTTAGTCCGAGCCCTCACCCTCAGTGAAGGCAAGCGAGTCAACATCTATACTGACTCTTGGTACACCTTTGCTACTGTACATATACATGGAGCCATCTGCAAGGAAAGGGGCCTCCTAATCACAGCAGGAAAAGCTATCAAGAACAGAGAGGAGATACTGAGACTCCTCGAAGCTGTCTAGCTTCCAAAGGAAGTAGCAATCCTGCACTGTAAGGGACACGAGAAAGGAGACGACCCCATAGTGCGGGGAAATCGTTTGGCAGATGAGGCAGTCAAGACCACAGCCAGTGAGGACATGGACAGAGCCCCTTCCCTCACCATGGCCCTAACACCCCCGGAAGAAGTCCCTCCACCCAGTTACACTAAAAAGGAAAAGGAATGGGCCATGCCTGAGGGAGCCACCCTGACTGGAAAGGGATGGTGGATGATGCCAGATGGGCGCATCTTTGTTCCAACAGCAACTGGAGGGCATCTAGTCAAGGAACACCACCAACTCACTCATCTGGGAAAAACTGCATTAGGGGCCCTTCTCAAGAAGCACCACTACATCAGTCAGCTGCCAGCACTATGCCGAGCACCGAGTGAACGATGCATAACATGTGCTAAAAATAATGCTCGGTCTGCACCATGGCCCCCACCAGGTGTCCAGAGGATGGGAGAAAACCCTTTGAAGATCTAGAGGTAGACTTCACAGATATGCAGCCGAGCAAGGGGTTCAGATATCTCCTAGTAACAGTATGCACATACTCTGGGTGGGTCGAAGCCTTCCTGACTAGGATAGAGCAAAGCCGGGAACTAGCTAAAGTCCTCTCGCAGTAGATCATGCCCTGGTTTGGTCTACCATTAAAAATCCATAGTGAAAATGGACACGCATTTGTGGCAGACATTGTACAGGTCTTGACCAAATCTGTCAACAACCCCTGGAGACTCCACACCGCTTACCGGCCCCAACATTCAGGGAAAGTATAGTGAACGAATTGCACCCTAAAGGGAAGCTTAGCAAAGTTTTGTCAGAAGACTAACCTCCCATGGCCGGATCTGCTACCCCTAGCTCTCCTGTGTGCTCGCTGCATGCCCGGGACATCAGGTTTCTCCCCATTCGAATTAATATATGGACGGCCTCCCCTGTGCTTGGGAAGCCTTCCTGGAAACTTGCATCAGGTTGGAGATAAAGGGATAAAGGAGCAGCTTCAGGCCCTGGGGGCCACCCTAAATAAATTACAAAAGTACACCATTGAGAGGGCCCCAATCTCCTTAGGGTCTCAGGTACACTCCTTCCAGACAAGGGACTCAATTTGGGTCAAAGATTGGAAGAAAGACCCCCTCAAACCGCAGTGGACAGGGCCCCACACTTGTTCTAACTGCCCCTACTGCCCTCAAGGTCTCAGGTGTCACCCCGTGGGTCCACCACTCCAGAGTGAAGAAACCTCATCATTCGGATGAGGAGACGCGCCAGTGGAGAGTCCAGCCAGACTTCATGAACCCACTCCCGCTTCACCTTCGACGAGACCCCACTGACTGATGGACACCTACTCACTATGGTCCCTGGCTCTCATTGGTGTGATTTCCCTCACCTTGGGAGTCGGACTCTACACTGTTGCCCCTCCTGACTGGACTTTCCCCCAGAGGCTTACTATTGTCATTGCTTATTGGGTGACCCTAGGGTGTATTACTGCACTTATTTGTCCATGGGTTTCATTTGCTGACGGGTTAGCCACGATGGTTCCCTCTACCTAAGGTCATAAACCCCGCTTTTACTGGTCCTCTGCTGTCTACTCCTGAGCGCATTTCACCATGGTTTTCCTGGCTCCAGTCAGTCCCGGTCTTCTGCTATCTGGTGTGCTGTTCCTCCGCACTGCCTCTAGCTTGCCCGGCCCGGCAGGGGGGGCAAACTCTCGTATTACCGTTACTGGCAAGTGGACTTTCCAGCTTATCCCCCTCAATCCTGTGTCCCTGTGTGTTCATGAGGGACATCCATTTTGATGGATGCCGGTTTCTTGATACCTCCTGGGAACCTCATAGACGGTGTTCCTACCATGGCCCTCACTCTGGTTACCAGCTGGTAGATATCTACATCTGTGGGGGCCCTATGCCTCCACAGCCAAACACCTGCCCTCAGTTCTGCTCGCAAGCCTGGGGATGTGAGTCATGGGTGGCGACTTGGCCAGGAATGGAACGATGGTCCACCAGGTGGTGGCACCTCAAACAGTGCAGTGACATCCAGATTTCCTTGTCACGCAATGCCACCCCATCCTCTTGCTCTAACAATCACTGTATACCGCTCACCCTCTCAATCTTAGAACCCAATGCCACATCATGGGCTACAGGAATCATTCTCCTGTTGGGCCGATATCACCCTATGGGAACTGACCCCATGGCCAAATTTATGATTAAGTCCATGTTCACTCCAAGCCTTACAGTCAACCCCAGAGTCAGACAGAAAATAACTCGCCCTGGTGCATCCCTGGTCCCCCATCCACACGCAGCAAGCATCTATAGCGCAACTGCTAGGTATGATTAACGCCTTCCACCAAGCGCTTAACCACTCAAATCCACCCCTAGCATCTGATTGCTGGATCTGTATAAAGCCCGGTCCCGTCCAATACCTAGGTGTCATCTTCAACCAATCTACCATGTCACCTCCCACCTCGGCACCGGGGACCTCAGATTATCCCTTTCTGGCTCCAGTACTGCTGTATGGAAACTCTTCCTCTCCCATCATGGGCCGCAGTTGGGTCTGTGCGCCTAACAACACTTTTCTGGCTTGTGATCAAGGTGTATACATCTGCATCACCCCACGCCATCAATCATGCATGCTTGTCAGTCTCTTACCCGATCTTTCAGTCCCCCCCAGGAGCAATGCCCCACTCATACGGAGACCTCCTAGCCACCCTCGATGGTCCCCCACGGCCATCCCTCTTATTGTGAGCCTGCTGGCCACATCAGGTGTTGCCCTCGGCACCACTGGCATCAGGATGTCTCAGGTTCAGTACCAGGGGTTAACTCAACAACTCATGGCGGGTTTTTCCACCCTCACTCAGTTGGCCCTGGCCCTGCAGCGCCAACTCGATTCACTGGCCTCAGTGGTCCTCCAAAACAGGTGCGGGCTCGACTTGCTCACGGCCGCACAAGGGGGGCTCTGCCTATTCTTAGAGGAGGAATGTTGTCTCTATGCTAATGAGTTGGGGGTGGTCCAAGAAACTCTGACCCAATTACAGGAACGAGTACATCGCTGGTGGGAAACACTCCAGCGGGCAACTTGGTGGGATACCCTCTCACAATGGTTCCCTTGGTTTGCCCCCCTCGTCGGCCCCCTCCTATTGCTTCTCCTCATAGTAGCATTTGGTCCTTGTATTCTTAATGCCCTTACTAGGTTTGTCACTACTCAAATTGCTAAAATTGGACTCCAGTTATTCCTTACTCACTATCACCCCTTAGAAGATGAAAATGATGCCGTCTAAACTAGACGTTTAAAGGGGCATCAAAAAGGGAAATGATAAGGAAAATCTGTGTCCTAAGATAGCCGACCGAGCCAACGAGAGAGTCCCAGTCCTTGCTCCGGGGCTCTTCCAGGTTCTTCTCCCTGCTCTGCTTCGCGCATGAGCCGAAAGTGCCAAGTACGTGGAAGTAGAAGTGTATAAATTACCCCCTTTGTTTGTGCTTGGGGCTCAGACCTCTGGAGACCACTCTCCTCTGAGCCTGCCGGCGTTAAATAAACCTCCTATCCTCCAAGATCTCTGAGTGCCGCTTGGTTCTTCTGTTGGGCAATCCAGTCCAGGTTCCGTAACAATGGAGCTTGCTCAAAACCAGACACAGGATCCTTCTAGTTAACCTGGAAGCTGCTGGAAATCCAATAGCACTGAGAGGTTAACCATCAGGTCAGGGAACTTCAGGCTTGAAAGTGTGTTCAACACTCCAACTCCCAAGCCTTCCAGGTCTTAGGGTTCCTCTATGTGGCAAATATGAGCATACACTTGCCTTGATACCTAGGGTCATACAACAGAAAATTTGCTCATATTTTGGTCATGTGACTCTTTTGGAAGAAGATCACACAGTGATGAACTGGGAGAGAAAGGCCAAATCATTTCCAATTGGATTGCTTTCCCATCATTTACATCTCCACTCACATGTCACCTTCTCAGGGAGGCTGTTTCTATTGAGATGCCTTAGGCTATAAGCAATGGCAAACTAACTCAAATGGCTTAAATAATAAGGGGTGTATTATCTTACATAATAGGAAGTGTGGAGGTAGTGTGGTTCCAGAGTAGGTGATTAAGTGGCTCAACAACTTATGGGATCCAGGTTCTTTCCATCATTTTGCTCTGCCATCTTCAGGTTTCCCCTCACAGTTTCAGGAAACCTCCACCAGCTTCAAGCATCACTTCTCAGATATCTAAAGCAGAGAACTTCTTTTCCTTATGCCCTTGTGTAAAATGGAGGAAAATGGTTCCAACAGTCTCCAGCCAACTTTCCCTTGCATCTCAAAGGCCAAAATTATCTCACTGTTCCCTTCCTAAACCAATCACTGGCCAGAGGGACAGAATCACTACAATTGGCTCAAACTAATCAGTACTTACCTCCTGGGGTAGAGATGGGCCTGGCTTTCACTGAAGCACACAGCAACTTGATTTGGAGGAAAACCAGGCTTCTTTTAGTAAAGAAGAGGGTGGTATGGCTCTTGTGAGGGCAATTAATAGTGCTGTGTACACTTTCCATGGCCAACTTGACTTTTATCCCAACTCCTCAATTTCTTCCTCATGATCCTGTTCTTTTCTGTCTTCCTTTATATCTTAGATCTTTTAAAAAGTATATTATTTTTTTCATTTGCTTATTCCCTACCACCACCATTGTAATAATGTAAGATCTATGTAGGAAGAAAGTTTGAAGATGCTCAATAAACATTTGCTGGATGATGAATGAACATATTGTGTGGTCACAAAAGCTTCCCAAAATGGTCTTTGTAGAAATGAATTCCAGAAAGAAAAGGGTGGTGGCAGGGAGGAGAGGATGGAAATAGGCAGAGTATGAGACAGACCAAGATAGAGTCATGGTTACTTTTCAGTTTATTGTCTTGCCTTCAGACAACTCCACATCTAAATAGAGTTTCACAGCTTCTAAGACTGCAGATTTAACCAAACGATCCTGGGCATTTCATAAAGATTTCACCATCCCCGTTGTGCAAGATAATCTGGTAGAAACCTTTTTTTTTTTTTTTTTTAACAACTACCCAGAACAAAGCTTATCTTTTCTTGCTAGTGAACACTCAAATTATTTTGGCCTTTCTGCCCATATCTCTGGACAAAAATGGATGCTTACAGTATATCATATTTTCCTTACCTGAGTTTGCTACTTATAGAGAGAGTCTATTTTGTCTCTCTTACTGGGAATTTCCACAAACAACATACCAAAGAATGTCAACCACAGATCATGGACATAAACAGGAGAATAGAGAGGATTCCTCAATCATGCAGTTCCCTTTACAATATGGACAGAGACATGATAGCTCACCCCCACCAAATGTAATGATTATAGTGCCTAGAAAACAAAAGGGAGAGAAAAATGCATACAAAAGGCAATTTATTCCACTTTCTAAAAAGTTTTAAAAGGTATTTCCTATTTTCCACTTAAATTGAAGGTGGCAATGATATAACATTGCTCATCTTTTATTCTTCCCTAAATTCTCAAACAAAGATAAAATATTTCAACGAGTTAGCGCAATTGTTTTGCAAGTTGCATGAGGCCTCCATCTTACCTTCTAGATCTCAGTTTCAAAAGACATTTCCTTAGAAGCCTTCCCTAACCATCTTATCTAATATTACCTTCTCCTGTGCTCCCCCCACCCTCATCATGCCATCTTGTTTTATTTTCTTCTTGGCACTTTTCACTAGTTGAAATCATCATTTATTTACTTCCTAATTTATTAGTTGTCTATCCTTTCTTGCAGTCACCCTGGCACCCAGATCAGCACCTGGCATGTGGCAGATGCTCAATCGTTATTTAAGAAATGAAGTGTTCAAAAGATGTCTTTTTTCATATTTACCCTAATACCCTGACCATGTGACCTCACCTTGTCTTTCTTCCTCTTTCTTTCTGCTGCCTTTCCTAAAGGTGTTACCTTAAATGTCTTGTGGGATGGCAATACTTCAAAAGGTTAAACATAGAGCTACCATGTGACTCAGCAATTCCACTCCTAGGTATATATCCAAGAGAAATGAAAACATGTATCCACACAAAAACGTACATGAATGTTCATAGCAGCATTATTCATAACAGCCAAAAAGTGGAAACAACTCGATGTCCATTAACTGGTGAATGCCTGAATGAAATGCAGTCTATCCATATAATGAAATACTATTTGGCAATAAAAAGAAATGAAATACTGATACATGCTACAACATGGATGAACATTAAGAACATTATGGTAAGTGAAAGAAGCCAGTCAGAAAAGGCACATGATTCCATTTTTATGATATGTTCAGAACAGGGAGATAGAAAGTAAATTAGTTGCTGTCTAGGGCTGGGGTTAGGAGAAATACAGAGTGACTATAAAATGGGCACAGGGGTTTCTTTTAAGGGTGATGAAAATGTTCTAAAATTGATTACAGTGATGGTTACTCAACTCTGTGAATACCAAATCCATAGAATGGTACACTTTGAATGGGCATTTCGTACGGCATATGAATTATATTTCAATAAAGCTGTTATATGATTTTAACTCTTAGGGAAAGAAAGAAGAAGAGGTAAAATCTAGACTAGTCACTTTAGGAGTGACTATTAGGGAGATAAATTTAAATGAAATAAGGCACAGAGATCATTCTTCCCTTTAATGCATTTAGCAAGCATTTATTGAGCACCTACTGTATGCCAGGCATTGTTAGAGCTTCTGGGAATAAAGCCCTTGTTTAAGTTGTAAGGGGAGCACTGTGTTAGAAATGACTAACCCAGAAAGTTGCTTTTGTAGTTTTGTTGTAACACCCACACTTTTTAGTTGTTTTTCCTCATGTTGTTGGCTGGAAAGCACCTTTGCCAGGTGTGTTTTCTACCCACAGCAGATTGGATGTGAAAAGTGAGGCCAGAGAGAGAGCAATGTACTGGCTCTTCTGATCTGGGTTAGATCAGGTAATACTAATTATAGCCTCTACAGCTAGTGTATTCTTCTTTAAAGATTTCTATTAAATATTGAGTAGATACAAAATAATTTTATAAAGTGCGTGTACATTATAAAGAATTACAAAAAGATGAGCACATGTGAACACTTCATGCTTTCACCTGTCCTCATGTTCATCCCTTCCTTCCCCCCAGAGATAACCACTGTCTATTGTAATTTTGTTATATCACCCACATCCTGTGATTGTCCTTCCTCAGGCTGCTAGCCTGGAAAGTAGCTTTTCCTGGTATTGTGTTTTTCTAGCCCACAGTAGACTGAATGTAAAAAGCAAGACCATGTAGATATCTATGTGAAGTGTTGACTCATCATTGCCTGATATTCAGCAAGAAGATAGAAAAAGAAAGGACAAAGCATTCCCAAAGTGGCATGACCTGGGGCTACCATCATCCATCTTAATATTCATAGAAGTTATCTCTGTTTTATCATACAGTATAAAGATAGATGTTCTCACTGAAACTGGTCCTTCATGGAAACTGAAACTATGCTTGTTATAGTTTACATACGAAGATAAGAAAATATATACCTTATTTTGTTGATTCCAAGATGCACATATTTCCTCCCATTTCACATCTCTGAACCCGGATGTAGCTGCCAATCTGTGGCATAGTTTTATATGTCTAAGCATGCTCAGACTTGGTCATACTATTATTGCTTAGACAGAGTCATATATGTGCATTCTTGGTTTCTACTTGTTGAGTATAGTTGCTATTTTTTAAATGACTTCAGAAGTTTACACTATGATTGGGGATTGAAATGAAAAGTTAATTGGTACATAGAAAGGCATAGTATAAGGACGTGACTCTTATTAGAGAAGCAATGTTCATGACCACTGGAGGAATAGCCACCAATTCCACACTTCACTTAGGGCAACAACCAACTGCTTTGTAGGACCAAAAGGGAAGATTCTTACAAACAGGTGAAACTATATTACATTTTGTTGCTGAGATATATGAAACATATTGCCTATCAACACCAAACCCTGAAACAGACACTGAAGAAATTACCAAATTTCTTGGAAAAGACGAAAGAGGTTTCAAAGGAAGAAGAGGCCACTGTGACCAGTTTATGTAGCACTGTCATTAAGGAGCTGAGTATCAATGTGTCAGAAATTTCCTGCTGACTCAGAACAAAAGTTGATGATAAACTTCCAGCTATATATAGTTTAATAGAGGAAAAAATAAGGGAATTAGTCGAGTAAGGCATGCTAACAAAACCCAGCCTTCTTCAGTGTGCCACAAAATTATAGTGTCAATACTAAAGATCAAAAAATGTCCCTTCTACAAGCATAAACTTCAATTCTTGAGAAAGTGTTAAAGCAATTCATTGACAGTGGGTTTTTTCATTCTTATGAAAAGAAAAAAAAAAAGACTCACTGAGTCTTGACATCTTTGAGTCATCAAAATACAGTATATCTAGAAAATGTTCCATAAAAACTTACCTATTGTAAAAATATTTTAATTAAGTTTTGATAGGCAAACAATAGACTTGGAAAAAATATTTTTAACACAGAGAACAGACAGTGGATTAGAATAAAGGACTCTTAAAAATTATCAAAAAGGTTAAAAAAACCTACAAAAAAAGATGAAGAATCTGAAGAGATATTTTACGTGAGGGTAAATCCACTTGGCCAACAAACAAAAATAATAGGGAAATAATTTTTAAAGTAATAAGATATTATGTTATCAGACTGGCAAAAATTTTGAAGGATCATAACATTTCTTGTTGGCAGGGATGTGGGAAAAGGACTACTTTCAAGTTTGCTGATGGAAATGTAAATTATGACATTTATTTTAGAAAGTAATTAAGTAGCATCTATCAAAATTAATATAAATGTATACTTTCACTGAGCAAAACCTTTATTAAAAGACTATCCCACAGAAATAAGAGTACTAAAAATAAAGGTATGTATGTCAAGGATTATGGCTGAGAGTTAGCAGTGTCCAACCCCTATATGCTCACTTCACTGCATCAATGCCCACCAATCTGTCTTTCAACAGACAGTTGCTTGAGATTGTTGCTGGAACCTACTTGGCCACCTTCCAAAGTTCTGGGGAGTCAATGCTCACTAGGTGTAGCCCACAACCAATCACTGGTGTGGGTTGGTATAAATACCCCTGCTCCCTCACCCTTGGGTAGAAAAATCCTGAAGCACATTTTCTATCCTGGCTCGGAGAGCTCCCTAATGGAATTATCTTCCAATTATCCACAGGGATAGCAGTCTGGATAATGCACCCTTCACAGGCTGTCTTCCCTTCCCTGTCTCACTTTTCCACTCCCCTACTGTGTTCCTTCCACTTTCAAAAGAAACTATCACATTTAACCCTCATCTTGGGTTTGCTTCAGGGATTCCCAAACTAAGACAAGGATGTAGAGGAAAAAACAACCCCAAACCAGAAAACAAAATGAAAGCTGTCAGTGAGTGAATGGTTAAATAGATTAGATTACATCCACATAATGAAATATTAAGCAACCATCACACAGAGTTAATTTGTGCTATATCAGTTGATACTGAGTTATTTTAATAAGGTATTATTGAGCAAGAGAAACAAAGTGTAGAAAATTGGGTTTAACATGATCTCAATTTTAGAAGCAAACAGTAAGTAAAGCTTATATACATGTATTTATGTCGAGGTTTCTTAACCTCAGCACTACTGACATTTTGGACCAGATCATTCTCTGTGGTGGGGACTGTCCTGTGCACTGTAGGATATTTAACAGCATCGCTGACTTCTACTTATTAGATGCCAGTAGCACCCCCTCAGATGTGACAACCAAAAGTGTCTCCAGACATTGTCAAATGTCCCCCAGGGGCAAAAGCTCACCCTTATTTAAGAATCACATACCTGTATGTGTCTAAGTATGCATGTGTATATTTGCTATGGTTACATGAGCATGAAGAAAAAATATAGAAGGATTATATATTAGGTTGTTAACATGAGTTATCTGTGGGGAGAAGAACATAAAGAGTAGAAAAGATTGAGAGGAGAAAGAAATGAGTAAGGGGAACAAAAAAGCATAAAAATAAGAGAGTGGTAAATACTTTTATTTATGTAAAAATTTTTATAAAAAGTAAAAATACAGGAAGTTTTGTTGCTTGAAAAGGAAGGCTTTATTGGAAGCTTCACTCATGGGCTAGCATTGCATATCACTGTTGTTAAATGCCTGGCACATCTCTTTCTATTGAGACCTGCTAGTATCCCAGCCTATGTGATTCTGATGGGACAAGTCCAGAATATCACCTAGACCACAAAAGTCGCTATGTGACCCAAGCCTTGCTAATCATGGTACCCCATATTCCTCCCCACAGTGACTGGCCCACAGGCTAAACAGATAACTTACATAAGACTCTGAATCGCAAGCTATGAGTTTGAAAGATTTGGGCTGCCTTTGGCTATTATTCCCATCCATTTGTAACAACAGAGTGGAGTTGGCATGCAAAGAATAGCACAGAAAGATTGTTGATTCTTGGAGAGAAAGAGGGAGAGATAGAGGGGAAAGGAGGAGGGAGATCTGATGGCATCATTTGAGACCCTGGGTATAGCTGAGCCTGAAATTATTTCACCTTAAGACTTCTCAACTATTATGCAAACAATAAAACACCTCTTTTATTTTCTTTGCCTCCACTCATCTGAATGATGTTTTCCTCACTGGTATCCAGAAAGATCCTGACTAATACAGAGTAAGAGTGAATTCATCAACAGTGGACATAATGAGATGGAACCTCATAGAGATTCTGTAGAACATTGTTTTTGGCATGGGAACAAATTGGGTAGTTTTATATTATAGGTGATTCTTTGATAACTTTGGAAAATTTCTAAGGTAAATTTCTAATAGAGTCCTTATGAGCTAACAAAAACAGTTTTGCAAAGTGGAGACAGATCTAGGTTTAGGAAGCAGCTTGCTGTTCATAACAAAGAAAGCCAAGGAAGCATGATATTTTGGGTCACATGTTACATACTGTGGTGGCCAGCAGTTCCACACAGATGCAACCTGACAGTGGCTTGCCACACGTTGTGTCTCTTACTTCTTGCTTCCTACCAGAAGGATTCTGGGATACTACAGCAGCAGACACTCACAGGAACCCACTTGGCCCTCATAAATGCAACCAGAAAGTGTGCGGGAATGAATACAGATAGATCCAGCCTTGGCCAGTGGGGTCAGCAAATGAAGAATAAAGACTCCTTCCTCTGTGCCCTGAGCAGCCAGTTTTGAGTTGCATCTCATAAATCTCCTGAGAGGGCCTTGGGTTATCAAGTACAAGGAGCCTATACTAGGAGCCAACTCAAGAACATATCTGTGCATTGGCTTTACCTTCTTCCCTGATGTACCAGCTTCCCTGCCAGCCCCCTGTCTTTACTGTACCCTTGGATCAGGTCTCAAATAAACTCTTCGCACACAAACCTTTTTCTCAGGCTCTGCTGTTGGAAAATCCCAGGCTAAGATATACAGATACCTGTAGGTTCTCAAATATTATTCTGTGATACCTCCATACCATCTTTCACACCTCCCATAAAATAGTTTGACAGTATTTCTTTGTCATTGAAAAGAAAAAGAATCCACTGTAGCACTTTTACTTTAAGTGTGAAGAGGAAAGGGATTAATTAGGAAGGGCAGAAGAGGTGCTCATTGCAGAATTAGAAGAAAGGCCTTTGCCTATGGCACCGAGGTTAACTGAGTGATGCAACACTCTCCTGCATGACTGGACTTCCAGTGAAATGGTGCATTCAAAAGGAAAATGCAAGTTCTGAGAGGGGGCCTAGGGAGAGGCCCACAGGAAACTTGAAAGCTTACTCATGAGGAAGTATGGTGTGGACACGTTAGGCTATTGATTTTTACTAAATCTAAAGAGCCTTCAGACAGTTAGATTTACTTTGATTGATGCATTTGAGAATGAAATACATGTTCCCTAGCATGCATCCTCACCCCCTATCTGAAAATCATACTTGATTTTTGGGCCAGCTTTATGAAACCTTCTTTCTCACCTGAACAGCATGATTTCAGTCAAGCACTAAGTGCCAAGGACAGGGCTATGACTCAGCATGGAAAAAATGTTACAGAGAGGGAGAGGGAAATTAGAAATTGCATCTTGCCTTCTTTGGGGTTTCTGTTGTGTCTGTTCATTCTCTGTACAAAAGAAACTGGTTGTGGAGCAAGGAGGGCAGGAAACTGGTAGGAGACACCATCCTTTTCCTTTCTTCCTTTTCTTCTGGAGTTCTACCTGCAGATGTTGGGGAAGGGGGGTTGGCCAACTCTGAATTTCCCAGATCCCATAAAAGCTACCAGATGAACTCAGGACTCCTCCATCCTGCTGGGAGGATCCCAGTGAGGCTATGTCCTTTATAACCCAGTCTCAAGATGGTACAAGTCTATAAGTATCTTCTACCTCAATATATTTCCTTTTATAGAGTAACTTTGGATGCATACACAACACACCAGTAAGGGTAAATTTCAATAGTAGTTTTCATTTCAAAGAAATCAGAAGAGTGATTCCTTTTGTTTTAGTTTTTAAACCCAAGTCACCAGTCCATGGATGTTAGGTTAGATTTCATAAAAGCCTGAATCTGTCTATTTCCCTACTTTATCATTTTGGATCAGGTAAAAATGTAAAATATCGAATGGATATAATGTATACGTTGGTAAGAATCAGAATGATTCATACAAGGATATAAGAAATTTAAATCTCAAAAATTCATTTTAAAGTGGCACTCCTAAAAAAATAGATTGAAGTAGCAATGATAATAGCAAATACATTTCTCCCTTTTTGATTAAGCATTATACTTGTTCAGCTTATAAGAAAAAAACTAATGGGAAGTAATAAATCTATAATATTTGATTCCTTTAAGTAAACTTATTTTCTCCGGAAGGGAGATGGGATAATTTGGAGTAGATATTTTGGAAAAAAAGTTTTTTAATTAAAACAGCATGGTGGATATGTCTTTCCATATAAAATTATCAGAAGAAAACATTCATTTTAAATGGAATAAAACAATACTCCTACAATCTTTCCTGGAAATATATAAATGCAATTGACAAAGTTAAAACAGACTTTTCTATGCTTTGCAGACTATCTGTAGTAGGAAACCAAATGTTGCTGTTCAGGGCTGACTGAAATCATAATTAAGATGAGCAAAAATTACAAATATACTGTATTTGCACAGTTAATTTGGTTCTGCAAAAAAATTTAATTGATAAGTTGAATACAGATCCCAAAGTGTAATATTTGCCCACAAATGTAAAACCCAAAAGAGTTAGTTTGTGAAAGATATGCCACACAATGTTTCAGGTCAAAAAAAATCAGAATAATGAAAGAATTATCATGGAGTGAAACTTTTAATTCAGACTAGAGGGCAATTCTTTCCCAAGTATTTTCAAAGCTGCTGAGGCCTTCTGAAATTCTGAGGGTTTCACCATAAAAGGTTTCTGGAAGCATCCAAATATTTCTGACAAAGGTATTGGGGAGCAGAAAGCAGACAGAGAGAAAGAAGCAGCAACTGATGTATTTTTTTTTTTAAAGATTTATTTATTTATTTGACACACAGAGAGAGATAGCGAGAGCAGGAACACAAGCAGGGGGAGTGGGAGAGGGAGAAGCAGGCTTCCCGCCGAGCAGGGAGCCCGATGTGGGGCTCGATCCCAGGACCCTGGGATCATGACCTGAGCCGAAGGCAGACGCTTAACGACTGAGCCACCCAGGTGCCCCGCAACTGATGTATTTTTAATAGATTCCTATAGCTATAGAGAGAATACACCCAATACTGGTGATTCAGTAGGACTTTGGAGGTCCTACTCATCTTGAGTCCCCACATGCCATTTTTCCAATGATCCCAGGTCATGACAGTCAGAGTCACTCTCTTCCTTGACCACAACCCCCAGGGTATCAACTTTCAAGACTACGTAATGAGTCCTGTGGGTTTACCTGGACCACACCAGGAAGGTTTTATGGCGGGGGTAGAAGCTGGGGCCTGAACGGGTACAGGAGTGGTCAACTGGGCTGTCAGAAGAGCTCTGCCTATCAGGCATGGATAGCATTCCGGAGCATGATGATCTCTGCCTCAGTTCAGGCAAATGCTCACACCCATAAAACAAGTGAAGTAATCTGTGCTCTTCCTGGAGGATGGAGCCCTTCATGGGTCACTGTGGTTCTCCATCCTTGGAAGACCCCACAGGCAAGTGTCTGAGAGTCTGTCCATAGGCGGTTGTGCTTTATCCAATGACAGGACACTTAGTATAGTAAGTATTGTCAGGGAGGACAAGACCAGGCTCTGTTTTTTGCTTTTTGCTTTTTTTTTTTTTAAGAAGAGCTAAGAACCAGACAGACCACTAGAAGGGGAATTACAAATGGAAAGCAAAGCAGTACAACACTTCTCTGTGACCTGGGGAACACAGAGGCTGGGCGGAAGGAAGAATTCAGGGTGGGACTCAGTTGCCAGCAATTAGACATCAATGGGAAGAAGTGACCTGCCACGGAGAGAATGAGAGAGTCCTGTGATCTGCACTCATCCAATAACAGCAGGGCAATAATGGAACCTGCAGGGACCACATTCCAGATCAGCCTTACGAGTTAGGTGCCTAAGTATTTCCTTTCTAAGCCTGGCTTGTTCCGAGAAGTGGGACAGAGATGATTAACCCACAGAGCAGGGCATAAAGCTGCCAGGGAGGTAGGAAAGACAGAGACAGGTCATCAATACACTTTAATACTACCTCCTGTTAAAGCTTTTCACATATGTCTCATGTACTATGGTTAGTTCATAGAGGCAAGGAGGAGTACCCCATCTAACTTTTGTGTGATCTCCCATGGCACTCACTATGGTATGTGCTCTGTCTAGGTGCTCAAAAGATATTTACAGTGGCAGATTTAAATTTGAAGGGATTATACAGATTCCTTGTCTGTATCAGCCCACCAATCAGGACAACAGGCATTAAGATAGAGGCAGATAAAAGGAGAGGAATAGATAACACTCAGCTGCTTAGGAGGAGCACTTCCTTCCACCCAGTGGAGTATTTATGAGACTGTCCACCCTACCACCCATTGCGGTCATCACTCGGGGCCCAAGAGTAAACTACTTCTTAGGTCAACAACATCCACTGTACAGCAATGGCAAGCAAAACATGGTCTTTTTGTTAAGACCTGTTGACATGGCTAAGCTCTGGAGCTATAGCAGTGAAAAAGACAAGATCCTATTCTCAGAGAGCTTAGTTCAATGAAGGGAAATAAGGGCATTAAAAAATAATCACAAAAACTATTTATGGTATTTGTGAAAAAGGCTACAAAGGAAACATGCAAGGTCATATGGAATCTATAACAGGGCATTTTCTGAAGCTGCAAGGGGTTTCTCAGCCCAAATAGAAGAGTGCTAGAGAGTTCTGTACCCCTTGAGGCAACATTCCAAAGCAATGCACCAGCCTCACCTTCTACCTTCCATCATCCACGGAAAAGGCAATTCTGAGCCTTATTCTACATGATCCCTCAGAGGACTCATGGTGGGGCTGAGCCTCAGGTGTTTAACAGTGGTCTTTAATGATTGATTAACATGCCCTTTAGCAGATTTTCTTCTATGTCTTACTGCTCATTTCTTCTACAGTGCCTCCTGGGATAGGTTGCCAGATAACATAGAGAACACTCAGGGGTTTTTTATTATTACTAAAAATACTAAAAAAAGTAAAGTATTCATTGTTTATACGAAATGCAAATTTAACGGGGCATTTTATATTTTTATTTGCTAAATCTGGCAACCTTAACCTGGGAACATTTCCCAAATAAACTCCCTCTTTCTCAAGTTCTTGTTTCCAGCTCTATTTTGAGAGGAACACAAACTAAGACAAGCACTAGCATCCAAAGAAAAGTCAGCAAAAGAAATGGATTGGCCAGGAATCCAGGATAAAACACAGAAGACTGATGTTCTGGAAGCCAAATGGAGATTGTTTCAGGGAGGGATGCTTAACATCTGCCAGATCTGTCAATGATGGCAGCCAGTGTCAAAATGCTAAGCACTTTTCATGGATTATCTCATTTTCTCCCACACGACCCTGTGGGGTATGTAATATTCTTATCCTCCTCTTCAGATGAGAGAGCCAAAGTGTACAGAGGTTAATGAACACGGCTCAAGTCATATAGTTGTACAGAAAAGCCATTCTGATCCCCCTGATCTAAGCCAGTAACCCCTCCACTGTGCTCCTAGTTGTCCCCACATCCTTCATCAAGATCTCATCCCTCCAGTCTTCAGCACTTTAGTCACAGTACTAAGGACTTCGCTCAGGGGAATATGGAAGCAACATGACTTGCAATTAAGGGTATAATTAAGAATAGTCAGAAACAGGGAAAGATGGCGGAGTAGGAGGATCCTAATCTTGCCTCATCCCGTGGATACACCTAGGTGACACCCACATCAGTGTAAATAAACCAGAAAATCACCCAAAGATTGGCAGAACAGACTCTCCACAGCTAATTGTAGAGAGGAAGCCACATTGAAAATGATAGGAAGGACAGAGACATGGTCAGAAACGAAAGTAACTTGTGAGATTAACCACAAAAGGGAGGGACACCACAGGCACAGAGAAGGGAGAGAAGCAGACAGCACACGAGGCACCCCAGGCACAGAGGATCTACATTGGGAAGACAAATCCCCATAACATTTGGCTTTGAAAACTAGAGGGGCTTAACTTCACATGTTTTCACAATTAGTGGGGCTTAGCATTGGGAAACTTTTAAAAAATCAGCAGAATCAACTCAGGGAAAGCCAGAGGGCAATAGGAAACTGAGCCCCCGCCTTTAAAGAGAACATCACAATCAATCCTGCTGAGATTCAGCACAGAAGCAGCAGTTTGAAAAATGACTGGGGTATATGGGAAGATTTATTTACTAATCTCAGAACATGTGCAGAAGGGGCAGAGATCTTTAGGAGATTTCTGCATGAACAAAAGAGCTGGCTGGTGCAGGAACTAATGTCAATGCTCTCCACCTAGCTTGCTAAGAGCACACCTCCCCGCCTCCAGTGGATATGCCCTGTCCAACCTGTCCCACTATGCAGGAGTTCCTCTAAAGTGGCTCAAGATCTCCTCCCACAAGCAGACCAGCGCATACCTTGCTAACAACACATGTCCCACCGTAGGCTCCCTTGCAGATCCACCCCATCCAACCTGCCCCACTTGGTAAGAGTCCATCCAAAGCAGTGCCAAGAGCATGGTACAGTGAAAGCAGCCCCAAGAGTGGCCAGCACCCCTCCAAAGTGACCCTTGTCCTTAGGAAGAGGGAAAGATAACCACACACACCAGTTTGACTGCAACCCCAGTAATGGACTGGGGGCAGACATCTGATCTGACTGCTGGCCCCACCCATCAACAAAAACTTCACAAGGGGCAGCACAAAGAGAGAGCCCAGTACTTGGGGGTCATGGCAACCCCAACAGACTGAGGGCAGACATCTGATACAACTGCACGATTTGCCCACAAATGAAAGCCTCTCAGGGTACAATGCAGGGAGAGCACACTGCAGTTCTGTGCAACCACTGTTCTTGTAAACATCTGGTCTGACCCAACTCAAGCCCAGGGTGGGCCCATACTAGCTCCTTAATAGCACAGGCAAAGAGAACCACTGTAGATGACTGGACTGAAGGCAAAAGGGGCTCAACCATAATAGTAGAGTGCACACAATGCACATAGGAGACACTCCTGAAGCACCAGGTTCTGGTGAACAGGGAACATTGCACTGCAGTGTGCTATAGGACCTCTTCTTCATGAGGCCACTACTTTCAATATTGGGAGACATAGCTGACTTTCCTAACACATAGAAACAAACACAGAGAGTTGGACAAAATGAGGAGACAGAGGAATATGTCCCAGATGAAAGAACAAGACAAAATCACAGCAAGACAGCTAAACAAAATGGATATAAGCAATATGCCTAGCAGAGAATTTAAAGTAATGGTCACAAAGATACTCACTGGACTTGAAAAAAGAGTGGAGGATCTCAGTGAGATCTTCAATAAAGAGATAGAAAATGTAAAAAAGAACCATTCAGAGATAAAGAACTCAGTAACTAAAGTTAAAAATATACTAGAGGGAATAAATAGAGGCTATAGGAAGCAAAAGAATGGATCAGTGACCTAGAGGACACAATAACGGAAAGTAATCAGGCTGAACATGAAAAAGAAAAAAGAATAATAAGAAATGAGAACAGGTTACGGGAACTCAGTGACACCATCAAAGCATAATTACATTTGCATTATATGGATCCCTGAAGAAGAGAGAGAAAGGGGGCAGAAAATTTATTTGAAGAAGTAATAGCTGAAAATTCCCTAATGTGGGGAAGGAAACCAAAATCCAGATCTAGGAAGCACAGAGAGCCCCTAACAGAATCAACCCCAAGGAGGTCCACACCAAGACACATAATAATTAAAATGGCAAAAAGTAGAGACAGGGAGAATTTTAAAAGCTGCAAGAGAAAAGAAAATAGTTACATACAAGGGAAATCCCAGTGGACTATCAGCTGATTTTTCAGCAGAAACTTTGCAAGCCAGAAAGAAGTGGCATGATATATTCAAAGTGCTGAAAGAAAAAAACTCTGCAACCAAGAATACTCTATCCAGCAAGGCTATCAGTGAGAATAGGACAGATAAAGAGTTTCCCAGAAAAACAAAAGTTAAAAGAATTCATCACCACTAAACCAGCCTTACAAGAAATGTTTAAAGGGATTCTTTGAGTGGAAAGGAAAGATGATAAGCAGGAATAAGAAAAGTAGGAAAGGAAAAAAATTTCTCAGGTACATATAAAAATAATAAAAGTAGTAGATTCGTCACTTATAAAACCAGTACAAAGGTTAAAGCACAAAAGTAGTAAAATCAAGTGTGTCTATGAAAATCAGTCAAGGGATTCAGAAAATAAAGGGGTGTAAAGTATGACACCATATATCTAAAACATGGGGGGATGGAGTAAAAATTTAGTGCTTTTAGAATGGGTTCAAAGTTAAGCAACCATTGACTTAATATTGACTGCTATATGCATAGGATATTATATATAAACCTAATAGTAAACACAAATAAAAAACCTATAATAGAAATGCAAAAAAATAAAGAGAAAAGAATCCAAGCATATCACTAAAGAAAGCCATCAAACCACAAGAGAAGAAAGGAACAGAGAAGAACTAAATTTTTTTAAAAACCATAAAACAAGTAACAAAATGACAAGTACATACCTATCAATAATTACCTTGAATGTAAATGGACTAAATGCTCCAATTAAAAGACGTAGGGTGGTTGAATGGAGAAAAAGGCAAGACCTGTCTATATGCTACCTACACAAGACTCATTTCAGATGTAACGACACATGTGGAGTGAAAGTGAAGGTATGGAAAAGCATTTATCATGCAAATGGGAATGAAAAGGAAGCTGGGGTAGCAATACTTAAATTGAACAAATAGGCTTTAAAACAAAGACTGTAACAAGAGACAAAGAAGGAAGCTATACAATCTTAAAGGGAACAATCCAACAAGAAGATACAATAACAATTGTAAATATTGATGTACCCCACATGGGAACACCCAAACACATAAAGCAGCTATAAACAAACATAAAGGAAGAAATTGATAGTAATACAAGTATAGTAGGGAACTTTAACACACCACTTACATCAATGGATAGATCATCCAAACAGAAAATCAACAAGGAAACAGTGGCTTTGAATGACACATTGACCAGATCTACCTAACAGATGTATTCAGAACATGCCATCCCCCAACAACAGAAGGTACATTCTTTCCAAATGCACATGGAACATGCTGCAGAAGAGATCACATGTTAGGCCACAAAACAAGTCACAACAAATTCAAAAAGATTAAAATCTTATCATGCATCTTTTCTGACCACAAACGCTATGAAACTGGAAATCAACCACAAGAAAAAATCTGGAAAGAGAACAAATACATGGAGGTTAAATAACATGCTTCTAAACAATGAATGGGTCGACCAAGAAATCAAAGAGGAAATAAAAAAATACATGGAGACAAATGAAAATGAAAACACAATGGTCCAAAATCTTTGGGAGGCAGCAAAAAGTGTTCTAAGAGGGAAATTTTTAGCAATATAGGCCTACCTCAAGAAGCAAGAAAAGCCTCAAATAGCCTAAGCTTACACCTAATGGAGCTAGACAAAAAAGAACAAGGCCTAACACCAGTAGAAAAAGAAAATAATAAAAATTAGAGTAGAAATAAATGAAATAGAGACTGAAAAACAGAGCAGATTGATGAAACCAGGAGTTGGTTCTTCAAAAAAATCAACAAAATTGATAAACCTCTAGCCAGACTCATCAAAAAAAACAACACAAAACAAAACAGAGAAAGGACTCAAATAAACAAAATCGGAAATGAGACAGAAGAAATAACAACCAACACCACAGAAATACAATTTTAAGAGAGTATTATGAAAAATTATATGTCAACAAACTGAACAACCTAGAAGAAATGGATACATTCCTAGAAACATATGACATCCCAAAGCTGAGTCAGGAAGAAATAGATAATTTGCACAGACCCATTACCAGCAGTGAAATTGAATCAGTATAAAAAAAATCCCAGCAAACCAAACCAGAGGACCAGACAGCTTCACAGGTGAATTCTACCAAACATTTAACGAAGAGTTAATACCTATTCTTCTCAAACTATTCCAAAAAATAGAAAAGGAAGGAAAGCTTCCAAATTCATTCCATGAGGCCAGCATTACCCTGATACCAAAACCAGATAAAGACAGTACAATAATAATAATATAAAAAACTACAGGCCAATATGTCTGATGAACATAGACACAAAAAACCCTCAATGAAATACTAGCAAACGAAATCCAACAATACATTAAGAAAATCATTCACCACAATCACGTGGGAATTTTTTTCCCAAGTGTTTATTTAAATTTCAGCCTAGTTAACATACAGTGTAATATTAGTTTCAGGTGTAGAATTTAGTGATTCATAACTTACATACAACACCTGGTGCTCATCACAAGTGCCGTCCTTAATACCCATCACCTACTCAACCCATCCTCCCTCCTCCCATCCACTAACTGTCAGTTTCTTCTCTATAGTTAAGAGTCTGTTTCTTGGTTTGACTCTTTCCCCCACCATGTTCATTTGTTTTGTTTCTTAATTTCCACATATGAGTGAAATCATATAGTATTTGTCTTTCTCTGACTGACTTATTTTGCTTAGCATAATTCTCTAGAGAGTGCTCTATCCGCATCATTGAAAATGGCCAGATTCATTCTCTTTGATGGCTGAGTAATATTCCATTGTATATATATATATCACATCTTCTTTACCCATTCATCAGTGGATGGACATTTGGGCTCTTTCCATAATTTGGCTATTGTTGATAATGCTGCTATAAACATCGGGGTGCATATATCCCTCCCAATCAGTATTTCTGTATCATTTGAATAAATACCTAGTAGCACAATCGCTGGATTGTAGGGTAGTTCTATTTTTAACTTTTTGAGGAACCTCCATTCTGTTTTCCACAGTGGCTGCACCAGTAATTCCCACTAATAGTGTAAAGGGGTTCCCTTTCTCTGCATTCTTGTCAACACCCGTGGTTTCCTGTGTTGTTAATTTTACCCATTCTGACTGGTGGGAGGTAATATCTCATTGTAGTTTAGACTTGCATTTCCCTGATGATGAATGATGTTGAACATCTTTTCATGTGTCTGTTAGCCATCTGTATGTCTTCTTTGGGAAAATGTCTATTGATGTCTTCTGCCCATTTCTTAACTGGATTATTTGTTTTTTGGATGTTGCATTGTATAAGTTCTTTATATATTTTGGATACTAACCCTTTATCAGGTATGTCATTTGCAAATACCTTCTCCCAATCTATAGGCTGTCTTTTAGTTTGTTGATTGTTTCCTTTGCTTGGCAGAAGCTTTTTATTTTGATAAAGTCTCAATAGTTTATTTCTGCTTTTGTCTCCCTTGCCTCAAGAGACCTATCCAGTAAGAAGTTGCTACAGCCAATGTTAAAGAGGTTACTGCCTATGCTTTCCTCTAGGATTTTTGATGATTTCCTGTCTCACATTTAGGTCTTTCATCCATTTTGAATTTATTTTTGTGTATGGTGTAAGAAAGTGGTCCAGTTTCATTCTTTTGCATGCTGCTGTCCAGTTTTCCCAAAACAATTTATTAAAGATACTGTCTTTTTTCCATTGGATATTCTTTCTTGCTTTGTCAAAGATTAATTGCCCATATAGTTGTGGGTTCATTTCTGGGTTTTCTACTCTGTTCTATTGATCTATGTGTCTGTTTTTGTGCCAGTACCATACTGTCTTGATCACTACAGCTTTGTAATATAACTTGAAGTCTAGAATTGTGATGACTCCAGCTCTGCTTTTCTTTTTCGAGATTGCTTTGGCTATTTGGGGTCTTTTGCGGTTCCATACACACTTTAAGATTGTTTCTTCTAGCTCTGTGAAAAATGCTCATGGTATTTTGACTAGGATTGCACTAAGTATGTAGACTGCTTTGGGTAATATAGACATTTTAACAATATTTATTCTTCTAATCCATGAGCATGGAATGTTTTTCGATTTCTTTGTGTCATCTTCAATTTTTTCATCAGTATTTTTATAGTTTTCCGAGTACAGGTCTTTTACCTCTTTGATTAGGTTTATTCCTAGGTATCTTAGGTTTTTGGTGCAATTGTAGATGGGATCCAATCCTTGATTTCCCTTTCTGCTGCTTCATTATTGGTGTATAGAAATGCAACAGATTTCTGTACACTGATTTTGTATCCTGCAACCACCAAATTTGTGTATCTGTTCTAGCAGTTTTTCTGGTGGAGTCTTTTAGGTTATAGAGTATCATGTTATTGGCAAGTAGTGAAATTCTGACTTCTTCCTTGCTGATTTGGATGCCTTTTATTTCTTTTTGTTGTCTGACTGCTGAGGCTAGGATCAAGTGAGATTTATTCCTGGGATGCAAAGGTGGCTCAATATTCACAAATCAATCAATGTGATACATCACATCAACAAGAGAAAGGATAAAAAACATATGATCATGTGACTAGATGCAGAACAAACATTTGACAAAATACAACACCCATTCATGAAAACTCTCAACAAACTAAGTTTAGTAGGAATATACCTCAACATAATAAAGGCTCTATATGAAAATCTCATAGCTAACACCATTCTCAGTGGTGAAACTAAGATCAGGAAGAAGACAAGGATGTTTACTATCACCAGTTTTATTCAACATAGTACTGGAAGTCCTAGCCACAAATAACCTAATTAAAAATGGGCAGAAGACATGAAGAGACATTTCTCCAAAGAAGACCTATGAAGACACATGAGACACATGAAAAGATGCTCCACATCATTCATCAGGGAAATGCAAATCAAAGCCACAATGAGATATCACCTCACACCTGCCAGAATGGCTAAATAAAAAACATAAGAAACAACAAGTATTAGTGAGAATGTGGGAAAAAGGAGCTCTTGTGCACTGTCAGTGGGAATGCAAACTGGTACAGCCACTGTGGAAAACAGTATGGAGGTTCTTCAAAAAATTAAAAATAGAATTACCATACAATCCAGTAATTCCACTACTGGGTATTTACCCAAAGAAAATGAAATCGCTAATTCAAAAGGTATATGCACCCCTATATTTACTGCAGCATTATTTACAATGGCCAAATTATGGAAGCAACCCAAGTGTCCACCCATAGATGAATGGATAAAGAAGAGGTGGTATGTGTATATATATATATGGTGTATATGTATGTGTGTGTATATGTGTGTGTATATATATGTATGTATATACATATACACATACATAATGTGTGTGTATATATACACATATATACATATATATACACACACATACATAATGGAGTATTACTCAGCAATAAAAAGAATGAAATCTTGTCATTTGCAAGAACATGGATAGATCTAGAGGATATAATGCTAAGTGAAATAAGTTAGTCAGAGAAAGACAAATACCATATGTTTTCACTCATATGTGGAATTTAAAAAACAAAACAAATGAACTAAGAAAAAAAGAGACAAACCAAAAACCAGACTCTTAAATATAGAGAACAAACTGATGGTTGCCAGAGGGGAGGTGGATGGGGGAGTGGGTGAAACAGGTAGAGTGGATTGAGAGTATACTCATCATGATGGACACTGAGTAATATATGGAATTGTCAAATCACTATACTGTACACCTGAAACTAATATAAAACTATATGTTAATTATACTGGAATTAAAAAAAAAGAATAGTGAACCTCTAAATAGATGACCACATATGATTGGAAAAGAAGCCTAATTATTTATTTATTTCCTTATTTTAATAAATTTTATTGGCAAATTTCAAACATATGCAAAAGTAGAGAAAATAATATAAGCCCCCATGTTACTCTATCTGCTTCAAAAATTATCATCATTCTGTCATTCTTTCATCTCTCCCTCTGCTCAAATATTTTAAAACAAATCTGTGAATATATTATTTTATATGTAAATACTTCATTATAAATTTCTAAGAGATAAGGACTTTTGAAAATAAAATAGCTGTCATACCAGTATCAAACTTACTAATATTTCTTATTAGATAATTTCTTAATATAATCTGTAGTAGTCTGAATAATCCCCCCCACACACACACAAATATCAGGTACTTATCCCTACCACTTCGTGAAGTTACCTTATGTGGAAAAAAATGGTTTGTGCAGATGTGATTAAGTTAAGGATTCTGAGACAGGAAGATTATCCTGGATTATCTGGGCCCTAAATGCCATCACAGGAGGCCTTATAAAAGGGAGGCAGAGACAGATGAGACACAGAATGCAAAAGGCTAGGTGACAATGGAAGCAGAGAGAGACTGGAACATGCTATACTGCTTTGAAGATGGAGGAAGGGGGCCATGAGCTGTGGTATATAGCTCTAGAATATGAAAAATACAAGAAAACAGATTTTCCCCAGAGGAAGCACAGCCCTGCTGACATTTTGGTTTAAGCCCAGTGAGGCTGATTTGGGACTAGCTAGTTTTAGAACATTTTCATCACCCCAAAAAGAAACTGCATACCGATTATTGTAAGTTAAATTTTTATCAAATCTACAAAGCAAGGCATAGTTAGAGGCCTAGCTTATATTTCTGCCCCTTCTACCCTTTTCCCCCTCTCTTTCTTATGGGTAACATACTTTAAGAAAGTTTTTGTTTTGCTTTTATTTTTCTTATTATAAACAAATATGTGTACTCTTATATTTCTTTAGTTAGTAGAATATTGTATATATTTTTCATACCTTGATTTTTTTCACTTGGTAACATATCCTGACAATCATTCCAAAGTCATATCTAGAGATACACCACATTCCTTTTCACAGCTGTACTGTCCTCTGTTGTGTGGTGCATCCTAGTTTATTTAAGCAACCTCCTAATGATGGGCATTTGGGTGTTTCTACTCTTTTGCTATTATAAATAGAGCTGCAATGAACAGTGTTGTGCACATATATTTTCATATTTTTGCTAGTGTATACATGGGATAGATTCTCAGAAGTGCAGTTGCTGAGGAAAACCAGCCTAGTTAAACAACATAAAACTAATACTCTTACCACAGCTAGTTTATTTTTTAGATGCACACTCAATTTCCTTTTGAGATCTTACCGAAAGGAAGATTTTTATGGACAAATAATCAATATCTAAAGAGATAGCATTTGAATACTAGTTACAAGAGATAGCATTTGAATACTGAATACAGCAAAATGTGGGATTACATTGTTCTATATTAAAACAGAGTGATGTTCACTAGTGATGGGGCTGGCCTTCCCAAAAATGGCCCATCACTTAACCTATGGATGTTGAATATTCCAAGGACATTGTGGATTTGACTGGCTCTTTCTGGAAAAGAGAGGATGTCCTAGTATGAGGAGTTAATCTTAGGTTCTAATAGCATTTCTATCATCTCCATAAGTACCACTTATAAATAAAATATGAGCTTTCTTCATTTCTGATCTAGTCTTGTGAATGCTCAACTTGTTAGCCTGCCTCTTCATACTATTTTTTTTAAGTAGAAAACATCTCATTCCTTTAAAATTCTCAGATACACAACTGTGCAGACAACAAAAGTGCCAAATTCATGTATTATTCAGATGAAATTCAAAGGGACACTACACCAAAATAATTCTACCAGCCCATGAATTAGTGGAGCAAATGTACCTTTGAGCAACATGCATATTTACTAGTTTCTCTGAGAACACTTTGTTTTTATTCCTCACCTTTATGAACAGTAGCTAGAAGCTCTTTCATATCGCATTGTTTATCCTCAAAATCTCCCTGTAGAAGTTTGGCAGGTGAAAATTATAATATTGAAATTTCCCGAATGGAAACAGACAAATGCCCACCATGTCTACCTCACAGGACAGATTAGATTTCAACTTCTTTGTGATGATTGAGATTCTGCCAACAGCTTAAGAAAAAAGAAAAAATTCCCTCACCTTCCTGCTTTCCTCACCTCTCCCCACAAAGCTGATATCTGAATGCCTAAGAGCTTTCTGTGTTGTCCCAGGCAAAATAGTTAGTGGTCAACCATCTTCTTTCCATCTAAATGTTGATAGGATATAAGAAGCCATTTTACTAGTACAATTATTTAGTTTTTTTAAACCTATTTTATGCCAACACTTTAGCCTGAATTATTTCATTCAAAGCACGCCAACTAGAAGGCAAGGAATCCTGTAGTTAAAAGAAAGGGCTTGGAGTCTGTCCAACAGACTAGAATTTAACTCTATCAATGCCTATGAGTCGCTGCCAAATTACCCAAACTCTCTGAGTATCATTGCCTCATGCATAAATCAGGGCTAACAGTACCCACTTCATAGAACTGAATGACAAAATCCAAGACTGAGAATATACGTAAAAGTCTTAACTCTAGGTATCACACTTGGTAAGCACTGAATATGTGAGAGAATTTCATATTGTTATTCATATTTGTAATTTGCAGACCTGAGAGCTAAAGTAGTTTAAAGAATTTGGTTATTCCCTGCTGTGTAATGAAGAATTAACCTTACCCAAAAAGAGGTTTGGCCTTTGCTCTTGGCTACTAGGAGGGGAGAGCTAGGCCTTTGGAAAACATGCCTCATTGGAACATCTTTGTTTGCCTGGAACCCTGGCCAACAGAGAGTCTAATAATGTGATTTACAATGGGAGCTTTGGACCATGAGGTATCAGTTCTACCTCTGGAGGGGCTCAAAATGTAAGGCCAGCCACATGGGCAGTATGTGATCAAACCTCAATAAAAACTCTGGACACTAAAGCTCAAGTGAGCTTCCCTGGTTGGTGATACTCCATATATATTTTCACACATTAATGCTGGCAAAGTAACACTGTCCATGAGTCTATGGGGAGAGGACAATGGAAGCTCTACATTTGGTATATTTCCTGATCTCTGTACTATGCAATTCAAAACCACAATGAAATATCACCTCATACCCATTAGGATGGCTGTTTTTGAAAAAAAGAAAACAAAAGACGGGTGCCTGGTTGGCTCAGCCAGTTAAGCGTCCAACTCTTGATTTCAGCTCAGGTCTTGATCTCAGGGTCATGAGTTTAAGCCCCACACCAGTATGGAACCTACTTAAAAAAAAAAAAAGACAACAAATGTTGGCAAGGATGTGGAGAAATTGGATCACTTGCATACTGTTAATAGGAATGTAAAATGGTATAACCACTATGGAAAACAGTAGAGAGGTGCCTCAAAAATTTAAAAATAGAACTACCATATGATCCAGAAATCCCACCTCTGGGTATTCATCCAAAAGAACTGAAATCAGGGTCTCAAAGAGATATTAACACTTTCATGTTCATTGCAGCGCTATTCACAACAGCCACGAGATAGAAACAAACTAAATGTTCATTGATTTCCTGCATAGATAAATAAATGTGGTATACACGTACAATGGAATATTATTCAACCTTTAAAAAGAAAAAATTCTGCAGTATGTGACAACATGGACGAGCTTTAAGGACATTGTGCTCAGTGAAGTAAGCCAGTCACAGGAGAAAAACTGCATGATTCCACTTACATGGAGTATATAAAATAATCAAACTCACAGAGAATGGAATGGTGGTTGCCTGCGGCTGGGGGGAAATGAGAAGTTGCTGATCAGCAGATAGAAAGTTTCAGTGGTGCAAGATGAGTAAGTTCTAGAAATCTGCTGTACATTATGCCTATAGTTAACAATACTGAACTGTACTCTGACAAATTTGTTAAGAGGGCAGATCTCTTACTCAGTGTTCTTACCATAATAAAATACAATTTTTAAAAAAAATTGTAGAAAAATGTTGTTTTTCAATGAGCAACTATGCATTGTCTTACCCTTTCCGGTTATCAGATTCTATCTTGTCATTGTCTTTGAGCTATTTCACAATTCTGTAAAAAGTAGTTAAGTGATACAAATGTAAAATAATTTTTATAGATATGCAAATTCTGTCCTGACTGAGGTCTGACTTCTTTGCCCCTCGTGCAAAACCAGTTTTGTGTCCACTTGCACATCAACTGAGAGTCATATAGAAAAAGCCACCTATGAAAGAACACTGACTTTCAGTGGAAGTCTAGGAAGAAGCCAGGGAGGAAAAACCCAGATTTCACTCTCCTCCCTCCTCCAGCCTCTCTCAGGCCTCCTTATCCGCTAAATTGGAAGAAAGATGGCAGAAAGCAGAAAAGGATGGAATGTGGATCTAGAGAGGCAATGGGAAGATTCCAGCCCAAGGATCCTGGTGAAGCTGTGCTGATTCAGATTCTCTCAACAACTCAAAAAAACCTTTAAGTTCTACCATATTTGATTCTATGATAAGATTCCCTGATGAGGTCATTGAAACCGCCAATTTTGGGGGCCTATTGGGATCACGTTTTGGGCTACGCATACCCTAGAAAGCAACGATGCCCTTGAAGTTGCTCCGAGAGAAACAGTGATAATAAAAATAACTTCAGGGCGCCTGCCTGGCGCAGTCAGTTAAGCATCTGACTCTTGGTTTCGGCTAAGACTGTGATCTCAGGGTAATGAGATTGAGCCCTGCATTGGGCTCCGCGCTCAGCACAGAGTTGGCTTAAGGTTCCCTCCCCTTCTCCCTCTGCCCCTCCTGTTCATGCTCTCTCTCTAACGAATAGATTAATTAAAAAAATAACTTCAGTAAATGAAAACTTTTATCACTGAAAATGCTTTATAAAGAGACTGGTTGAATTAAATATGGTATATATGCAACACTGAAAACCATGCAGCCATGTGAAAGATTGGGATGGATTTATGTACTGATAAGACTCTCTCTAAAGTATGTTGCTGTGTGTAAAACCGAGGTACATAACAATGTATGCAGTATGGCTCCTTTTGGGCCAAAAGGAGGAATAAAAAAGAATTCTATATATTTTCACTACATTTCTTTGTTCTATCTGAAGTTTTTACTATAAAGTATTACTACTTTCACAAACTAAAAAAAGACGAAAAAACTTTTTTAAAAACTAAAGGCTGACAAGAACTAACTAACTACGTCATTAAAAGATCATTTCTAGGGCGCCTGGGTGGCTCAGTTGGTTAAGCGACTGCCTTCGGCTCAGGTCATGATCCTGGAGTCCCTGGATCGAGTCCCGCATCGGGCTCCCTGCTCGGCAGGGAGTCTGCTTCTCCCTCTGACCCTCCCGCTTCTCATGTACTCGCTCTCTCTCATTCTCTCTCTCTCAAATAAATAAATAAAATCTTTAAAAAAAAAAAAGATCATTTCTAGATCAGTACTTTTCAAATGTAAATGTTCATATAAGTTGCCTGGGTATCTGGCTAAAATGCAGGTTCCAATTCAGTAGATCTGAGATGGGACCTGAGATGTTACATTTCTGCCAAGCTTCCATGTGACACTGATGCTTCTGACCCATGGATCGCACTTTAAGGAGCAAGGTTCTAGACTAAGCATCAGCGAACTTATTCTGTAAAGAGCCAGATGGTAAATACTTAAGGCTTTGCAGACTATAGAGTCTTTGTCACAATTCTGCTCTTGTGGCACAAAAGCAGCTGCAAATAATATGTAAACAAGGAGGTAGAAGCCTGATTTGGCCCACAGTCCATAGTTTGTTGAACCCTGTGCTAGACTATTAATAAGAGCAATAAAGTGTTTATTGTGTGGCAGGTTCTCTACAAAATGCCTGTTATGGGTTAAACTGTGTCTTCCCTAAAATATATGTTGAATTCCTACTCCTGGTACCTATGAATGTGACCTTGTTTAGAAAGAGGGTCTAGGGGCGCCTGGGTGGCTCAGTCATTAAGCATCTGCCTTCGGCTCAGGTCATGATCCCAGGATCCTGGGATCGAGCCCCGCATCGGGCTCCCCGCTCCGCGGGAAGCCTGCTTCTCCCTCTCCCACTCCCCCCTGCTTGTGTTCCCTCTCTCGCTGTCAATCTCTCTGTCAAATAAATAAATAAAATCTTTAAAAAATAAATAAATAAATAGGGTCTAAAAAATTTTAAAACCTTAAAATTTTTAAAAAATTTTTGAAAAAGAAATAGGGTCTAAAAGGCCTAATCTAGTATGACCGGTTTCCTTCTAAGAGGAGGAAACACTGGACACAAAGACAGACAGAAGATGGCCATGTGCAGACAGAGATGGAGATTGGAGGTATGTTGCCACAAGCCAAAGAATGCCTGAGGCAACCAGAAACTAGCAGAGGCAAGGAAGCCTCCTTTTCTAGAAGCTTCAGAGGGAGCACGGCCCCGCCCACACCTTGATCTCAGACTTCCGGCCTCCAGACCTGTGAAGGAATAAATTTCTATTGCCTTAAGCCACCCAGTTTGTGGTGCTTCTTTACAGCAGCCTTAGGAAACTGGTACAGTGCTTACCACAAATTATTTAAGGCTTACAACTGCCCTATAAGTCATGCACCATTATCATCCCTGTTTTAAAGATGAAGAAACTGAGACTTACGGAGATTAATTTACTCCCGGAGGACAGGAGTGCCATTGGAACCTTCTTCAATTCAAGAAGGACTACCATGTTCCTTTTTAATTATGCAAGACATTATTATGGAAGATACAAAGCTGAATAAGATATAGTGCCCGCCCTTGAAGACTCCCGGATGACCCTGTGGGGTAGGTAAGAGAGATAACGTGAACTGTTTCACAAAGGGGAGCAACCTTTCCAGGGTCATGCAGTTTACTGGAGAGTTACAGTTGAGATGGAGAACTCAGGTCTTCTAACTACGAGCCCAATTATCTTTCCCCTGTTTCTCAAACACGAGTGAGGTACTGACCGACCCCTGTTTTCTTCCTTAAAAATTCTTGGAGAATACCCTAGTTTTATTAGACATAAATTTATTTATGTAGTTACGTGTTTATATGCTTATGATTTATTATACATAAATGAAAACTAGGATCAGTTAACTTCCCTGTCCCACAGTGGAAGAATGACTGCTAATAAATCAAAACTAGGATTAAAAAAAAAACTAGGATCAACTGCTTATCTTTAATGATTTTGCTCAGTTTAAACAACCTTGTAGATAGCTTTTTTACCCTTTTGGATATCCTACTTACCATTCATCAGCAGAGCACTGTCTAACAGAGATATATGAGCCCATAGGTAATTTTTAAATTTGTAGTAATCGTGTTAAAAAGGAGTAATAGGAAATGGGTAAGATTAATTTTAATGATAATATCCAAAATAATATCATTTCAACATGTATTCCATATAATCAATTATTAATGAGATACTTTACACTTTTTTCCTAACTATGACTTTAAAATCTGGCACATCTCATTTGGAATTAGCCACATTTCAAGTGTTTGATACTCACATATAACTGGGGGCTATCAAACTGAACAGCATGGCTTCAGTAACTCCTCTTGGTGCAAAAGTCAAGATCCACCATCTTGGATCTGAACAGTTCTCACCACCTTGATCAATACTTCTGGTTCCAAACCACCATTCTCTCTTCCCTGGATCATTTTGAAAGCCCCATAGTTGATCTTTTAATTGAACTCTTAGCTCAATATACTCTAATCTTACCACGGTAAGTTCTAATCCTTAAAGTTCCAAAAGGATCTTTAGAAAAATGGAAACTTTTTCAAGACCCTTCCCTGTTTTTCAACCGGCCTGTGGCTGAGAACTATCACATATAATGTAAAACATAAAAGCCTCACCATGGATTACAAGGCCCTTATTACCTGGGCCCTGACTACCTCTCTGACTTCATTTCCTACCAGTCTCTCCTTCATTTGCTCTGCTTCATGCTCTCCTTCGTCTGTTTCTCAAAAAAGCCAAGGTTACACTTCAGGGTTCTTACACTTGCATGTATTAAAGGACAATTTTCAAGCAAAGGTAAAATCATGACTCTGATATAGATGTAAAATGAACATGTGCTAAACATTTTCCTTATCACTGAGGAAACCAGTAAGATGTTACCAATTCAAGTGAGGATCCAGAAGACAGACACATTAATAGATCAGGGATGTTGAAATGAATGTGCACATGGAGGCAAAATTAGCCTCTTCCTCAGTAGGAGAGGACAGTCACTTGAACCTCCAAGAGAAAGAATTTATTACATGTCTACAGACCAGTGTTATTTTGCATTCCTATCAGTTACCTGTAACGTACTGAATCGTCCAAGAACTTAAAGGCAATAAAAGGCACAGGGTCCCCATAGAATCAGAATCAAATAACCTGGAAGGGTATGCTTTAAAATAGGATTTCTCATCTTCAGTACTATTGACATGGGCTGGATAATTCTTGGTTGGGGTAGGCGGGACCGTCCTGCATCCTATAAGATATTGAACAGCATGCCTTGCCTCTACTCACAAGATACTAACAACACCCTCCCCCTAAAGTTGTGACAACCAAAAATGTCTCCAGGTATTACCAGATGTCATGGTTGGGGTAGGAGGGTGCAATTCACCCACAGCTGAAAATCATCACTTTAAACAATGTACAGTTCTCCAGTAAAACACACATTTTCCCCTACTCTCTGACTGGAACGTTTCTCTCCCATATCCTTTCTTGGTTATCTGCCTCACTTTATTCAAGTCTTTCCTCAAATGTCACCTCCTCCTAGAGGTCTCTCTTGCTACCCTGTCTGAAATAGAACCTATCTCCCATTTGCCCTCTGCTTTATTCTTCTACCTAGCACATTTCTTTCTCTTCAAGTTTTCTTGCTTATTGCTTGGCTTCCTCACTCTAAAACATAAGTTCTGTGAGGATAGAAACTTTGCCCAGTTTTATAATTGACATCTCCCAAGTTCTTAGTACAATGCCTACCACAGAGTAGGCTCTCGGGAAATGTTTGTTAGATTAATGAATCAATCAAGGCATGATAGAAGCAAGACAAATTTGCATATCGAAAAAGCCCCTAGAATGAATAAATTAGAGATATAAAAACATTGTGTAATAGATATATGGAATTTTTTCTTTTTGCTGAAATCAAATAGCCACCTGAAACGTGAATAAGGAGTCAACTCCCAGGGTGGCAATTCTTTTGAGTTGGGCCCTCCTCCCTTTCCATGTGACTCGTGAGGATTGTTACAGCAAAATTCCTTAACCAAATTAATCTGAGTACGTCAAGGTTTATTACTTATCAACAAAGGAACTAGCAGATGGAGAACGCCAGTTTGAAAAAATGGGGTGCACAGACGTATGTTCTAAATGGGGGACTGATTTCAAACACAGCTCAATTGCTAAGTGATGTCACCGGTTTCTTTCTTTCACCGGCTCATCTTATCACAACCCCAAACTGGCCATTCCTTTACCATGTGGCATAGGTTGATATTCAGGGCATAGGGTCTTCAGGACCGTCTTTCCATAATTGCTAGACATGTGTGAGTAGTCAGAAATAACAGGTAATATGGCCAAGACATAAACAATAAGCCAAATATCTGTGACTAGGCGTTACCAACTAACAAGGCTGTGTCCCCTGACAGAGAGGCAATTAGCATAATGGCACTAAAAGGTCCCAAGCAAAAGTCAACCAATGGAGACAAAGGTCCTGTTTCCTTCTTCCACATGGCTATTAGCAGATTTTTCCAGCAACCCATTGAACACTCAGTTTGCTTAATTCTCAATTTGAGGATAAACTTTTTCTGTTAGGATTCACTAAATTTTCCACTACACATCACCGCACACTGGGATGTAATCAGCCTTTATTCAAGTGTAATTGATTTACGATAAGTCTCTGTTTTGGCTCATTAGTCTAGGACAATTGAAATTGGCATTAAAACATTGTCAAGATTAGGTTACCAATGGTGCCTCCTTTTACTAATCTAAAGCACATTAGTTCACCTCTCTGCGCAAACCTTACTTATTTTCAAAATGGAGATAACAATAAATTTGCCTCACTGGATTTCCATAGCTACCAAAATAAAATGATAACTCGAAACAGTTAAGAACTCAACACACTTCTTAAAGGTGATTATCCTGATAATCCATATTGTTCCTACACTAATGTTAAGATTATCACCAAAAACAAGGCCTAAGTTTAAAAAGTTATTACCAAGAACTTCACTCCTCTGAGAGGCCAATATTAGAACCCGAGACATCTAAAAACCTCAACTTGAGAAATACTGTTCTTTACCAAAATGCAATGCCGTGGATGTAGGGCTGACAGGTAAACCCAAAAAGAAAAAGGCTGTAATGACAATAAGTTTAATGCAAAGATGGAAACTAGAATTTTTTAAAAGGTTTATTTATTGGAGGTCGGGGGTAGAGGGAGAGAGGAGAGAGTCCTCAAGCAGACTCCCCGCTGAGCATGGAGGCCTACACAGGGCTCGATCCCAGGACCCTGAGGTCACGACCCGAGCAGAAATCAAGAGTCAGACACTTAACCAACTGTGCCACTGAGGCGCCCTTGAACTAGAAATTTCATAGCACGTTCTCAAGACTCCTTTAACAAGGGTAATCACTGCCCCCAAATAGCACTACTCAGACATTTCTATGTCCATTTTCCAGGTACTGCAAGGGATAAAGCCATGAGATGCCATGTGCTAGGTTCATAACACCACAGCCTAGCCAGCGACCTTTTCTCTCAGAACATGCCACAGATCTCTGCAGGCGTGTTCCCAGAAGACCTTTCTTGGAGAACACAGAAGACTGCTTTGCGTGGCAACAGGAGCCCACGGGCCTGAGGCTGTCAGGAACAGCAGCTGCCGCCATCGGAGGAGGTAGGCTTGGGTCTGAGGCCCACGCATCTCTGCCTCACCTTCCTTGAGCGCCCCTATCATCCCTGCTCCCACAGTACCTCGCCCTCTCCCCTGTGTGGCCGTCCACCATCAGCTGGCCCTGAACAAAATTGCACAGGGAGGCAACGTTTGCCCTCGGTCCTGCCTCTGCTGCCTCCTGGCCTCGAGCCTCCGTCACAGGCGATGTCCCGGAAATGTTGGCGGGTAACAGGTGAAAGGCTTAGCCTAACTCTGGGCACTTGCATTTTCACCGGTCATGTTTGAAGGCAGACCAGGTTGTGACAGGCCCGAGGCTCGGGAGCCAGGAGACCTCTCTTTAGAAATGATCCTTCCTGACCCTCAGTTCTTGTCATCCACGAAGAAGAATGCTGACCTACCTCTACCCCAGGCTCACTGAGAAAATGCAATGGATTAAAAGTGATAAAATAAATAAAACAATAAGAAAACACACTGACCATGGGACACTAGCTGAGGAGTATGATGAACTCAAACTTTTGCTCCCGAGGACCAGGGAAACTAGAAAAGGAAAAAATTAAAGAACATGTGATGGGAAATCTTTAAACCAGCAGTTCCCCAACTTGAGCATCAGCATCTGTTGGAGGACTTATTAAAACACAGTTCGTCAGGCCTCACCCTGGAGTTTCCGAGTCAGCAGGTCTGCGGAGGGGAGACCTGAGAATTGGCACCTGTCTCACATTCCAGGTGATGCTGAGGCTCCTGGCTCGGGAACTGATCTCTGAGAAGCCTCGCTGCAAACTAGTGAGGCTCCATCATATCACTGGAATCATTTGGGAGTGGGAAAATCACTTCAGCTTCAGTCCCCCCTCTGCACAGTTTTTGATTTAAGTGGTCTGGGGTGCAGCCTTGGGCAACAGGGCTATTATAGACCCAGGCAATCTAATATGCATCTGGGATGGAGAACTGCTGCTCTCAACCAAGAAGCAGCATCAACAAATCAGTGGAATTTATCATGATGCCATACCCCTGCTAGGCTCGCCTTTCATGTGTATTTGCTACACAGGCTCCTTAGAACCTTAGGGCTGTGGACCGAATGACGGAACCACCTAGGTGGAAAGGAGAACAAGCAGGTGGACCCAGGTTCAACACCTGCCAAGGAATAGCCATAGCTTCAAATGGCACTGCGTAAATATTAAGTCTTGGCTCTATACGTGTTTAACCCCAGATACGTACTGAAATCACCTGGGAGACTTTTAAGAAAGCCTGATGGATAAGCCACATCCAGAGCCAAGGTTCTTAACCTTTGACCACCCCCTGGAATCACTGGGGAACTTTAAAAAAAAATACTGGGGTGCCCACTCCAGAGCTTCTGATACAACTGGTCCAGATGTGGCCTGGATATAAAACCTCCCCAGGAGCACCCAAGGTGGAGAAAGTCTGGTTCAAACCAAGAGTCTTCCTGATGCCTCTACCATCCACCCCCACCCAGATGGTGACAGCGCTGACTGTGGTGACCATTGTGTGATGTACAGAACTGTTGAGTCACTAGGTTGTATGCCCGAAACGAATATAACGTTGTATGTCAACTCTGTATCGATTAAAAAAATAAGAGTTAAAAATAAATTTTAAAAAGATCTAAAAACAAACAAACAAACAAACAAACAAACAAAAAAACCCAACAACTCCCGAGGGATTGTCACGTACAGGCAGAGCTGAGACCCACTGCTTTAAGTGGGAAAACAAACAAAAAACAGGTAACTGGCAGTTACAATATTATTGTCTTTTGAAAAGTATGTATTTGCAAGGGACCGGGGGGTAGGGGCATGGGGAGACTGAAATGATATGCTCCAGAATGTTAATAGAATTATTTTTGAGAGATAAGATTATAAGTCATTTTCTATTTATGCTCTTCCTGATTTTCCAAAAATTTCCACAATGGTTATTCTTGAAATCGGTGAGGAAAACATCCCACCAAAATTGTTTTATATTCAATACTAGAATAGCAAAGTGGAAAAATGTATCACCTTATTTTGCCAAAAGTAATGAATCTCCAAGTGTACAACTTCATCAGTATATCCAATTAAGCCCTATAAATTCTTGTTTCATAGATGAGAGTGGCTTCAGGTGTGATCTCTGACTTCTTTATTAGACTCTACATACAATATTATGTTGATTGTGTCCTTCTGTAGAGATTCCTTTAAAAAAAAAAATATGTATTTGAGAGAGACAGAGAGAGCAGGGGGAGGGGCAGAGGGAGACGGAGAGAGAGAACCCCAAGCAGACCCCGCACTGAGTGTAGAACCCGACACGGGCTCAATCTCACCACCTTGAGATCATGACCTGAGCCAAAATCAAGAGTGGGATGCTCAACCTACTGAGCCACCCAGGCGCCCCCTTCTGCAGAGATTCTTTAAAAAATACCACTTGGTGCTTGCTTCGGCAGCACATATACTAAAAAATATCACTTGAAGGCATCCTCAGTCACTTACTGTTAGACTTTATGACATGACACAAATGTGCATTTCCCTGCAAAGACAGACATTTACCTCTGAAATCCAAGCATGAGTCACTTCCCAGAAGTGCCCGGCTAATGCAGGGATTTCATAAATGACATTTCCTTTATGTCAATACAACCTCTGGCTTCCTTTTCTAAAAGATAATCTAAGCTCCAAGCTGAAAATGGGCAGTGCTCGGAGACTGACTTCAATAATGGTTTTCACAGTTTAATGCTAAAGGACTTTGATGGGATAGATTGAAATCATAGCATTTCTTCCCTCAAGGTTACAAAAGCTACTCAATAGGGCTCAAAAAAAATATAAATGACTACAGACAATAAAATGTTTTGGATACTTGGTACTAGATAAGTGAGAGATTTATTTAATTAACACTGTAAAGTTTTTTTTTCCTTTCTATTGAAATAGTAACCTCTTTCATTAAAAGGAATTGGTCATAGACAGTTGGATACCTCCCAATTTGTACTTAAACTGCATTTAAAAGGAATTAAAATTTGCTTTGCTCTTACTTCATTGCTCAGAAACTTTCATCAGTGTCGGGATCCTTTTAGGGAGGTGGTTTTGTGATTGCAGTTAGTTCTTACTACATAACACAGGAAACATCTACATCACACTGGGCTCTTTCAAAGGTACTTGTTAGAGTTTAATTCAGTTAACATATGCCAGGGACTGTGCCAGTCTGAGATGACACAGGGATCACTGGGATACATTGCTGCTTTCAAGGAATTTCCAGACTGCAGGGGAGATGAGTTCCTTTACACATCACTGGGTGCAAATCATTAAATTAGAAACCCAAACAGGCCATAGTTTACAGACAAAATGTTCTGCCAACACAGAACACAATGGATCAAAGACTGTGAGCCACAGAGCAATGCTGAGTTGGGTGGAGATGGCCAGGCAGCTCAGAGCCTTTCTCTAAAGGAAAGTGGGTTTCAGCAGTCAACAAAGGGGGGAAATAAAGGTCAAGATGTCCCACTCAGACAGAATAAGGGGAGCAACGGCTTATGGACAGAAAAGTTCCCTGCTTCATTTAGTTGGTTTGTTTTTTGTTTTTTTAAGATTTTATTTATTTATTTGTCAGAGAGGGAGACAGAGAGAGAGCACAAGTAGGGGGGGCGGCAGGCAGAGGGAGAAGCAGGCTCCCCGCTAAGCAGGGAGCCCAATGCGGGGCTCAATCCCAGGACCCTGGGATCATGACCTGAGCTGAAGGCAGACGCTTAACCGACTGAGCCACCCAGGCGTCCCTCACTTACTTTTCCCTTCACTCTTGTGCCCCATACAGTCTACAGCATATAGCTCATAGACTCTGTTTTCTGGAGAATATGGATTAAAATGAGTAGCTTGGAATTGGTATTTGTGCCTTACATCTCTATCATCGACCCCGACTCTCTGCTTTTCATTGCAAAAAAATTCAAGTTGAAAAATTCGACCCAAAGACATACAGAAATGTCTCTTTTAGGATAAAGGGCAAATAACATGATTTTTTACATTGTTGAAACTTAGTCGACAATGGAACTGTGAGCCAAAAGGGGTAAAGCGCATCAGCCTCCTCACGCCTGTCCCACAGAATATTCACTCCCCCAGGCCCCAGCTCCCAAGGCACAGCCCTTCAGCTGACTTCCAAAGTGCTGGGGGGAGTCAGAGCCTCTGTTAGTCCAGTCGCATTAGGCACTGTCCGGACCTCCCTGCGAGTGAGGCTGAGTCAATGTTGGAAGATGAGGCCAATAGGATGGCAGCGGGCCTCTCCTCTCAAGCATTTAGCTAAGGATCAGCAAGGCGGAAGGGGTCAAGGGAAAGTGAGGAGGTGCCTACATTGGATGAGATCTATCACCTTTCACTGAGGAGTGCATTTGAGTCCAGAATCTTACTCTACCCAAACTTCAGGCTGTCTTCCAATAGTGCAGAAATAGATTATCAAAATTCTGCTTGGTCAGAGAAACAAAAGCAGTAGGAGATTCTAAATCTTGAACGACCTTGTGAAAATTGAATACATCACGTACCACCCCTGACCATCCATCTATTTTTTTCTTTGACTCACACCTAATTGTGCTTACATTTTAACATTAGCATATCCTAATTAATTGTCAAATACCAACAATTGGGATTCATGGGAAGCCAAACAATGCAGAGAAATTCTTATTCATTTGGAAAGGTCAGCCCAATTATAGTAGACAAAGGCTTGTACTCTCTTATGTTCCTAGTTAATAATGTCAGGAATCTGCCATTCCACGCATTCAATAAAAATGTGTTGACTGTCTACCATGTGCCAGGTGTGCGAGAAATACGAAGAAAATTAATCCAAGCCTTTGACCTTGAGGAATTCATAGAAAGACAGGTAAATAAATAGCCCTGATGCATAGCGATAAGGAGAAGGCATATGCTAATTTGATGGCCTATTTTCTCAAATGGGACAGCAAAGCAACGCTTGGTGTGCTATCCAGTATGTGGAATTTATTCTGTAGGAAGGTAATATGAATGCTTAGCAAGTTTAGAAATGTTCTTCTCATCCATTGCTTGCGGTGCGTGTGCCGCACGGTTAAGAGCTAGCATTGAGCTGCTAAAGGACACTCGAGCCTGTCACATTTCCTAGATTCTGGCATGCATACAACACAGAAGCACTGACTTTGTGTAACTAGCACTTTGCCTGTCTGTAATCAGTTCCTCACAGGCCCCCACGTGCTCGGTACTGTTGTCATTCCTGTTTTACAGATGAGGAAACTGAGGATTAAGGTGGTTCCAAACGTACGCAACATCAGAGCGGGAGTGGCACCGAGGACATTTGAATGCGGATCGTGTTACCCCACAGTCTACGTGCTCTGCAGACTGGCTGCCTATTAGTAAACTGTTATTGATGTCTGATGAGATAAGGAGCTTGTGCCAGAATATAAATCAACTGCATCAGTAAGAACACGGTTTAATTCAGGCGCCTGGGTGGCTCAGTCGTTAATCGTCTGCCTTCGGCTCGGGTCACGATCCCAGAGTTCTGGGATCGAGCCCGGCATCGGGCTCCCTGCTCAGTGGGAGGCCTGCTTCTCCCCCTCCCACTCCCCCTGCTTATGTTCCCTCTCTCACTGTGTCTCTCTCTGTCAAATAAATAAAATCTTTTTTTTAAAAAAAGGAAAAGAACACAGTTGAATTCATCTAATTTTTTTTGGTATCAAAATTTTCTCACTAGAGTAAGCAGTGCATTGATTTACATTCTAGTGCAGCCTCTTATCTTGTCATGAATCAGCGCTTCGTGTAGCACCGCGATCAAACCACACTGACTCCTAGAAAGACAGAATCTTAGATTACTGTAGAGCTTTGCATCTTTCACATCTATGGAGGAAGGCTATAAAAGGGCACTTAGCTTGTCTTGAGACAGAAGCAACTCAGAGGCTCCTAGCTACTACTCTAGGGAGTCTGCTCCAAAATTTCCAAACCTCCTGGTCATTCTGAATGTTCTTCTTTCTGCTTCCCAAAGAAACATACATCTTACAGGGAACTGGCTGTCTTGAAATTGGCTGGGGGAATGTTCTTGTAATGGTATTATTGACCAAGCGCTTTATCACCTTGTGAATACTCTGTCCCCGTGACACATCCTTCTAGCTGCCTCAGTGTCCAGGACAACAGAGGTGATCGGGACCAGATCTTCCTCTTTGTTGGCACCTATCAGCATCCACTCCTGTACTCAGGGGCTTAACCAGTTGTTTCCTTTACTCATGTGATTTCCTACCATCATTTTTGAAGATGTAGTTCTGAATATATGCCTACTCCGTGATCCGGCAAGTCCAAGAGAAATGAGCGTGTATGTCCAGGAAAAGGTATGTATAAGAATGTTCATAGCAGGGCGCCTGGGTGGCTCAGTTGGTTAAGCGACTGCCTTCGGCTCAGGTCATGATCTTGGAGTCCCTGGATCAAGTCCCGCATCGGGCTCCCTGCTCGGCAGGGAGTCTGCTTCTCCCTCTGACCCTCCCCCCTCTCATGTACTTGCTCTCTCTCATTCTCTCTCTCTCAAATAAATAAATAAAATTAAAAAAAAAAAAAGAATGTTCATAGCAACCTTATTTGTGATAGCCCCAACCTGGAAACCCAATGTCCATCCACAGGAAAGTGGATATATAAATGGTATATAAATTCATATAATGGACTACTATGTAGCAGTTACAAAGAATACTGTTATATACAACACAGCCTGGACGGATCTCAGGGACACAGTGATGAGTACAAGTAGCCATACACAGAATAGTACAGTATGAATCTGTTTATATGAAGTTTAAGAACAGGCAAACTAATCCATGGTGATAGAAATCAGAATAAAAGTTACCTCTGGGGTGTGTGGGGAGTGGGTAAAGATTGGTAGGAGGCATAAAGGAGCCTTCTGGAGGGCTGAAAATGTTCAATATCTCAATCTGGAAATTTCAGTATAAAGAAACCTTTAAAAAATACTGCAAAGAGGGGGCACCTGGGTGGCTCAGTCGTTAAGCGTCTGCCTTCGGCTCAGGTCATGATCCCGGGGTCCTGGGATCGAGCCTCGTGTCAGGCTCCCCGCTCAGCAGGAAGCCTGCTTCTCCCTCTCCCACTCCCCCTGCTTGTGTTCCCTCTCTCACTGTGTCTCTCTCTGTCAAATAAATAAATAAAATCTTTAAAAAATACTGCAAAGAGAAGGAATATATAAAAATTGGGGGGTTCAGTTAAACTCAAAATGTACACATCTATTGACCCTCAATTTCCTTTCTAGAAATTTCTCTTAAAGAAACAACCATGATTATACACAAAGATTTAACATCAACATTCTTTGAGAGCTCCGTTTATAATTGGAAAAAATTGGAAACAACCTCAATTTTTCACAATAGGGACTTGGTCAAAGAAATAATGATAAAGAAATTATGATATAGTCACATAGTGAACTACTAGGTAGAAATAAAAGATGAGGTTGTAGAGAATTTTCAATGTCATGAAAAATGTTAATCTTGTGTTAAGTGAAAAGTGGTAGGTTACAAAGCAGCATGTAAAGTACATTTGTATTTTTAAAATTTGTACGTATTCATACATTGTATACATATAAACTAAATAGATATGGATTATGAATATATATGATATTGTACAGAAAACACTGGAAGTAGATTCACCCACATGTTAAACTCAGAGCTTTTATTATGGACAACAGTTTATTTTTATCTTTGGGCTTTTAAAATTTTTTCACATACTTTCAACAATGAACACTTATTACTCATGTCATCAGAAAAATATTAAAAGTAAAGCCCGTATACTTTGTGCCTATTAAATAAAGTCTGTAAGTTTCTAGCAGTATGAAAATACAAATGAGATAGAGAAAACTGCATCATTATTTATGAAAAAAATGTAAATCCATCATCCAAATATCAAATGGGTACATTAAACCACTCTGAAACCAGTGATTACACCCCGATTTACATTTTTTTCATAAATAATGATGACCTTCACCCATTTTGCATAATAATAAACATGTAGCCTGGTCTCAGTAATTCTCTATTAAAGGAACCTTGAGCTGAACTCACTCACTTGAAAAACATCCACGATCCCCCAATTACCATCATTTACTGAACTTTTTTTTTTTTTTTTTTTTTTTTTTAAGATTTTATTTATTTATTTGAGAGAGAGAATGAGAGAGAGAGAGAGAGCGCATGAGAGGGGGGAGGGTCAGAGCGAGAAGCAGACTCCCTGCTGAGCAGGGAGCCCGATGTGGGACTCGATCCCGGGACTCCAGGATCATGACCTGAGCTGAAGGCAGTCGCTCAACCAACTGAGCCACCCAGGTGCCCCATTTACTGAACTTTTTGATGGAGATGAAAAATGATCACAACTCAATTTTAAACCAAATTTTTTCCCCTTTGTCACTTTTACCTCAAGAAGTTGTCGATTAAACCAAAGGGAAATTTCACTGCTCCGAAGTTTCACAAAATAAGAGGTTCCCTGGTATCAGGAGTTGCAATTCAGTGTGGTCAGTTCCTTCCATTTATTACCAAATGCTCAGAGACCTTAAGAGAGAGATTTTTGTTCTTTTAAGGACAGGAGGTATATAGGGACACCACTTTAGCAACATCACTGAGAGTATATTTTAACAACCCCAAACTAATCTTCACCAATGCCTCAGCATTCTGAGGTTATCAGATAAAACCATGCCTATCTGCTTTGTTACAAAACCCCTACAAGGGGTAGCTATAGGCAATTGAATTTTTTCCAGTGGGAGACAGGTAACTATGGTAACTATTTTCATTTCCACTAACATTATAATCTCATGTTGGCTAAAGCTGCCCATAGCTTTATTTGTAATAGTCAGCTCTTAAGGGACTCTTTGAGAACACTCTTCTGGAAGCACCAGTCTCTCTGTTCTTCCCTTACCTGGTAAGTAGTCATTAAAAGAAAATTATGCAGGCAAAAAAGACCAGTTAGCGTTTTCAGGGGTTTTTGAACCATTGCTTTAGACGCTGGGGGGTAATTTGTTTTAATGTACCTTACCTCTCTTTTTTTTTTCCAAAACAGACTTTTCCTCGGCTGTAAATACACACCCAAATCACATAATCCTGTGATATTTATACTATATTGTGTACTCTATTTAAAAAATACATTGGGGTCCCCTAGCTAGCTGCTGGGTTGCTTTTGCCCCTCAAAGCCCCTCAAAGGCTGGGCGTTGGGATCCGACTTGATAATATAAGCTATTTAGGCTAGCAGTAAGGGGAAGGAATGAGTCGAGGCTACTTGCTGCTCTCCCCCCCCCCCCCGCGCAGAGTCTGCGGAGTATGTGTGTGTGAGGGTCTACACGTGCATATTGTGTGTGTTTGTGTACTGGGGCGAGGAGGATAAAGGTCAACCAGGAAAGGCTTTAAGATCAATTGGCAAATTGTGATTAATTTACTAGAAGACTCTGGTCTCCCAAAAAATATGCAAACCAGGGGTCAGCCAATACATGGCCTTTCTATAAAGGGCCATATATTAGTTTCCTAGGGCTGCCATTAACAAATTATCCCTAACGTGGTGACTTAAAACAACAGAAATTTATTCTCTCACATTGTGGAAATCCGAAGTTCAAAATGAAGGTGTTGGCAGGGCTGCAGCCCCTCCCAAGGCTCTAGAGGAGAATCTTTCCTCGTTGCATCATTATTTGTGAAAATAATGGCTCAAGAGGAGAATCTTTCCTCTTCCAGCTCCTGGGAGCTCTTGGAGTTCCTTGGCTTCTGGCCATAACACTCCAATCTCGACCCCCAGTCTTCACATGGCCTTCTCCTCTGTGTCCATGCCTCTTCTGTTCTGTCTCTCATAAAGATTCTTGTCATCAGATTTAGGGCCCACCTAGATAATCCAGGATGATCTCATCTCGAGATCCTTAATTACATCTGCGAAGACCCGATTTCCAAATAAGTTCACATTAATAAGTTCTGGGTGTTAGGATGTGGACATATCCTTTTGGGGGCCACGATCCAACCCACTACAGGCCAGATAATAAAGATTTTAGACTATGTTCCAATAACACTTTATTTCCAAAAACAGACAGTGGGCCAGATATGGCCCATGATCCATAGTTTACCGACTCCTTGTCTAAAACCCCTTTCCTGGAACTCAAGGACCATAACAGTCTGGTCCCACCAGAAATCTCTGACATTGGCTCCTCCATTCCTGGGCATGGACACTCAGTCAGATAAATTTGCCCAATGTCCTTTGAACAGGTTTTTCTGGTTTCCCACTTTCTTTGCTTACTAAATGTTTAGCCTCTTGCAAGTGTGGCCTGGTTCAGAGTGAGTGCACGATGTGAGCAGTTGTTACAAAGTAGCCCACAAGTTAGGCAGGCAGGCAACTACTCATTGTTTTCAGGGGGATGGGACACAGGTGCTTTTCACTATCCTTCACATAACTTATCTCTAGAATTGAATATTTCCCTTGAGCAAGGTTATCAGATAAATACAGGCTGCCCAGTTAAATTGAATTTTATACAAACAGTGAGTAATATTTCATTATAAGTAGGTCCCCAATATTTTATGGGGTATACTGTACTAAAAAATTATTTATTTACCTGAAATTCAATTTTATTTGAGCATTCTGTATTTTTATTTGCTAAATCTGACAACCTTAACCCTGAGCATTTCTTACTTTCATAAGCAGAGACAAAGTGATCATTAGAAAAAGATAATAAAATACAACGTGCTGCCATTATTACTCTTCTTTATCCTTTTTTGTCTGTTTTAGTTGCGCATCTGATGCATAGCTATACTTCCCCAACAAGGTGTGAGAGTGTCTGCTTTTCTACACTTTGGTCACCCCTGTATATTATCATTGAAAACATTTTTGCCAGGGCGCCTGTGTGGGGTAGTCAGTTAAGTGTCTGACCCTTGGTCTTGTCTCAGGTCCTAATTTCAGGGTTGTGAGAGCCAGCCTCATGTCAGGTTCCGCACTCAGCGCAGAGCCTGCTTAAGTTTCTCTCTCCGTCTCCCTCTGCTCCTCCCCCACCAGCCCCGCATGCACTCTCTCTCTCTCTCTCTCTCTCTCAAATAAATAAACCTTAGAAAAATATTTTTTCCAATCAATGGTATAATAGTATCTCTATTTCTTGCTCATTTGGGGTTTTTTTTGTTTTTTTTTTTTTTTAGATTTTATTTATTTATTTGACAGAGAGAGACACAGCGAGAGAGGGAACACAAGCACGGGGAGTGGGAGAAGGAGAAGCAGGCTTCCCGCCGAGCAGGGAGCCCGATGCGGGGCTCGATCCCAGGACCCTGGAATCATGACCTGAGCCAAACGCAGACGCTTAACCGACTGAGCCACCCAGGTGCCCCATCTTGCCATTTGTTTTTAAACTAAAATGTTTTATTATGAAAGTAATATGTACCCAGTAAAAGAAATTCTGAGTGTTCTAGAAAAATGTAAAATGTATTAAAAGTCTCCCTCAACCCATCCTTTACTCCCCAGTTTATTCAACTAAGAAACTGCTTTTAAGATTTTCTTGTATATTTTATCTGGATTTTTGTATGCTTATACAAGCATATGTTTTATACATATATCTATTTTTTATTTAGATGGCATCATACATTATTCTTTATCCTGCTTTATTTTTTATTAATAATATATCCTAGACACTTTCTACATCTGAACATATAGCTTTACCTCAGCATTTAAAAACTCACCTCTAATGGAATGAATAAGTTATGGGAATAAAAAGCACAGCATAAGGAATACAGTCAATGACACTGTAATAGTAATGTAACGGGTTGGATGGTAACTACATTTGTGGTGAACACAGCATAATGCAGAAACCTGTCAATTACTAAGTTGTATACCTAAAACTAATGTAACATGGTGTCGGCTATACTCAAATAAAAGAATAAAAGTAAAATAACCTCTATAAAAGAAAATAAAGCTTATTAGCAATGCCCCTAGTATTACTGACTTTAATTATATCCAGTTTTATGTTTGAACATAATTAAGTAACATTATATAGAAGTAAACTTTTTATGCATATGGGCTTTACATAATTATAAGACCAAAATAGACTTACAAATTAAATTCAAGCTGCTAGAAAACTTTAATTGAACAACATTAAGTTAATAATGATGTAACTTTGCTGAAACCTACATCTTATGGCTAAGAGATGCGTTCACATGTTTCATGGTACACTGGTGGTCAACATGATTTTGTTTTATTTTATTTTGAAGACGATGGGCCATGGCTTTAGTCCCTGTCGTCATCATTAACGCTAATTTTCCTTTTGCACCACAAACGTTTTTGTAATTATTAGTTCTGTATCCTTTTAGGGAAATTAATTAAAATAGTAAAAGCCAAAATACAATTATTTTAAAAGGCTTCTTAACAAATATTTATTTATTGCAAATTCAGTGTTATAGTTACTGAAAATAAACCTGTTGGTCAGTATAAAAAATGTGACATTCACATCCCATCTGGTCATAAGACAACAAAGATGCTTACCGTTAGGATAAGGTTGCTTTTGAGTATGTTCTCTCTGAGCTAGAGAGAACCATGCAATGACGCAGGTCTTCCCCGGTATTCTTTAATAGCCGTACTGCAAGTCATTTGCATGGCCACACACTGCGACATTATTGGGCAAAAACATATCATTTTGCCTTAAGTCCTCTTTTGTATATTTCTCTTTATCCTATGACAATTAAAGTAGCATATTATTGATCTCTACTACATTGATTTGATTATATCAACCCACTTTCAATTTATTAAATAACTTATAAAACAGATCTTATTCTATGAAAGTGTTATAAATGTAAGTTATAACTGCAAGAAATAAGTTTTGTCCTTCACACTGTTGATAGAATGGTGGTAAGAAGATGGCTGTTCCTATTTTGGCTTAAGAATATTCTAAACTGGCAGTAGTTAGTGCTGCTTATCAGACAGCATATTAAGAGTTAAATACGGTCATTTCAGGCATGGATGTGACTAGACACACAAATGCAAATACGGACTGGGCTCATTTTATAATGTAATCAAACAGATGAGGGGTCAACAAACATTTTCTGTAAAGGGCCAGATAATTAACATTTTCCACTCTGTGGGCCATGGAGTTGCAACTACTGAACTCTATCATTGTACAAAAATAGCCATACACGATACGTGTATGAATGAATGTGTGGCTGTGTTCCAATAAAACTTTATTTATAAAATGAACAGTCTCCTGGATCTGGCCGTGGCCTATAGTTTGCTAACCCCTGATATAAATGATCCAGAATGTATTTATTTTTATGGAGTATCATAGAATTTAAAATACAGAATTAAAAGATTTTTTCAAAATTAAAAGATTCTTGAAGAGCCCAGAGAATGTATTTCTCCTAAAGAATGTTCTTCATTCTGCTTACTTCATCCTGAATAGCATTTCTTTTTTTTTATTTTTTAACAACTCTTTAAATTCTTTTCATTATTGTGTTTTACAATTGGTTATAACTGGTTTGAAGGGGAAAGCTACTGATTTGTATATGTTGATCTTACATCTGGCTTGCCTACTGAACTCAAATATTCTGTTAGGGTTTGAGTTGATTGAATAGGCTTCTCTAGGTGGATAATGACAAAAACTCCAAATCATGACAATTTCTAATACCCATATATCTTACTTATTTTTCTTGTCTAAATGCACCGGCTAAGCATCCCAGAGTAATGTTGATTGAGCATGTAAAAGCAGCCAAACTTCTCTTGCTCCTTTTTCAGCACTTATTTTTTTTTTCCATTTAAGTGACTTTGTTAAAGTCTTGACAAATTCTTCTAGGTCTCTGATATGAAGCAGACAAGAGAGGACCAAATCTGTCACATCTTTCTGGATCTAAGCCCTAATGCCTGTGGCTGTGGCTGTGGCTTATTAAAAATACTGGCACTGGACCAATTTAATTAATTTGCTGAAGGGCATATAAAACTCTTAGGTTACACATAAGATGTGAGAAAGTCATTTCTATACCAATCATTAGCCAGAGGTATGGGTTTGGGCTCAGACAAATCATTAGGGACCATTAGATGATGTGCAATCAACTAGCATGGTCTGCAGGAAGCACTTAAGTTTCATAAGCAATTCACACTGCAGATGAGGTTACTTCTGCAAACTTAAATGTCAGTTATTAAGCTACTGTCACTCAGCTCCAAGCCTTCCTTTCTATGTTCTGTGATGCTGGGGCTGGGCCTTTACAAAACACATCCTTCCGTTGCCAGCCGATCCCAGTTAGGCTATCACTAGGAGCATCAGGAATAGACTGCAAGGCCAGAGAAGGGAGAGGGCCTTGATTTTTCCTGTTTCCTGTTTGCTTCCTATGGGCTTCTTGTTGGCTTCTTATTTCTATCATCATCACCCCAGTCTCACTTCTTTACCCTGGCAGTGGTGAGGCCTTCCTATAGCAGCAGCTGAATTCAGTTCTCACTTTCTTTCAACACATGCAGAGCCAGACTCACCACCTTGAGCCACGCGCACCTGCCAAGCAGTGTTCCTTTTTCAGGGCTCAGGGTTTTAACTCCATGGGCCCCTCCTCCTCCAATCTTCTAAAATTTTACAATCCCCACCTCTTTCCTTTGTTCCCCCAGGGGTCGTAGCTGCTTCCTGCAGTTCCTATCCCTACATTACCTTTTTTCATTACTTAGTTACCACTTTATACCTGGCTAACAATTCCTTATATTAAATTCTATTAAAATTACTGCTGTCATTTCTGTCTCCTGACTGGGCCCTGACTGATATTTACCTACAGAAAAAGACTTCCTTACTGGCTGTGTGGATTCATGTTAGCTCTCCTAACACTGGGTTTTCCCTGATATTGCCCCTTTCAGGATAACCTTACTTTTGGGGAGTGGAAGATTCCAGCTGAGAATCATAAGTTACCCATGATTGAGATAAGTAAATATACTTATTTTAAAATTAGTTTCACTTATACCAAAGTTCTTCCCATTACTTTTAAGACTTTTCTGCCCTCTAAAGATCTGAAATTCAAATGATATTTTATGAAGTGCCCCTTTTAGCAGCAACTAGAAAGCAAAACCAGGTTAAGGGCAAATAACTATCAAAGTTTCCAGAGTATAAAAACTCAAAGACTGCTTTCACCAAAATAATTAAGTTTGGTCCACCAGAGAATGTAATCTGAGGAGAAATAAAAATGAAGATCCAGGACAGATCACATTATATTAGCAGTGAAGAAGGCAAAATGTGAAAAGTCAAATAATTTTTTTTACTCTGTGGAAATAAAAGATCTTATAGTTATGTATATCACTGTCAACATATCTAATAATTAATACATTGAGTGAAATCACCTTTGTGTGAAAAGGAAATTATTTTATTCCCATGGGGTCAGGAGTATAGAGAAGTCATTGAAAAACAGCTCAATTAAGTTGGATGAGAGTGAAACATCAGCAGTCTTGGTGGGTATTCCCAGCCTGCCTCAGGCACCAAGACACAGGATGAAATTTTAACGTGATAAACTTAACAGAAATACGTGGCATTGAGAGTGGTCCATACTTATAAAAAGTTTAGGTTCCTGTAGGGAAACCCAGCACACATTTAAGCTGATGGGGGAGTGGGAGTTTCCTTCCCTCTGTACACTGATATAATGTCTGAGCCTGTAGACCTAGGGCCTCCTAATTCTCAATCTCATAAAGCATCTAAATTGCATGGGAGGACCTAGAAAATTGAGCAATTTCTGTCTTACCTCCATGCACTGAAGTAAATAATTTAGTTTGTGCTTGTTAACTAGTGGTTCAATTCAATTCAGCAAGCCTTCCAGATAGATAGATTAGATATAGATGTGTGTATGTTTGTACAAAGCTTCTGTGTTCTGCATCCTCCCACCCATACATCCATGCATGCATCCATCCATCCATCATTTATCTCAGCTCATCCATACCAATGAGCTAGGCACTAAAGAGCCAGAGAAATTATGTCTTCTCTCATCCCCTTATCCTCTTCCTTATATCTTGCTTATGGTGCCAGGAATAAGGGGGAACACAATTTTGTAAAAAGTGTTTCCAAGCATTCTATTCCCCACTTTTTAAATTTTAAAGATTTTATTTATTTATTTGAGAGAGACAGAGACAGAGACAGAGAAGGCGTGCAAGCAGGAGGAAGAGCAGAGGGGAAAAGAATCCTAAGCAGACTCTGCACTGAGCACGGAGCCGACTGAGCCACCCAGGTGCCCCTACATACCCCCAGCCACTGTTTAAAATTCAGGTGAAAAAAAAAAAAAAGGGACTTCTCCTTCCAACTCCATGAAGTTCCCCTCCTCAGAACCTTCAACTCATGCTTTTAATTGTGTCTAGAACAAATTTCTTTTCCTGGCTAAAGATTACTTATGTCTCAAGATTCTATCCATCCTTTTTCCTCTTCTGTGCACCAATAAGTTTCTCATCTAGCACATTTCACATTATCTTGAATAATTCATTTCAGTCTTGCCTCCACCTATAGATGAGGGCAAGGACTTTGACTTGATTTTTGTCTCTTGTGCTTATCTCAATGCCTGGCACGTAATGGGTATACAAAAAATGTTTGCTGTTCTGAACAAGTTCACTGACAAGCTGGATATTAAGACATGCAAACATGAGAATATCATCAGAGTTTTCTGCTTGTTCTTCTGTTTTACATACCTGCGTCCTCTTTCCCCAACCAGATTTGAAAGTAGTTGATGGCAGAAAGTGCTTATCTAGTCATTGCTTTATTCAACTTTTTTCTTCCCTATGTCTTGCCAGTGTTGGTACAGTGTCTTTCTAGAAACTGAACAAATCTGTGGGTTCCAAATTTTCATTTAGATAATGTGGCTGGAAACTTTTTTTTTTTCCAATCATACAAGATGAATACTTTTATTTCCCTAAAGCAAATATGTTGTTTTACGTAGTGAAATATATTGTTCAAGGCTCTTTCCCACCCAATGGTCCAAATCTCTATTCATACTCATTTTTGAATTTCAACAGGTCCCTAGAAACAACTGCCAACCTTCCCTTCTGGGATGTAGCGAAGTCTTCAAGGCAGTTTGAAACTGGTACCACATGTACACGGAACAGGCTCTTTAGTGCAGAGAAAGTTAGAAATAGAAATTCAATGAGCTGAGTTCAATCAACAGTTCGAACTTTTATGTACTCAGAGGAGTTCTTAAGAACCCATATATTGGTTGCATGTGGCTTTCCTTCCACATTTCCTTCTCTCAAAGTTAGCATCACCAGCCAGTATTTTAATAGGAGAGGAAAGGATTGGAAACCCAGCAGCCAGAATAAATAACAGCAAGGAGTGTCTCAGGGGGGAAAGTGGAAACGTGATGATTCTGTGGCTTCCTTTAAGCTTGTTAACAGGCTACACAATAAGCAGTTGGCATAGTCACACAGGAAACATTTATTGTCAGATGCTCATCCTCAAATTCAAAGCTAATCATTTTCATCCCTCCTTATATCCCAGAGGGCAGGAAGCAGATTTAAAACAGCCCTGAATACCAACGTATGTAATATAAATTTTAAGTATGGTAAAACTGTTTAGCAATAGATTTGTCTATCCTATTTCTCTGCTACAGGTGTAAAGAAAATAATAAGAATGTAATCTCCAGGAAAAAAATTGTGGTGATTTAGAAGAACATACTGGTATTATTTTGTCTAGAAGTAGAAAACATTTTCAAACATCCAGTTAAAGTACAGAAAAATCATATAATATACCCTTGTTCATACACCAAGATTAAATAGATTTACATTTTTCCATCTCTTTTCTTATAAAGTGTTACCAACACAGCTATAGTCATGCTATCTCTTCCCCTCTGCCTGAAGCTGATGTCTATTCTCCTGTATACTTTAAATTTAATAACATAAATATATGTCCACAAGGAAATTACATTGTTTTCTTTTGTTTTGAATTTTTACATAATAATACAATGATGCATATTGGGTGCCTTGATCGTTTCACTCAACATTTTGTTTTTCAAACTTATCCATATTAATACGTGCAGACCTACTCCATGCATCTGCGCTACTGTATGATATACATTTTCTGAATACTACAATTATCCATTGTTCTATTGAGGGATAGAGTTAGATTATTCCATTGTTTCACTAAATTATCTTGTACTTGTCTTCTTGTGCACAGGGATAAAATTTTCTAGGAATGGAATTGCCCAGTTAATGTTTATATTTAACTGCATCTTTATTAAAGATTGCAAAAATGCTTCCCAAACTAAGTAAACCAATTTGTAGTCTACCACCAATGCCTTTGAGTTCCTGTTTCTCTATGTTCAACTCATACCAACATTTGTTGTTTTCAGACTTGAATAATATTTGCCAATCTGAGAGTGGTAAAATGATGTTTCATTATTATTTGAATTTTCATCCCCCTGATTACAAATGAGGCTAAAGAACTTTCCATATGGCTTATTAACCACTGAGAATTTCTCTTCTCTGAATTATCTGCTCATCCTTTGCCCATGTCCCTTTTGGGTTGTTTTCCTTGTAAAACTTGCCTGTAAAACCATCTGGGCCTAGTGCTCATTTTATAAATAGATTTTAGATTATTGGTTCTACTTCTTTAGTGGTAATGCTTTCTATTTCTTAAGGCAATTTTATAACCTAAATGTTTTAGTAAGAAATGAATGATTTTTCTAAGTCTGGATTTTGTCTGTAATTGTGAATGCTATTTTAGCTAGGTGTAAAATTATAGATGACTGTTAATTTCTCCTATTATTTTGAAGATATTATTCCAATGTTATTGCTGTTGCAAAGCCCACTGTCTGTCTTACTGTTAGTATTGTGACAATCTGGCTATTTTCCCCTACTTTTTAAATGTTTTCTTTGTTTCTTTGCCTGCAGTTTCACTATGTATGTCTGGATGTGGGCTTATTTTTGCTTACCCTACCCAGAACATGTTGTATTTTTTAAATTTAGGAATCATGTCTTCAATTCATTATGGAAAATTCTGTTATTATCCTGCAAATATTGCCTCTCTGCCAATCTCTCAATGTCTCTTAACCCCTCTTCCCTTTTGTCTATTCCTTTATTTCTTCATGCTTCATTCTGATCAATATACTCAGATTCACTTTGTCACTAAGCCTCTCTTTGGCTATCTAGGGTTTACATTTAATTTGTCCAATGGGTTTTTAACTTCAATAACCATTTTTTTAATTTCTAGAAATTCTATTTGGCTATTTTTCAAATGTCTGCTCTTCTCTAAAAGTATCTTGTTCTTTTTCTGATTTTGATCACTTCTTTTGTCTTTCATTATGTTAAACATATTTTTATAGTCTTCCATTAATTATTCTATCATTTCAAGTCCCTTGAGCTTTAATAAACCTATTTGTTAGGTCTGTGGACTCTTGGCTCATGGTGGATTTTGTCCTCAATTATTATCATTAAGTTTTAAAACTATTAATAATAGTCAGATTCCTGGCAGGAAACATAGGACACATCAAATAGAGTATTTATGGAGAGTTTCATAAAAGGACTATTTCCAAATGTCTGGGCATGATAAGAGCAGCCAAACAATAGTGAAACATGAAGTTGTTGCTATCCCACCATAAGTGGCACAAGGAGGAAGTGATTCCCAGACCTGTAGGTAGAAGACAGGTCTGCCCAACAGGAGCCATGGTCTTTGGTAGCGGTAGGCTGACACTGCCAACCAGTGACGCAGAACAGGTGTGGCTGGAGAAAAAATATCATGACCTTGCTTAACTATTGTCCTTCAATCTCCTGCCATTACCCCCCACTGGCTGAACCCAGTGAAAAGCCAGGAAGCCCAGGCGATGCAATATATAGAGGTCAATCTACTGGGGAACAAAGCAAGGTGGAGAAGGATGGAGCAAAGGTCTAGAGGGGCAACCAGAGGACACTGGGCACCATTGTAAGCTCGTGTTCAGTGTTGTTTTATCTGTTAGAAGCCCCTGTTGCTTGGGGGAGGGGCATACCCATCCAGAGAAACTTTATATTTGCTTTCTACATATGCCTTAAGGGTATCACCGGCCTAGACTCAAGTTCGGTGTTAGTTTTCAACACCAGAATTCCTGATCCAGAAGAACAGTCTAAATTCTAACCCTAAATCATGTGAGATACAGAATCATCATTATACAATCTAAAGGGAGATAATTTTTACTTTTACCCAAAGCACATTCATGAGCAGAACAGGTTTTTTTTGTTGCTTTATTATGATAATAGATGGAACTTTTCAACCTTGTCCCTATATATGCAGCCCTTTAAGAATCTTGGCTTTATGCAGGGATTTTGGTTCCTACTATCTGTGTTGCATAAATTGAAGACCTTATATTCAGTCGTCACTGCATGGGTGGTAAAATTCAAACCCCTAGCTTACCCAGACTGAGAACCTCCTTACCCACCAGCCAGTTACATGCTTCCCACTCTGCTATAATTTTCATCACAGAGATACAAGGGGAAATATGAGAACAATCTATGTTATTTTCATCTATGTAAGAAATTAAGCATCACTAACATTTTATATAAATACTGACACTGGCATGGTCATTCAGTTACATGCCAGATGGTCACAGTCAATCCATAAGATGTCCTGAAGGAAGAGGGGGATATGAAAATGTTGAGGGACTGACACTCTTTGATTCAGCCTTGGCATTTTGTGACATTTCAGCTTATGTATTACAAGATGTCATCAAGTTTTCTTTTATAAAAATAAGACCTTTAATGGTAGAATCTTTATAAAGCTTTGTAAACAAGGTGGTACACATTCCATTGTGTTTGTTACAGAATTTTCTGGTTAACTTGTGGCAAAGTACTTGAAATAGTTATCAACTTAAAAATTAGTTAATTATTTTTCTTTCATCAGAAGGCTGTTGTCCTCATTTTCTGGCAAAGAACAGAAGCTTTGCCTGATGACAAGTGGCTGTCATTAGTTGGCTACTTAGCAGACTTAAAATTAATGCACTAATGTGTCTCTTCAAGGTACATAATAACATTTTGGCAAAATGTGCAAAAGTAGCTGATTTTTTTTTTTCAGAGATATTTTATGGAGAGAACATTTCCAAAAGAAATGTTTGGAAAAATGTCCAGCCTTATGTAATTTTGTCACCAAAAAATGATATAAGCATATCACTTATAAAAATATTATCATAAATATATACAGATAAGCCTTGAAATGGAATATCCTAAACTGAAAAATATCTTTAAAATGCAAAGGTTGACTGGCTTTTAAGACCACTAAAATATACGTAAATGCAAAATTTTCATAAATTGGCAAGGACTGATTTGTATCATGGAAAATGGAAATTAATAACCAAATTACAACAAAAACTTTGGCATAAATGGTGAATGGATTTTTTTAAAAAATGAGCACCACGAATCAGAAGCAGTAGGTAATGAAGGTCTTATAAAATGCAGTGATGGATTTCAGAGCGCAGAAGCTGAGGTCATCGCTCTTTGCAGTTGGAGATCTAAGAGATCTATTTTCACGGTCACTACAGCAATACAATAGACAAAGCTGCCAGGTGCTGCCAGGTTGTGTGTGAGGTTCAGGGCCACCAGGATAAGTGAAGTCATTCCTGCCTTTCATTCAGTTGTAAATAAATTTGCTGGCACAGGCCTGCGTCAGCATCTTAAAGGCCTACACAGCAGCCCACCTACCTGTTTGCTGAGTATGGAGGGACATCTGTGCAGCACACAGCCTATAAACAGTGAAGACAGGGCATAAATGGAAGGCAAAACAGAAGGAAAATCCAACTACACAGACGCTTCTCTCAATTTTTCAAATGCTTTTCTCTTCCTTGTATCTCATCGAGTACTTGGTCTATGACCAAATATTATTTGGAAAACGAAAGGCCCATATGTTTACACAGGTAAAGTTTTGTTTTTGCTTTTTTTTTTTTTTTTGGTAAATGCTCTTTTATAGTATATTGGGCTGTTTTCCAAATCCTTGACCAAACATGATGCTAGAAATGATGAGATCACTTCTATGAGGTGTTTCTGCTGGGAAAAATGTTTGGTACTACATCCACAGTTGAATTTTTATTAAATTTTATCCTACAGGCTATGCTCTCATTGGCTCCTACACAAATTTCCTAGCTCTAGCTTCATTTTGTTGATTAATGATTCTAACTTTCAATTTAATTATCAAATTTGTTGATATGAGACTTAAAAACCACATATAGTAGGGGCACCTGGGTGGCTCAGTCGGTTAAGCATCTGCCTTCTGCTCAGGTCATGATCCCTGGGTCCTGGGATCGAGCCCTGCATCGGGCTCCCTGCTCAGTGGGGAGCCTGCTTCTCCCTCTCCTCCCTGCTTGTATTCTCTCACTGTCTCTCCTTCTCTCTCTCTCTCAAATAAATAAATAAAATCTTTAAAAAAAAAAAACACAAAAAAACCCCACTTATAGTAGAAAGTGTAAAAATCCTTGGCCTCAACCATATGCTAAAAGTAGAGATTCCCAACATTTATGAAATAAGATAGTGCCTAATACTCTAAATATATTGGGTTTCCTAATACACGACCTCTATTCCACCCTCTTCACCATCAAAAAAAAAAAAAAAAAGTATTTGTAACATCTCTTTATTTGAAAAGTATATTTATTTTAAAGTTGTACTTTTAACATAGATTAGTCCTTAAAGTAATCAAAGATAATTGAAGGTGTATAAAAACCAAAGGCCTAGATTAAAGGACAGGTACACTTACGTTGCCTTCTTGTGTGAAGTATAGTAAAGTACTAGGCTAATCCTATACTATATTATTAACCTACTAATATAACTCTTTACTACTATACTATACTGTATGGACCCATAGAGGGCCCATATATGAGTTACTATAATGCCAGCTACTGAAACAAATATTTAGACTGTTAAAGGCATAGAAATTAAACACTCATTTTTTACTCATATACAGTCCAGTCAATGGCAAAAAGGAAACCTAGGATAATGATATTATGATTAAGAAAGTGGTTTTTATAGGGAGACATCTGGGTTCAAAACCTCAACTCTACCACTTAATAATGGTGAAACCTTTGGCACTTTACTTAACCATTCTGTGTCAGAGATAGGCAGAGACTAAGGAGACACAATTAAATTCAACATGAGATCCAGGACCAGAAAAAGGCTATTAGTGGCGAAACCGGAGAAAGTCACAAAAGAGCTGTAGGTTAGTTAATAGTGCTGTGGCAAAGTCGATTTCCTGGCTTTATTTTTTTTTAAGATCTTATTTATTTATTTGACAGAGAGAGAGCACAAGCAGGGGGAATAGCAGGGAGGGGAAGAGGGAGCGCAGGGAGTGATGTGGGGCTCCATCCCAGGACCCCGGGATCATGACCGGAGCCGAATGCAGATGCTTAACCAACTGAGCCCCCCAGGAACCACCCATTTCCTGGTTTTAACTGTCATACAATGGCTATGCAAAATGTAATCATTAGGGGCAGCGGCGTAAAGGCTTTATCTGGGAACTCTCTGTACTCTTTCAGGAGCTGTTCTCTATGTCTAAAATTCTTTACAAGTAAAAAGCTTAAAAAATAAACATTTAAAAGATCTTTTAGTAAAGTAGTGGCATTTTGTCTGACACTGTCATCTGGTAGCAAGGTTGTGAGCACAGTACCTAACCTATAAGTGTCACTTCAGTTTAGTTATTGGTGGGTTCACAAGTGGCCTCAGTTAATCTGGCATTTCCAAGCTTTGCAACTCTTGTCCTCGGGGAGGGAAAGGTCTGCAGAACACATGAAGAAAGAAGGGGGGCAGCAGGAAATTTGCAAAGAAGGAAATGATGGGTAACTCCTGTCCCCTCAAAATCCCCTAATGGAAAGAGGATCCAGAGGATAGCTAACTTTCTTTCACAGCAGGGATTGGATCGGAGTGTGATGGCATCATTAGTATTGACAACAGCAGTACAAACAAGGAAAAGCCCATATCTGCCATGAAGACATTTTGAAAAGGTACCTCCATGTTCATAGTTGAGGCTACTTGACCCAGTGGGTGATTTGTATAGTCCATTTTTCCTTCTCCTTTTGTGCCCTCTGCCTTACATGTCCAGGGTACCTGGATTCCGAAATGCTGCGTGAACTGCTCTGATGTCTCTATTGTGTGGTCCTGCGGCAAAGCAATGGAAACCGAGAGGCAGAAGGCAGTAATTGGCTTATCTCATGTTTTGACACAGAGACAAATCTATTCTCTGCTGTCGTTCACGTGAGGCTTCTCCAAACTGTGTGGCTTTCATGTGAGATTCGTCTGACAGCTAGTAAAGACTCCAGGGAGGTTGGAATTTATCTGCACAAAGTGAACTGACATGAAAGGGTGAAAGAAGAGGGATGCAGTTAGAATACAAAGCCAGGCTGGGACTTAACTGCCTCTCTAGACCTCGGGGGTTGGGGGGAGGTTTCTTCCTCTTCTGACACTGGAAAATGAAGGAAGCATTTCCTGCCTCGACCATTTCCACCTAGAGTGAGTGGTGCTTTCCCACTCTAGGCATGGCCTCGAGATCCGTTATTTGGGTCATTATCTTTGCCTCAGTTGCAAAATGGGGGTGGCAGAAGGACAGAGACCTGTCAGGAGGGATACATGAGTTCACACCTATAAAAAACTCAAAACCGTGCCAGGCACCTTGTAAGCTCAGTCAGTATTAGCCACTGTTGTTCGTGAGGATACTATTATTGCTACCAGAGCACTGCATGGGGGAGGGGGTATTTGAAGTGAACAGGAGATAGGCTTTGCGGTCAGAACACGTGGATCAGGGGCGCCTGGGTGGCTCAGATGGTTAAGCATCTGCCTTCGGCTCAGGTCATGATCCCGGGGTCCTGGGATCGAGCCCCACATCGGGCTCCTGACTCAGCGGGGTGTCTGCTTCTTCCTCTCCCTCTGCCTCTTCCACTGCTCATGCTCTCTCTCTCTCTCTGTATCTCTGTGTCTCAAATGAATAAATAAAATCTTTTAAAAATAAATTTAAAAAAATAAAAGAACACGTGGATCAGGGTACCGATTCCAGCACTCCCTAGTTGAGAGATCTGAAGGAAACTAAGTCTCAGTGGCCTTAACTATAAAGGGATAAGAGTGCCTTACTTCAGAGGTATTGATGAGGTTCACAAGAGAAAAAGGACCGGTTGCTCAATATAAAGTAAGCATTATTCCTATGAGCATTAAATCAGTGACCGGCAGAAGTCAGTGATGTTCTGAGTGCAGGCCCCTCCCAGGCTGCACTGGCGGCCATTGGTCCTTTCCTGTAATGGATGAGTGGATGGCCTCACACATACCCTGGAAAGCTGGGGGTGGAAGAATCTTGAAAATCATCTGGCTTCCTTGTTTTAAACATTTTAAGCACACTGCTGTTGGGCAGCAAGCTACACCCAGACCTCACTCACTTGGCTCAAGTTTCCAGCCCAGCTTTCTCCCAGGTTCTGCGATTAGGCTGAGCCCAAGTAAACAAAGACTGGCGAGCTGGGTGAAGTCATTTGGGACAAAACTAATAGAATTTTCCCAGCTGTGTTTGTTTTGTTTACACCATCTACCCATTCTTATTTAGAGACTGTTATCGGACAGCTTTGAAGTACACACACAAATGAAGGGTGGAATTAGTACTCAGAAACTGTGAAGCCCAAGATTATAGCCTTTCTTGTATGATTTTATGCCAGGAGTCAGCAAACTACAGCCCCGCATTCTAAAATCAGACCATCTTCTATTTTTGTGAATAAATCTCTTGGAACACTAGCACGCTCCCTCGTTCACGTACCAGCTGTGGGCGTATTCACGCTGTAAGAGTCACCGAGGAGTCACAGCCAACACTGTATGGTCCCACAAAGCCTAAAATAGTTACTCTCTGGCCCTTTACAGTAGAAGTTTGTGGACCCCTGGTCTCGGTCCACAAACTAATGTAGTAGACAAGAGCATTAAACACCATTTGCTCAAATGGGTATCTTTTAAAATGTGGACACCAGGCTTAGAGAATTTAGCATAAAAGTCATAATTCTCAATACTTCTTAAAGAATGAAGGCCACTGGGTAAATCTGTTCTCTAACATCAGTGCAGTAAAAAGAAAATATGAAACTCAAATATGCCCGTCCACTCTGAACATCACAGAAATGTAATAAAAGTAAATAGTTGTGAAGTATTCCACATTCCTTGCAAAAAAAAGATTCTATAAAAAAGCACAGAGAAATAGGTGAATAGGCCATGTGTCATATGCTTCAAAGTAAAGTGTCTCATGCCAGTCAAGTTATTCTCTTTATAAGTGGACATCAAAACACAGTGGAAGCTTGCAAGCATCATGGGATGGTGCAGACACTTGGAAACTACCATGGCTGAGAAACAGGGTAGATGTTACTTTGATTATCAGCATCCCCCTCCTCAAATTCACACAGAACTTTTAACAAATGATTACAGTCATCAATTTAGCTACTAAAAAGAAAGTTAAATAAAAAAAACACAATCTCGTAAAGCCTTCTAAAAGTCTACCCAAACCATCAGTCTTTCTCAGATAAACTCTCAGGTGCTCCACTTTGAATTTGAGAGAACAGAAACATATTTTTAGTCCTGGGAAGATAACGGTCATTTTCTCTCCTGATCAGGTCAAAGCCTTCTGATTGGTGTGGCCTGTAGAAAAGCTCTTGGTTGCCACTTAGATTTTAAAATACTGCATTTTCTCCTGCAAAACTTCTCATTCACATACTAATTGAATTTTCCAATAAGCTGAGAGGCTTGGACAAAATGAAGAAATTGTACTGATCATCTAGTGTCGTGACTAAGAAGTTAGGCTCTGGGGTCAGAAAGCCCTGCTGCCACATGTAAGACTTTATGCAAGCCAAAATCCCTGAGGCTCAGTGGCTTCATCTGTAAAATGGATATTAATAATAGCACTACCTCATAAGGTTTTTGTGAAGATTAAATGAGATAAAGCATAAGAAGTGCTTAGAAAATTGGGGCACCTGGGTGGCTCAGTCGAGCATCTGCCTTCGGCTCAGGTCACGATCCAAGGGTCCTGGGATCGAGCCCCACATCGGGCTCCCTGCTCCGCGGGAAGCCTGCTTCTCCTTCTCCCACCCCCCCTGCTTGTGTTCCCTTTCTCGCTGTGTCTCTCTCTCTGTCAAATAAATGAATACAATCTTTAAAAAAAAAAAAAAGAAGTGCTTAGAAAATTACCTAGACAGAGGAAGTGCTCAATACTTTTAACTGCTTAAGCATTATCTTTAGCATGATTTTAATAAAGTTAAAATTAATAGCATTGCCATATTTGTAACAGGAAAGTATAAGATGAAATGTTGAGGGGTGTGTATGTGCTTGTGCATGCACACGTGTAAGAGAAATCCTCTCTCTAAACAATTCTTCTAATCTTGTTGAATTTTACTGGATTCTTGACTTACACATTGGAATCACCTGGGGAAATTTAAATATCCTGATGCCAAGGCCACATTCCAAAGCAATCCAAAGTCTCTGAGCATAGGGTCTAAAGCATCAGAATCTTTCCAAATTCCCAAGTGATTCCAATGTACAGCCAAGATTCAAAACGACTGATCGAAAGTGACCTTTCTCGTGGGAAGTTAGTGGAATGTTGACATTACTATATAGCTCCTAGCTGAGATACAATATAGAATCCAACATCACAATCTTCCCACAAATCCCCCCCAAAAAAACAGATTTTATTGTAAAATCCAGCTCTTCTGGATTTCCTATTATTGAATGACACCATCAGTGTCATCCTACATTTCTTCTTCTGCCTCATTCTTCACATAAACTGAGGCTCCAAGTTCCATCAATTGGGATCCATCTTGGTACCTTGTAACCATCTCTCCCTCCCTGTTACCTCAGCCTCATCTGAAGTTCAGATCATTATATTCTCTGTCTCAGACTGACACAATTATCTCACGGTTGGTCTCTATATCCCTGGTATGTCCTTATTCAACTTCTCTGTCTTAGTCTAGGTTCCCTAGAAGCAGATACAAAGACAAGGATTCAAAGACAAATAGTATTTTTGGGGAGGTGAACCCAGAAAACATCAGTAGGGCAGTAGTTTTAACCCACAAGGGGTAACAATTGAGGCCCCCAGGGATATTTGGCAATATCTGAATATATTTTTGTTTGTTACAATTTGGGGGGGTGCTACTGGACTGTAGAGGGTAGAGATCAGGAATGTTGTTAAACTTCCTACAATGCATAGGACATTCCCCTTACCCCCACCCCAACAACAACAACAACAAAGTATTAGCTAATTTCAAATGTCAATAGTGCCCATGTTGAGACACCCTGCAGTTGAGAAGTAAGAAAGTGAAATAGGAAGGAGAAAGAAGCCAAATAAAAGTATATTATCTACCTAGTTAGCACTGTGGGCAACCATAGCTCAGTCCTGCTACTCTAGGAGACAGTATAGACCACATGCCTCAAAATTATCCTACACAAGGGGTGCGGGAGCAAGGGTATTTATATACTAACCACTGTAAGTTATCAGTGAGTGCTGCAGCAGTCGAAGTATGAGTTGTCTAATTCTCCCATATTTCTAGTCTGCTGTGTATGGGAGCAGGGAAAGAATAAGGTTTCATCAGTTAGAGAAGGCCATCACGCAGTTGGTCAGAAGTCTGCAATGGTAAATTCCAAGGTATATGGGTAGGACAGCATCTGCTAAACATCTTTCACATAAATGCCAGAAGAGTCATTCTAGAGCTTAATCAGAGCATTCTTCCATTGATTTTTCCTTTCTCCTTAAGATAAAAGCCAAGTTCTATAAGATGCCATACCAGACACTCCACGATGGAGCACTATCCATCCCACTGGTCCTGAATCCTCTGTATCAAACAGAATTGGACTTTATAACTCTAGGTTTCACATACCAACTACCTCTAGAACAGTGATTATCAACTTGGATGCACATTAGAATTACCTAGGGTGCTTTCAAGAAATATTCTTCCTGGAGACTTCTGGGGAAGATGATGGAACAGGAAGATCCTAAATTCACCCTGTCCCATGATACAACTAGATAACACCCACATCAGTGTAAATAACCCGAAAAAATGACCCAAAGCCTGGCAGAACAGACTCTTCACAGCTAAATGCAGAGAAGAGGCCACATCCAAGAGGGTAGGAAGGGCAGAGACACGGTTGGGAGCTAAATGGACTGGCAGGACTGTCCGAGGGAGAGAGGAACACCGTGGGCACAAAGAGGGGAGAGAAAGCAGACCTTCGCACAAAGCACCATAAGGCACAGGGAATCCCCATGGGGAAGATGAATCCCCTTAACATTTGGCTTTGAAACCCAAAGGGGCAGAATTTTGTGAGTTCTTACAATCAGTGGAGCTTAACACCCAAAACTTTGAAAATCGGCAGCCTTGGCCATGGGAGAGCCAGGAAGGTGAGAGGAAACTGAGTCGCCACCCTTTGAAAGCGGTTTGAAAAAACATCTGGGGTATATGGGCAGGAGATTTATTTACTGACTTCAGAGCATGTGCTAGAGGGGCAGGGGTTTTTTAGGGGACTTCTCCAGGAACAAAGGAACTGGCATGTGTCATTTCCCTCCCTACTAGCCTAGACACATGGACATCTGTGGGAACCAGCACAACACAACACTCTCCACCTAGCTTGCTAACAGCGTCGCCTGCCCATGCATGCTTCTGTGGACACACCCCTCCAGCCTGGCCTGGGCCCCAGGTCTCCTCCTACAGCAGGCCATTGAAAGCCTTGCTAATACCACATGCCCCACCCCGATGGTCTTCTGCAAATCCACCCCCTCCAATGCCAGCCTCCTCCTGGGGAGCTGCAGTTCCCCTCCTGCAGTGGACTTGTGCAGATCTTGCTAGTACCACACACTCTGCCACCACGATCTCCTGTGGATTCTCTTCCCCCAGTCTGGCGGCAGGAGTTTTCTAAAGCAGTTTCAGTTCCCTTCCCAGAACAGACCTGTGCAAACCCTGCTAACACTGTGTGCCCCACCCCTACATTGTCCTGTAGTCCTGCCCCCTCCAATACCACCTTGGCCAGAGCCCAGTGAAAGTAGTGCCACATGTTTGGCAGTGTGCAAGCAACCCTGATGGGCCAGCACCACTGCAAAGTGACTTCTGCCCTGGGGAGAGGGGAAGATAACCACAGACGCCAGTCTGACTGTAGCCCAGCAGTGGGATGGGAGCAGACATCTGGTCTGACTGTAGGTCCTGCCCAACAACAAGCTTCTTAGCGGACAACACAGGAAAGCACACTGGAGTCCAGTGCTACTGCATCTCTGGCAAACACCTGGTTTGCCTCAACTCAAGCCCAACGTGGCCCCAGATTGGCCAACTAACAATACAGGGACTAAACCCTGCCCATGACAGGCAAAGAGAGCCATTGCAGATGACTGGACTGAAGGCAAAAGCAGCTCAATCACAATAGTAGGGCACATGCCACACACATAAGAGACACCCCTGAAGCGCCAGGTTCTGGTGAACAGGGGACATTGCACTGAGGGCACTACAGGACCTCTTCTTCATAAGGCCACTACTTTCAAGAGCAGGAAATGTAGCTAACGTTCCTAATACATAGAAATGGATACAGAGAGACAAAATGAGACAGAGGAATATGTCCCAAATGAAAGAACAGGACGAAATCACAGCAAGAGAGCTAAGTGAAATGGAGATAAGCAATATGCCTAACAGAGAATTTAAAGTAATGGTCATAAAGATACTCAATGGATTTGAGAAGAGTGGAGGACCTCAGTGAGACCCTCAACAAAGAGACAGAAAACATAAAAAAGAAACAATAAGAGATGAAGAATTCAGTAATGCAATAAAAATACAGTAAATGGAATAAATTGTAGACCAGAGGAAGCAGAAGAATGGATCAACAACCTGGAGGACACAGTAATGGAAAGCAATCAAGCTAAATAGGAGAGAGAAAAATAATAATAATAAAGAAGAACAGGTTAAGGGAACTCAGTGACACCATCAAGCGTAACAACATTCACATCATAGAGATCCCAGAAGGAGAAGAGAGAGAATAGGGCACAGAAAATTTATTTGAAGAAATAATAGCTAAAAACTTCCCTAATCTGAGGAAGGAAATCAAAATTTAGATCAAGGAGACACAGAGAACCCATAACAAAATCAACCCAAGGAGATCCACACCAAGACATGTAACAACTAACATGGCAAAAAGTAGTGACAGAGAATTTTAAAAGCAGCAAGAGAAAAGAAAATAGTTATATATAAGGGAAACCCCATAAGGCTATGAGCTGATTTTCAGCAGAAACTTTGCAGGCCAGAAGAAATTGGCATGATATATTCAAAGTGCTGAAAGGAAAAAACCTGCCACCAAGAACACTCTATCCAGCAAGGCTATCATTGAGAATAGAAGGAGAGAGAGTTTCCTAGACAAACAAAAACTAAAGGAAATCATGACCACTAAACCACCCCACTAAACCACCCTACAAGAAATATTGAAGGGAACTTTTTTCAATGGAAAAAAAAAAAAACATAAGTAGGTATAAGAAAAGTAGGAAGCAGAAAGTCAGTAAAATTAAGTATATCAATAAAAATTAGTCAAAAGACTTACAAATTAAAAGGATGTAATGTATGACACCATATACCTAAAACATGGTAGGGAGAGGAATAAAGAATGGGTTCAAACTTAAGGGACCATCAAGTTAATATAGACTGCTATCTGCATAAGATGTTATATATAAACCTAATGGCAACCAGAAATCAAAAACCAGTAATAGATATACAAAAAATAAAGAGAAAGGTATCCAAGCATATCATTAATGAAACCCAGCAAACCATGAGAGAAAAGAACAAGAGAAGAAAGGAAAAGAGAACTACAAAAACAACCATAAAACAAGTAACAAAATGGCAATAAGTACATACCTATCAATAATTACCTTGAATGTAAATGGATTAAATGCTCCAATCAAAAGACATAGGGTGATGGAATGGTTTAAAGGAAAACAAAGACCCATCTATATGCTGCCTACAAGAGACTCATTTCAGAACTAAAGACACATGCAGAGTGAAAGTGATGGGATGGAAAAGCATTTATCATGCAAATGGAAGTGAAAAGAAAGCTGGGGTAGCAATATTAATATCAGACAAAATCGGCTTTAAAACAAAGACTGTAACACACACAAAGCAGGACACTATATACTCATAGAGGGAACAACCCAACAAAAAGATACAACAATTGCAAATATTTATGCATGCAACATGAGACCATCCAAATACATAAAGCAGCTAATAACAAAAAAGGAAGTAATCAATAGTGATACAATAAATGTAGGAGACTTTAACACCCAACTTACGTCAATACATAGATCATCCAAACAGAAAGTCAAGAAGGAAACAGCAGTTTTGAATGACACATTGACAGATGGATCTAACAGATATATTCAGAACATTACATCCTAACACAGCAGGATACATATTCTTTTCAAATGCACATTGAACATTCTCCGAAAGAGATCACATATTAGGCCACAAAACAAGTCACAACAAATTCAAAAAGATTAGTCACACCATGCATTTTTTCTTTTCTTTTTTTTTTTTTGAGAGGCATGCACATTTTTTTATTATGTTATGTTAATCACCATACATTGCATCATTAGTTTTTGATGTAGTGTTCCATGATTCATTGTTTGCGTATAACACCCAGTGCTCCATTCAGTACGTGCCCTCCTTAATACCCATCACCAGGCTAACCCATCCCCCCACCCCCCTCCCCTCTAGAACCCTCAATTTGTTTCTCAGAGTCCATAGTCTCTCATGGTTCGTCTCCCCCTTCAATTTCCCCCCCTTCATTTTTTCCCTTCCTCTTATCTTCTTTTTTTTTTTTTTAACATATAATGTATTATTTGTTTCAAAGGTACAGGTCTGTGACTCAACAGTCTTACACAATTCACGGCGCTCACCACAGCACATACCCTCCACAATGTCTATCACCCAGCCACCCCATCCCTCCCACCCCCCACCACTCCATCAACCTTCAGTTTGTTCCTGAGATTAAGAATTCCTCCTATCAGTGAGGTCATATGATACATGTCTTTCTCTGATTGACTTATTTCGTTCAGCATAATACCCTCCAGTTCCATCCACGTCGTTGCAAACGGCAAGATTTCATTCCTTTTGATGGCTACATAATATTCCATTGTATACATATACCACCTCTTCTTTATCCATTCATCTGTCGATGGACATCTTGGCTCTTTCCATAGTTTGGCTATTGTGGACATTGCCGCTATAAACATCGGGGTGCACGTACCCCTTCGGATCCCTACATTTGTATCTTTGGGGTAAATACCCAGTAGTGCAATTGCTGGGTCGGATGGTAGCTCTATTTTCAACTTTTTGAGGAACCTCCATACTGTTTTCCAGAGTGGCTGCACCAGCTTGCATTCCCACCAACAGTATAGGAGGGTTCCCCTTTCTCCACATCCAGGCCAACATTTGTCATTTCCTGACTTGTTAATTTTAGCCATTCTAACTGGCGTGAGGTGGTATCTCATTGAGGTTTTGATTTGGATTTCCCTGATGCCGAGCAATGTTGAGCACTTTTTCATGTGCCTGTTGGCCATTTGGATGTCTTCTTTGGAAAAATGTCTGTTCATGTCTTCTGCCCATTTCTTGATTGGATCATTTGTTCTTTGGGTGTTGAGTTTCAGAACTTCTTTATAGATTTTGGATACTAGCCCTTTACCTGATATGTCATTTGCAAATATCTTCTCCCATTCTGTCAGTTGTCTTTTGGTTTTGTTGACTGTTTCCTTTGCTGTGCAAAGGCTTTTTCTCTTGATGAGGTCCCAACAGTTCATTTTTGCCCTTGCTTCCCTTGCCTTTGGCAATGTTTCTAGAAAGAAGTTGCTGCGGCTGAGGTCGAAGAGGTTGCTGCCTGTGTTCTCCTTTAGGATTTGGATGGACTCCTGTCTCACATTGAGGTCTTTCAACCATTTTGAGTCTATTTTTGTGTGTGGTATAAGGAAATGGTCCAGTTTCATTCTTCTGCATGTGGCTGTCCAATTTTCCCAACACCATTTGTTGAAGAGACTGTCTTTTTTCCATTGGACATTCTTTCCTGCTTTGTCGAAGATTAGTTGACCATATAGTTGAGGGTCCATTTCTGGGCTCTCTATTCTGTTCCATTGATCTATGTGTCTGTTTTTGTGCCAGTACCATACTGTCTTGATGATGACAGCTTTGTAATAGAGCTGGAAGTCCGGAATTGTGAGGCCACCAGCTTTGCTTTGCTTTTTCAACATTCCTCTGGCTATTCGGGGTCTTTTCTGGTTCCATACAAATTTTAGGATTATTTGTTCCATTTCTTTGAAAAAAGTTGATGGTATTTTGATAGAGATTACATTGAATGTGTAGATTGCTGTAGGTAGCATTGACATCTTCACAATATTTGTTCTTCCAATCCATGAGCATGGAACGTTTTTCCATTTCTTTGTGTCTTCCTCAATTTCTTTCATGAGTATTTTATAGTTTTCTGAGTACAGATCCTTTGCCTCTTTGGTTAGATTTATTCCTAGGTATCTTATGGTTTGGGGTGCAATTGTAAATGGGATCGACTCCTTAATTTCTCTTTCTTCTGTCTTGTTGTTGGTGTATAGGAATGCCACTGGTTTCTGTGCATTTATTTTCTATCCTGCCACTTTACTGAATTCCTGTATGAGTTCTAGCAGTTTTGGGGTGGAGTCTTTTGGGTTTTCCACATAAAGTATCATATCATCTGCAAAGAGTGAGAGTTTGACTTCTTCTTTGCTGATTTGGATGCCTTTTATTTCTTTTTGTTGTCTGATTGCTGTGGCTAGGACTTCTAGTACTATGTTGAATAGCAGTGGTGATAGTGCACATCCCTGCCATGTTCCTGACCTTAGGGGAAAAGCTCTCAGTTTTTCCCCATTGAGGATGATATTCGCTGTGGGTTTTTCATAGATGGCTTTTATGATATTGAGGTATGTACCCTCTATCCCTATACTCTGAAGAGTTTTGATCAAGAAAGGATGCTGTACTTTGTGAAATGCTTTTTCTGCGTCTATTGAGAGGATCATATGGTTCTTGTTCTTTCTTTTATTAATGTATTGTATCACATTGATTGATTTGCAGATGTTGAACCAACCTCGCAGCCCAGGGATAAATCCCACTTGGTCTTGGTGAATAATCCTTTTAATGTACTGTTGGATCCTATTGGCTAATATTTTGGTGAGAATTTTTGCATCCATGTTCATCAAGGATATTGGTCTATAATTCTCCTTTTTGATGGGGTCTTTGTCTGGTTTGGGGATCAAGGTAATGGTGGCCTCATAAAATGAGTTTGGAAGTTTTCCTTCCATTTCTATTTTTTGGAACAGTTTCAGAAGAATAGGTATTAATTCTTCTTTAAATGTTTGGTAGAATTCGCCTGGGAAGCCATCTGGCCCTGGGCTTTTGTTTGTTGGGAGATTTTTGATGACTGCTTCAATTTCCTTAGTGGTTATAGGTCTGTTCAGGTTTTCTGTTCCTTCCTGGTTCAGTTTTGGTAGTTGATACATCTCTAGGAATGCATCCATTTCTTCCAGGTTATCTAATTTGCTGGCATAGAGTTGCTCATAATATGTTCTTATAATTGTTTGTATTCCTTTGGTGTTGGTTGTGATCTCTCCTCTTTCATTCATGATTTTGTTGATTTGGGTCATTTCTCTTTTCTTTTTGATAAGTCTGGCCAGGGCTTTATCAATCTTGTTAATTCTTTCAAAGAACCAGCTCCTAGTTTCGTTGATCTGTTCTATTGTTCTTTTGGTTTCTATTTCATTGAGTTCTGCTCTGAACTTTATCATTTCTCTTCTCCTGCTGGGTTTAGGCTTTATTTGCTGTTCTTTCTCCAGCTCCTTTAGGTGTAGGGTTAGGTTGTGTATTTGAGACCTTTCTTGTTTCTTGAGAAAGGCTTGTATTGCTATATCCTTTCCTCTTAGGACTGCCTTTGCTGCATCCCAAAGATTTTGAACAGTTGTGTTTTCATTTTCATTGGTTTCCATGATCTTTTTTAATTCTTCTTTAATTTCCTGGTTGACCCATTCATTCTTTAGTAGGATGCTCTTTAGCTTCCATGTATTTGAGTTCTTTCTGACTTTCCTCTTGTGATTGAGTTCTAGTTTCAAAGCATTGTGGTCTGAAAATAGGCCAGGAATGATCCCAATCTTTTGGTACTGGTTGAGACCTGATTTGTGACCTAGGATGTGATCTATTCTGGAGAATGTCCCATGGACACTAGAGAAGAATGTGTATTCTGTTGCTTTGGGATGGAATGTTCTGAATATATCTGTGAAGTCCATTTGGTCCAGTGTGTCATTTAAAGTCTTTATTTCCTTGTTGATCTTTTGCTTAGACGATCTGTCCATTTCAGTGAGGGGGGTGTTAAAGTCCCCCACTATTATTGTATTGTTGTCGATGTGTTTCTTTGCTTTTGTTATTAATTGCCTTATATAATTGGCTGCTCCCAGGTTAGGGGCATAGATATTTACAATTATTAGATCTTCTTGTTGGATGGACACTTTAAGTGGGATATAGTGTCCTTCCACATCTCTTATTACAGTCTTTGGTTTAAAATCTAATTTGTCTGATATAAGGATTGCCACCCCAGCTTTCTTTTGCTGTCCATTAGCATGGTAAATGGTTTTCCACCCCCTCACTTTCAATCTGGGGGTGTCTTTGGGTCTAAAATTAGTCTCTTGCAGACAGCATATCGATGGGTCTTGTTTTTTTATCCAATCTGATAGCCTTTGTCTTTTGATTGGGGCGTTTAGCCCATTTACATTCAGGGTAACTACTGAAAGATACAAATTTAGTGCCATTGTATTGCCTGTAAGGTGACTGTTACTGTATATTGTCTGTGTTCCTTTCTGGTCTATGTTACTTTTAGGCTGTCTCTTTGCTTAGAGGACCCCTTTCAATATTTCTCGTAGGGCTGGTTTTGTGTTTGCAAATTCCTTTAGTTTTTGTTTGTCCTGGAAGCTTTTTATCTCTCCTTCTATTTTCAATGACAACCTAGTTGGATATAGTATTCTTGGCTGCATATTTTTCTCATTTAGTGCTCTGAATATATCATGCCAGTCCTTTCTGGCCTGCCAGGTCTCTGTGGATAGGTTTGTTGCCAATAATGTTTCTACCATTGTAGGTTACAGATCTCCTCCCGAGCTGCTTTCAGGATTCTCTCTTTGTCTCTGAGACTCGTAAATTTTACTATTAGATGTCCGGGTGTTGACCTATTTTTATTGATTTTGAGGGGGGTTCTCTGTGCCTCCTGGATTTTGATGCCTGTTTCCTTCCCCAAATTAGGGAAGTTCTCTGCTATAATTTGCTCCAATATACCTTCTGCCCCCTCTCTCTTTCTTCTTCTGGGATCCCAATTATTCTAATATTGTTTCGTCTTATGGTATCACTTATCTTGAATTCTGCCCTCATGATCCAGTAGTTGTTTATCTCTCTTTTTCTCAGCTTCTTTATTTTCCATCATTTGGTCTTCTATATCACTGATTCTCTCTTCTGCCTCATTTATCCTAGCAGTTAGAGCCTCCATTTTTGATTGCACCTCATTAATAGCCTTTTTGATTTTGACTTCGTTAGATTTTAGTTCTTTTATTTCTCCAGAAAGGGTTTCTCTAACATCTTCCATGCTTTTTTCAAGCCCAGCTAGTATCTTTAAAATCGTCATTCTGAACTCTAGTTCTGACATCTTGCTAATGTCCATATTGATTAGGTCCCTGTCAGTCGGTACTGCTTCTTGTTCTTTTTCTTGAGGTGATTTTTTCCGTCTTGTCATTTTGTCCAGAGGAGAATAGATGAATGAGAGAACAAAATGCGGGTAACAACGACCCCAGAAAAATATACACTAAATGAATCAGAAGAGACCTTCCAGAAAGTGGTCGCTTTTCTGTTCAGAGAGTTGCCGCTATTCTTTTCTTCGATCTCCTGTTGAGTTTGTAGGTGTTCAGAATGGTATGATCCCTATCTAGCTGAATTCCTGGGACCAGATGAAATTGAGGTCTCCTACTCCTCTGTCATCTTACTCCTCCCCCATGCATCTTTTCTGATCACAACACTATGAAACTAGAAATCAACCACAAGAAAAAATCTGGAAGAACCACAAATACATGGAAGCTAAATAACATGCTTCTTTTTGAGAGAGAGAGAGAGAGAGAAGAGGGGCAGAGGGAGAGGGAGAAAGAGAGAATCTTAAGCAGGCTCCATGCCCAGCACGGAGCCTGACACAGGGCTCATTCTCACAACCCTGAGATCATGACCTGAGCCGAAATCAAGAGTCAGATGCTTAACTGACTGAGCCACCTAGGCACCCCTAAACAATTAGCTTCTAAACAATGAATGGGTCAACCAAGAAATCAAAAAAATGCATGGAGACAAATGAAAATGAAAACACAATGGTCCAAAATCTTTGGGATACAGCAAAAGGTGTTCTAAGAGTGAAGTTTAGAGCAATACAGGCCTTACTTAAGAAGCAAGAAAAATCTCAAATAAATAACCTAAGCTTACACCTAAAGGAGCTAGAAAAAGAAGAACAAAACACAAGCCAAAAGCAGTAGAAGAAAGGAAAGAATAAAGATCAGAACAGACATAAACAAAATAGAACTTTAAAAAAAAACACAATAGAACAGATCAATGAAACCAGGAGCTGGTTCCTTGAAAAGATCAACAATATTTATTGATAAATCTCTAGCCAGACTCATCAAAAAAGAAGAGGGAGAGAGAGAGAGCACTCCAATAAAATCAGAAATGAAGAAATAACAACTGACAGCACAGAAATATAAAGGATTATTAAACAATATTATGAAAAATTATATGCCAACAAACTGAACAACCCAGAAGAAATGGATACATTCCCAGAAACATATAGCTTCCCAAAACTGAATTAGGAAGAAATAGAAAATTTGAATAGACCAATTACTAACAATGAAATTGAATCAGTCATCAAAAAACTCACAACAAACAAAAGTCCAGGACCGAACATTTAAAGAGTTAATACCTATTCTTCTCAAACTATTCCAAAAAAATGGAAGGAAAGCTTCCAGATTTATTCTATGAGGCCAGCATTACCCTGATACCAAAACCAGATAAAGACAGTACTAAAAAGGAGAACTACAAGCCAACACCTCTCATGAAAATAGATGCAAAAATCCTCAACAAAATATTGGCAAACCGAATCCAATAATACATTTAAAAAAATCAGTCACCACAATCAAGTGGGATTTATTCCTGCATTGCAAGGGTGATTCAATATTCTCAAATCAATGATACATTACATTAACAAAAGAAAGGATAAAAATTATATGATCATTTCAATAGATGCAGAAATTGCATTTGACAAAGTACAACATCCATTCATGATAAAAACAAAGTAAGTTTAGAGGTAATATACCTTAATATAATAAAGGCCATATATGAAAAACCCACAGCTCATGTCATACTCAATGGTGAAAAACTGAGAGCTTTTGCCCTAAGATCAGGAACAAGATAAGAATGTCCACTCTCACCACTTTCATTCAGTATAGTACAGGAAATCCTAGTCACAGCAAACAGACAAAAAGAAATAAAAGGTATCCAAATTAGTAAAAAAGAAGTAAAACTTTCACTATTTGCAGATGACATACTATATATGGAAAACCCTAAAGACTCCACCAAAAAATGTACTAGAACTGATAAATAAATTCTGTAAGGTCACAGGATACAAAATCAATATACAGAAATCTGTTGCATTTCTATACACTAATAATGAAGTAACAGAAAGAGAAATTAAGAAAACAATCCCATTTACAAATCCCATCCCCCAAATAATAAAATACCTAGGAATAAATTTAACCAAGGAAGTGAAAAACCTATACTCTGAAAACTATAAAACATTGATGAAACAAAACAAAGAGGCAACCCACAGAATGGGAGAAGATATTTACAAATGACACTATAGATAAAGGCTGGTATCCAAGATCTATAAAGAACTTCTCAAACTCAACACCCAAAAAACAAATAATCTAATCAAAAATGGGCAGAAGACATGAACAGACACTTTTCCAAAGAAGACATACAAACAGCTAACAGACACATGAAAAATGTTCAACATCACTAGCCATCAGGGAAATTCAAATAAAAACCACAATGAGATATCACCTTACACCAGTTAGAATGACTAAAATTAACAAGGCAGGGAACAACAAATGTTGACGAGGATGTGGAGAAAGCGGAACCCTTTTACAATGTTGGTGGGAATGCAAGCTGGTACAGCCACTCTGAAAAACAGTATGGAGGTTCCACACAGCAATTGCACTCCTGGGTATTTACCCCAAAGATATAGATGTAGTGAAAAGAAGGGGCACCTGCCCCCCAATGTTCATAAGCAGCAATGTCCACAATAGCCAAACTGTGCAAGGAGCCAAAATGCCCTTCAACAGATGAATGGACAAAGATGTGGTCCATATACACAATGGAAGATCACTCAGCCATCAGAAAGAATGAATACCTACCATTTGCACCGACATGGATGGAAGTGGAGGGGATTATGCTAAGTGAAATAAGTCAAGCAGAGAAAGACAATTATCATATGGTTTCACTCATATGTGCAAAGTAAGGAATAGCGTGCAGGACCATAGGGGAAGGGAGGGAAAACTGAATGGGAAGAAATCAGAAGGAGAGATGAACCATGAGAGACTCTGGACTCTGGGAAACAAACTGAGGGTTTGGAAAGGGAGGTGGGTGGCAGGATGGGGTAGATGGGCGATGAGTATTGAGGAGGGCACGTGTTGTGATGAGCACTGGGTTTATAGGCAACTAATGAATCCTTGAACACTACATCAAAAACGAATGATGTACTATGTTGGCTAACTGAACATAATAAAATAAATAAATAAATAAATAAAAAATAAAACATTGATGAAAGAAATTGAAGATGATACAAACAAATAGAAAGATATTCCATGCTCATGGATTGGGAGAACAAATATAGTTAAAATGCTCATACTACACTAAGCAAGCTACAAATTTAATGCAATCCCTGTGTAAATATCAACAGCATTTTCACATAACTAGAACAAATAATATTAAATTTGCATAGAACCACACAAGACCCCAAACAGCCAGAGCAATCTTGAAAAAGAACAAAAGTGGAGGTATCACAATCCCATATTTCAAGATATACTACACAAAGCTGTAGTAATCAAAACAATATGGTACTGGCACAAAATAGACACATAGATCAACAGAGAGCCCACAAATAAACCCATGATTATATGGTCAATTAATCTATGACAAACAAGGCAAGAATATGTAAGGGGAAAAAGACAGTCTCTTTTCCCAAACAAAGAGTGTTGGGAGAACTGGACAGCTACATACAAAAGAATGAAACTGGACCATTTTCTTACACCATACACAAAAATAAACTCAAAATGGATTAAGGACCTAAATGTGAGACCTGAAACCATAAAAGTCCTAGAAGAGAGCACAGGCAGTAATTTCTCTGACATTGCCCATAGCAACAATTTTCTAAATATGTCTCCTGAGACAAGGGAAAGAAAACCAAAAGTAAACTATTGGGACTACATCAAAATAAAACTTCTGCATAGCAAACCATCAATAAAACTACAAGACAACCTACTGAACAAGAGAAGATACTTACAAATGACATATCCAATAAAGGGTTAATATCTAAAAATAGAGAACTTATACAACTCAACATCAAAAAACCCAAATAATCCAATTAAAAATGGGCAGAAGACATGAACATACATTTCTCCAAAGAAGATATACACATGGCCAAGAGACACATGAAAAGATGCTCCCATCACTCATCAGCAGAGAAATATAAATCAAAACCACAATGAGATATCACCTCACACCTGTCAGAATGTCTAACAATCAACAACACAAGAAACAACGTGTTGATGAGGATGTGGAGGAAAAGGAACCCTCTTGCACTGTTGGTGGGAATGCAAACTGGTGCAGCCACCGTGGAAAACAGTATGGAGGTTCTTCAAAAAGTTAAAAGTAGGGGCGCCTGGGTGGCTCAGTCGTTAAGCGTCTGCCTTCAGCTCAGGTCATGATCCCAGGGTCCTGGGATCGAGCCCCACATCGGGCTCCCTGCTCAGTGGGGAGCCTGCTTCTCCCTCTCCCACTCCGCCTGCTTGTGTTCCCTCTCTCGCTGTCTCTGTCAAATAAATAAATAAAATCTTTAAAAAAAAAAAAAAAGTTAAAAATAGAATTACCATACAATCCTCTAATTCTGCTCCTGGGTATTTACCCATAGAAAATGAAAACACTAATTTGAAAAGATATATGTGCCTCTATGTTTGTGGCAGCATTATTCACAATGGCCAAATTATGGAAGCAACCCAAGTGTCCATCCATAGATGAATGGATAAAGAGGTGAGATAGATGATAGATAGATAGATAGATAGATAGATAGATAGATAGATAGATAGACAGATAGATAGATAAAATGGAATATTACTCAGCCATAAAAGACAATAAATTATTGCCTTTTGCAACATGGATGGCTCTTGAGGGTATAATGCTAAGTGAAATAAGTCAGTCAGAGAAAGACAAACACCATATGATTTCACTCATAGGTGTAACTTAAGAAACAAAAGAATAAAGAAAAAAGAGACTAACCAGACTCTTAAGTATAGAGAACAAACTGATGGTTACCAGAGGAGAGGTGGGTAGGGGGTTGATGGAAATAAATTAAGGGGATTAAGAGTATACTCATCGTGATGAGCACTGAGTAATGTATAGAATTGTTGAATCACTAGGTTGTACACCTGAAACTAATATAACGCTCTATGTTTTCTACATTGGAATTAAAATTTTTAAAAATAAAATAAAGTGAGCAAGGAGGCTCACAACCTCTATGACTAGCCTATCAAAAAAAATAAAAGAAATACTTTTCCTGGGGTGACACCCCCAGAGATTTTGATTTAACTGACCTGGGACCTGGCCTGGACACTGGCATTGTTTATAGCTCCTCTGGTGATTCTAAGGTGTAGCCAAGGTTGATAAACAACATGCTAGAATTTTGTTTCTTGGGAACAAGACTGTCTTGTTCATTTGCGTATTCTCCCTATGACCTTCCCCAGAGTGAATCCCATAACAGATGCTCAACTGATGTTTGTTAAGCTTGTGTGAAGACGGGAAAAGCTTAGAATCACATAGGTTGAGGATGTACTATGATCATTACGGCTTCACAGTGTTTTAGTACTTTTGGTCACTGCAGCAGCCTTGTGTAGGTAGATGTTTTTCTGCTTGATTTTTTCAGAGGAAGGTGTTGATATTCAGAAAAGTTAGATTGACTCATTCAAGATCAAGAAGCAGAACCATGACTCAAACTTCAACTGACTCTGAAGACTAGGTCCTTTTCAATACCCGATCCTGTCGCAAATAGATAATGGCAAGTGGGAATTCCATTAAGAGTGTGATTCCTTTCCTCTTTCAAGGACCTGAAAAGGGTGCCCAGGAGACTCCTGGAAGCAGAAGGGAAGCAGCAGTAGGCCCTCAAGTTTCTGGTCCCATAAGGCACTCCTAATGATACTCTATATACTCAAAGGTGGAGATTATACACTGAACATTAGTGCCATGGCAGGCAATGGAAAATCAGAAACTACCATCTCCAAGAGGAGCCAATTCAGCATTATGGAAATGTGACCATAGGATCTTCTTTAATGAAATCCAAGTCTTTGTGTGCAATTGCTTTTTCATGGTTTGAGCCATGGCAAATGCTGGGATGGCCCAGTAAGCAAGAGGGGGGCAAATAACTCTATGGCTTTAAGCCTATGAATCAGAGATAATACAAATGTAAGCATCACTAACCAGAAATAAATCTGCAATGATTGATAGGTAGGCTGTAGAGAGTGCCTAAATAAACAGGTGATGTTTCCTTTTCTGAACATCAACTGTTTAAAAAAAAAACAAAACATGACAGAGACTGTTATGCCTCTAGCTGTTCTCATTCTAGAAAAGATGGTGAGGGAAAAAAAGCTACTAGCAGTTAGTAGCAGTTAAACTACAGAAGATTTCCATCAGCCTTGGCATTAACTTTTCCCCCACCACAACTGCAAAAGAATTCACATTAATGGATAGGACTTTGAGTAGAATGTGCATATCCCTGGGTTAGAAATTTCCAGGTACTGTTCCATATACTTTGTGAAAAGGCAAACAGTAACAGCATGCTGCCTTTGGTTTCATGGGCTTAAATATTGTGATGTACAAGCAGAGATACTTTGTACAATATAAACACAACCTGACTATTAGCTGTAATACTAGAAAACACTGCTATACCTTTTAAAGACAGAGATTTCTCCCCATCACACTGCTAAGCTTTTCTTCCTACAAAGTCTGGGAAACAAAAAGTTGACAAATCTGACAGGGACTCAGAAATGCTACATTCTAGCTCTCAATTTCGGTGTCTCCTGACTTGCTGACAACCTTTTGATGATGTGTGAAGGATCAAATCTGAAATGCATGGTGGATTTCATAAATGCAGTGATGCTCTCAATTTGGCCCATATTCAGTGGAATATATCTATGCCCAAGAGCTGCAAGAGCAACTTGATTTGTATGTGTAACTCAATCATGTTGTGCTTCAGAATGAAGACAAATATAAAGCTCTGTGTTACGACACTGTCATTATCTCAATGAAAGGAGAAATTGAATGTTAAAAGAAAGCTAACATAGGGCCGAGAAAATGGTAACTTTTAGGTCAAAGCATCACCATGTCCCGCAATCCAGCATTAATTTGTCCATCAGAAAATCCTCACATCTAAGGTTAATTGCCCTATGCTTGCTGGCCCCTGTGTATTCTCAAATCCAAAACCTGCCAGGCATAGTAATCAATAAATGTTGGCCTCCCTAATCAGGCTTTCAATGAAGACCAAACTCTACCCATGTCTCTAGTTATATCTATTTATGGTGCCAAAATCAAAAGACAAAAATGCTGTAAACAAGCTGTTGAGTCTTTCCCAGCACAAATGGAACACAGAGGACATTTATCATAGCAGAGATGAATAAATCACTCTCCCAACTGTCTCAGATAGGCAAGCCAAAAATTGTTTTACTTTCCAGCACTAAAATATCTGTTAGCAGGAAATTTTTTCATTTTCCCAATCTGTATTTTTAATTTTTCACTGAAAGAAAATATATATTTGAGGTAATAATAGCAATCAGCCATAAAATTTAAAGGAATACTCATGCCAGAAAATCCTTGGTGTTAGAAGCCTTCGTAGAGCTTGGAGCCAAATTTTTGAAAATTAAATTTCATAAGGAGAATGTGAGTATGAATATCAAAATCACTTTGTTCATTTGTGATACTCTTTAAATAGATAAACTTATGTTTCTGGCCCAATGAATTCTAGAGAAAAGAAAACAAAAGACTCAAGACTGATCATTTGAGAACACTTACCACCTATAAGGAAAGGAAAATTTGGAATCAGCCAAGTATTCAAAAAAGAGGTTGGGAAGCAAGGCAAGATGCCCTTCAGAACCCCACTATCCTACCTGGCAGTTCCGTGAAGAACTGCCCTCCCCTCCCCCCACCAGCCCTGTCCCAAGGACACATATCTTCCATCCCTTGCTTTCCCTCCATCTCTTGTACTCTCCGTTACCTGGCAAGTCTTTATCTAGTCGCTTGGCAGGAAGCTTAGCTCTGTCTTACCACAGCTTAGTTTCTGTCTGTGCTCCAAGGCCCCTCAGGACCTAAGCTTATGAAACTTAGTCTCTGTTCCTGTCCTCCCACCCTCCTGTCACAGTATCCCTTTCCATAGGATGTAGCTGCCCGGATGATCAAGAGGGCCAAAGAGGATAAGGGATATATATTAAAAACAAGGGGAGAAGCTGGGAGCTCTGGGCACAGTTGCCTCTGTTTACTCCCAACCATGAACATCTGGCCACAACTTCATCCAGGTCACATACTAAATCTGCGAGAGTCACAGGATACCAGTGGTCTTTCTCTGGGTACATGCTTGAGAGAAAGAAAAAGTGTTTCCCTTGTAAAATTTTATTTATGGATTTATTGTTTTTTACTGAGGTCTAACACACACACAATAAGCTGTGTAAAGTATGCAACAATGTACTGTTCAAAGAAGTTTTACCAACATATACACTGAGTGACCACCACCCAAATCAAAAACACGTCCAACACACCAGGAGGCTCCTTCAGGCCCTTCCCCTGTCAATAGCCCTCTCCCTCCCCACACTCCACAGCAGTAAACACTATTCTGAACATCATGTACAGAACACACTGTGTCTGGCTTCTTTCATTCACCACTGTGTGTGGAAGAGTTCTCCATACTGCTGTGGATATCAGCAGTTCTTTCTTTTTCATGTGGAGTATTCCATTGTATGTATATGCCACAATTTATTTTTCATTCTACTCTTGATGTACATTTATGTTGTTTCCAGTTGGTACTATTATGAATGAAGCTGCTATAAACTTCCTTGGCCATGTTTTTTTTTTTTTTTTTTGGTCTTTTGGGGTTTTTTTTTTGTTTTTTTTGGTTTTTTGATGGGCATTAAGTACTCATTTCTCTTAGGTGTGTATCTGGGAGTATAGAATTGCTGGGTCATGAGCTAGGCATTTGTTTAGAGTTAGTAGACACTAAAGGGCTTCCTTTTGAGAAGTTAAGATACCCTATGCAGCAATAAGTTATAAACCTCTGAGTCATTTGACTTCCTAATGCTATTGCCAACAGTAAAGCCTTAGTTATGGAGAAAGCTATTAAACAGAAGCCAGGTGAGAGGGTCAGGCATGTTTCTTCCAGAAAGGAAGCCCTGTTTATTTTCCACCAATGGTATGCATCTATAGGTTTATCCCCAAGGAGAGAAATTAGGATCTTAAGCATTTGGGGATTTTTATCTTCCCCAAATTGCAATCTCATTATGCAGTATACCAGGTTTGTAAACAAGTTTCGGCTACTTGCCATTTCACCAGGACATTTAATTAGCTGTTTCTGTTCTCACTGCCCTATTCCCTCAGAGATACATAGGTAATAAAATAAATGAATTAAAGATTCTTTAATATTCACTTGGCAAAATGTGTCATTTAGCCTGCAATTAAGTAAATGGTTATATATGAGACTGGCTAGCTTATACATATTTAATTTTTCCCCCAAATCAGTTGTGTTGTTGCACTATGGAGTATAGATTTCTCAGGAAACTTACACTGGTCCTATGTTTACTTTTTTAGATTTCTGTAATTAATTCTATTTGAGATTGTGGAAGGAAGGAAAGGAGGAAGGGAGGGCGAGAGGATCCATTTTTCATGTAGCAATTTTATACTCACGTTCCATTTCAGGTTGCCTTCACCCCACCCTCACTGTATCAGTGTAATGACCCACAATATCACAAAGGTTGAAAGGACAAAGTCTGTCATTATAAATTTTGTCCTCAGAAATCTCAATGACTTTTGACAAATTGTGACCAATCGCCTCCCCATGAACTCTAAAATTATCTCTAGATGGATATTGGTTATCTCAAAATCTAGAAGCAACAGATCAATAGATTAAACAAATACCCAACTGACTTTAATTCTACATATTCACTGGGGAGTGGAGGTATAGATTTTTGCTGGCTCACACTATTCAAAAGGTGCAGAAATACAGGAAGTTGATAGAGATCAGAGTTGCAGATCATAGAAAAGAGGTGTCCTAGGAGGTGTGTCAATTTCATAAGGCAAATAACAGGAAATATTTTAAGCCAGGTGATTAGAGTTGGATTTCCATAAGGTAGGATACAGGAAAAATCATGTCAAATCACAGAGTTGAGAAAGACTTTAGACATCACCAAAGATGGGGAAATTCTCGGTGAAAAGGTGAAGTAATTTGCCTAAGAGAACAGGGAAAAGAAAAGTAATAGAATTATTAATAAAATTAATAAGTTCCTGACCATTACATATTACACATAATATATTATGTGTTAAATATTTCTGCATATAAGTGCTGTGTATGCATGTCTGTATCCTGCTATATAGGTATATGATTATCCCTAATTTACAAACTAGGAGGCAGTTAACAATAGTTACTCCTGAGGATAGGGGATAGGAGTGGGAAGTATGGTATTATTTTAACTTTTTACTTTATAAATCTATTTTTTGAATTGGTTTTTAAAATTGATTGCTTGGGGACAACAATAATGTATTATTTCTAATTTAAAAACTTACTGAGTCTGAAGGAAAGATACAAAATCCAGACAAAGGTCATTAAATTTGACTATTTAAAAACTAAAAAAACTTCTGCATGGGAAAATTCCACACAAATGAATTTTAAAATATATGTGCATCATTTATATGATGGCATTAATTAATAAGAAAAAGCAGGACAACAGAAAAATAGAAAAAGAATATTACCAGGCAGGGGCGCCTGGGTGGCTCAGTTGGTTAAGCATCTGACTCTTGATCTCATCTCAGGTCTTGATCTCAGGGTCGTGAGTTTAAGCCCTGTATTGGGCTCCAAACTGGGCACGGAGCCTACTTAAAAAATATATATCTGTGTATATATAGGAATACATGTATATATATGTGTGTGTGTGTGTATACACCCACACCCACACCCGCACACATGCACAGGAAGTTTCCAGAAAACAAATTATAAATAGCCAATAAACATGTGAAAACATGCTGAAATTCATTTGTAATTTAAAAAATGCAAGTAAAAAGATAATATTTTTCATGCACTAAGTCAGCAAAAATTTCATAGGTTAATACCCAATATTTTTGAGAGTGTAGGGGAAACATGCATTTTCATATATTGTTAGTGGGAGTATAAAGAGTTTTGGGGGAGCAACTTGGTAATATGTATCAAATATAGAATTATGCAGGCTCTTTAATCTAGCAATTTTTTTCTCAGAATTTGTCCCATGCACCTGCTTCATCATGCATAGGTAGAAGGATGTTTATGACACCATTTCTTTGAATGACAACTTGAAACACTTCAAAGTCCATCAATAGGGTGCTGATTAAAGAAAGTATAATGCATCAATCCTGTGGAATTTTATGGAGATTTATTTATGCATTCATTTATTTATTTAGAGAGCACAAGCAAGAGAGGCAGAGGGAGAGGAAGAGAGAAACTCAAGCAGACCGCGCTGAGTGTGGAGCCCAATGCAGGGCTCAATCTCATGACCCTAAGATCACAACCTGAGCCGAAACCAAGAGTCCGTGCTTAACCACTGTACAACCCAGTCTCCCTTTCCTCCCTTCCTTCCTTCCTTCCTTCCTTCTTTTTCTCTTTCTTTTCTTTCTTTTCCTTCCTTCCTTCCTTCTTTTTTTCTTTCTTTCTTTCTTTCTTTCTTTCAGAGAGAGAAACTTTATGGAGCTTTAAAAGGATGAGGTAGATTTATGTGCTTATGTGAAAGGTAGAGAAAAAATATTACGAAATGAAAAAGTAAGGTATAGAACAGCTTATGTAATGAATTCGTCTGGTGTCACTGAAGAAAAGTATATGTCTATATCTGTGACAATGTTGCTATAAATTTATATACGTAAGTATATACATAGACATATAAATTATATATTCTAAATATAGATAGGTAAAGAAATAGAAAAAGAGTATTTTTTGCAAGGCTGGAATTAGGGTAAGGGAAATGAGGCACTTCAAAAGGACACCAAAAAACTTAGTCATCAAAATAAATAATATTTTAATGCAATATATTTTTTATTTATTTGAGAGAGAGAGCGAGAGAGAAAGCATGAGAGGGAGGGGCAGAGGGAAAGGGAGAGAGAAACTTAAGCAGACTCTGCGTTCAGCATGGAGCCCCTTGCCGGGCTCGATCTCAAGACCCTGAAATCATGACCTGAGCCAAAACCAAGAGTCAGGTACTCAACTGACTGCGCCATCCAGGTGTCCCAATGCAATATTTTTAAAATCATAATTAATGCAAAAATTTCATGATGAAAAAATATCAAAATTTTAGATAAAGACAGGCTGCTGTTGTTTGTTTTATGACCTGTGGTATCAGGCAAGGATGTTTCTATAGCCTTGGAAGACAAGGCTGTCCAATATACTTGGACACCTACTGTCTAATACACTTGGACACTTACTGTCCAATATAATAAAGATAATGTCTCCATCTGGGGCAAAATTCAGTCATGTTTGCTTGCAGCCCATTATAGAATATTTTAGTTTCTTAAGATTGGGGTTCCTCAGCTGTGACATGAACCCACTCTGTACGCAGTATCCACGTGGGCCCCTCCATGTTGCCTTTGTGGGACCCAGTGGGCAAGGGAAACTGGCACAAATGTGAAGCTCATGCTTCTTGCTGTACTGTGAGTAATAAAGATCTGACTCAGGGATTCCTTGTCTCCTGAATGCATCCATGAAATCCAGGCTAACTTGTCAGGTTGCTAGTAGGGCAAAATTCATAGAATCTTCACAATTACTGACAAGAAGAAGATTTCTTTTCTCCAATTTTGGGGAAAAGGAATAGTTTATGTAAAGATTTGGGGTTTTAAGAGAAGTAAAAGCTTGGGTAAACTTAAAAGGTAGAGGGAATAAAGGGAAATAGCTGGAGATAAAGACAGAGAATGGCTGGACCTTGAAGAGTCTTTTGGGCCATGCAAATGATCTGAACTTTGGTTCATAGGCTTCATGCAGCCAATAGATATTTTAAGCCAAAATATAAGTTCCACATCTGTTTACTAGAAAGATCACTCAGTGGCAAAGTAGAATGTTGACAGGAGTCAGAAATAACCATTAGGAGGCTGCTAAAATAATAAAATAATTAAAATAATAATTAAAATTGCTAGCACATATTGGTTCCCGGGTGCTAGACACTGTGCTAGGCTCCTCAGGATTATATTCTTTATTCCTGTGAGAAAAGAAATTATTATCTCTATTTTATACATGTGGGAAATGAAGTAGAAGGTAAATTAACTTGTTCCAGTCAATTGCAGAAATGAGATGGAGACTCAAGCTGACTCCAGATCCCAAGTCCTTAACCACTGAGTGGAGTTTTGATTAAAATGTATTCAATTGCTGTCATTTAAATGCCTATGTTGTGATCTTCTCTCCAATATGGAGTACAGCCTCTTTATATCACACTGTTCACTTCTGCTTATATTTATTCTGTAACTCTAGCTATCTTTGGCCACCCTACCTTCCAAATATATTACTGTCAGTTATTTTATCCCCTCCAAATACATTACTTTGTCTTTGAACTGGTTAAATCCCCATACTTTAATTCTTATCCACATCAACTCAAACTCTCTAGATCCATTTTTATAACTTTATTGGCCTCCCCAGTGTGAGAAAACTTTCTAATTGGATATCAGTGGGAAATTTAATGAGCCTGCTATTTATTTTCTCTTCCAGATCATAATGAAGACTTAAAATTTCCTTTCTTTTTTGTGCCATCATGTGTTACAAATTAATGCAATCCTCAGAACGCTAGGAGATTCTATTTTTATTAAGAAATATAAGTAGAAAATGCTAATTAGGCATGCCTGTAAAAGATAACCAAACCTAATACATATTGATTGTTTTATATGGATTATTCTATTAATAAATGATAGCAATCATCCTTGCATAATCTGAAATTCCTAACATAATATAAATGTAAATTGAGAAATAATTCCCAAATCAGTCCATTTTTTGTCATTTTGTTATGATTCATTATGATTTATTATTATTTTTCATACAAGAGCAAGTTTTCATGATACAGAACATACTTTAATAAGAAATCAAATGGGGGAAAAAGGAAAATTAGATGTAGATACTCAAATCTGTATGAAGGAAAATATCAAATAAGCTATCTTATGAATACATAACCCCAATATCTACTTCACAGTTGGGACCATAAACTATTAGTTTGAGGAAACTGGACTATTTCATGTTGATAGATATTTACTCTCCTTATGTAATAGATTTATTTAAATACAACTCATATACCACAAAATTAAAATATACAATTCAATGGTTGTTAGTACATTCACAGAGTTGCGTGGTCATTGCCCAATTTGAGAACATTTTTATCACTCCAAAAGGAAACTCCAGGCCTTTTAATTATCACCTCCCAATTCTCACATGCACTGCAGCACTAGGTAACCCCTAACTACTTTCTGCCTCTATAGATCTGCCTATGCTTGACATTTTATAGACATGGGATCATATAATATGTGATCTTTTGTGACCAGCTTTTGTCACTTAACATAATGTTTTCAAGGTTCACCCATGTTGTAGCTTTTATCACTATTTCTTTTTTGTGTGTGTGGTCAAATAATATTCCATTGTATGGATGTGCCACATTTTCTTTATCCATTCAGTAGTTGATAGACACTTGGATAGATTCCACTTCTTAGCTATTATGAATATGCCGCTATGAACAGTTGCATACCAATTTTTGTGGGGCTGTGTTTTCATTTCTCTTAGGTGTATATGTAGGAGTGAGCAACTACCACACTGTTTTCCATAGTGGCTGCACCATTTTACATGCCCACCAGCAGTGTATAAAGGTTCCAATTTTCCCACATGCTTGCCAACTTATTGTCTTACTTTTTTTTTTTATACCCATCCTCACAGGTGTGAAGTGATATCTAATTGTGGATTTGATTTCCATTTCTCTCATGACTAATGATGTTGAGCTTCTTTTCATGTGCTTATTGGCCATTTGCATATCTTCTTTGGAGAAATGTCTATTCAGACCCATAGCCCATTTTTTAAAGGGGGTTATGTCTTTTTATTACTGAGTTTTAAGACTTCATTATATATTCTAGATATAAGTTCTTTATCAGACATGCGATTTGAAAATATTTTCTCCCATTCTGTGGGGTTGTCTTTTGGCTTTCTTGATAATCATTGAAGTGCAAATTATTTTTAACTTTAGTGAAGTTGAATTTATCTAGTTTTTCTTTTGTTGCTTGTGCCTTTGGTGTCATATCTAAGAATCCATTGCCAAATCCAAGACCACAAACATTTAGTCCCATGTATTTTTCTAAGAGTGTTATAGTTTTGGCTCTTACATTTAGGTTTTTGGTCCATTTCATGTTAATTTTTGTACATGCTATGAGGTAAGGGTCCAACTTCATTGTTTTACATGTAGCATCCTTGTCAAAAATCAATTTGCCAACATATTTACTTTTTAAAGTAACCTACCTATATTTTTCTTTTTTATCCATAAAATTTTCTTTTACCTTATTTCTAATACTCCCGTTTTCTCTTTTCCTTCTTTGCTTGTGACTCTTTGAGGGAGAAAGTCACACTCATGATACATAACTCATCCTTGGCCAATCAGAACATTTCATTCCCTCAACCACAACAATTAGTTTAGGGATATGCTGTGACTCAAGGGAAGCAAGAGTCCCAATAAGAGTCAATCCCTGGACTTGGTGGGAGCTACAGAAGAAAAAAACCTTTTCCTTTGGGGGCGCCTGGGTTGCTCAGTTGGTTAAGCGACTGCCTTCGGCTCAGGTCATGATCCTGGAGTCCCAGGATCGAGTCCCGCATCGGGCTCCCTGCTCGGCAGGGAGTCTGCTTCTCCCTCTGACCCTCCTCCCTCTCATGCTCTCTGTCTCTCATTCTCTCTCTCTCTAATAAATAAATAAAATCTTTTAAAAAAAAAAAAAAACCTTTTCCTTTGGATTTGAATCTGGGATGATGAAAACCTGGAGTTTTTGGCTGCCATCTTTTTGCCACAAGGACTATGGGACTAAAGCCAACACAGAAAAGAGTAGAGCCAAGGGATAGAGAGAAAATGAATCCTAATGATATAACTTGAACCCCTGGGTCCATCTTTTCATGATGCTAATTCTCTGGAATTTTAAGTTAAGGGACTAGTAGGTTTCTTTTTAGACTTAACCCACTTTGAGTTGGGTTTCCATGTCTTGCAGCAATAAGAGCCCTAACTGAAGCATAAATGAAGTGGCTTTTTTTTTTTTAAGATTTTATTTATTTATTTCAGAGAGAGAGAGAGAGCACGAGAGGGAGGAGGGTCAGAGGGAGAAACAGACTCCCTGCTGAGCAGGGAGCCCGATGTGGGGCTCGATCCCAGTACCCTGGGATCATGACCCGAGTCGAAGGCAGACGCTTAACCGACTGAGCCACCCAGGCACCCTAAACCAAGGGACTTTTTAAACAAAGAGAGGAAAAGAGTTTCTTTCCACCTCCTTCTCTCTCAAAAAAGTGCCAGTAGAAAATTTCAAGAGGTTCATATGTCCCTTAATGGAGAGAATGCAGGCAGAGACCACATATATTCAGAATAACCATGACCCAAGCTTCTTATATGAAAGTAGAGTACTGATCCTTTGAATTCAAGAGTGGGATCTGGGTTTTCAATGCCATGTTGTACTTGTGCATCTAACAAAGTATCCAGCACATGACAGGTTCTCAATAAACATAGTGGATGGGTGATTAATTGAAAAAGTGTTCCATCTGCCTATAACATCTTGATACAAAGGTACTAATCCCATCCAATTCTTACCAGGACCATGACTCAGTGTATGGCCCTGAAGCATTTAGCCTTAAGGTCCACCTCTGGTTGTATTAGTCAAGTTATTGCTGCATAATAAACAACTACACTCATGTGTCTGAGTTGGCTGAGTTTGGATTGGTTGGCCTCTAAAAGGCTGTTCTGCTTCAAGCTGTGGGCCCAGCCAGGCTTGCCTTGCTGTGGACTAGGCTCTGTTCTGTTCAAATATATTTCATTCTTCAGCTCAGGCTGAAGATGTAGCAACTCCCCAGGGGGAGCTCTTCTTTTTATTTTTATTTTTATTTTTTTTTTTAATTTTATTATGTTAGTCACCATACAATACATCATTGGTTTTTGATGTGGTGATCCACGATCCATTGTTTTCGTATAACACCCAGTGCTCCATGCAGTACGTGCCCTCCTTAATACCCATCACTGGGCTAACCCATCCCCCCTTCCCCCTCCCCTCTAAAACCCTGTTTGTTTCTCAGAGTCCATAGTCTCTCATGGTTCATCTCTCCCTCCAATTCCCCCCCGCCCCATTTTTCCCTTGCTTCTCCTAATATCCTCCGTTATTCCTTATGTTCCACAAATAAGTGAAACCATATGATAATTGACTTTCTCTGCTTCACTTATTTCACTGAGCATAATCTCCTCCAGTCCCATCCATGTTGATGTAAAAGTTGGGTATTCATCTTTTCTGATGGCTGAGTAATATTCCATTGTATATATGGACCACATCTTCTTTATCCATTCATCTGTTGAAGGGCATCTCGGCTCTTTCCACAGTTTGGTTATTGCGGACATTGCTGCTATGAACACTGGGGCGTATATGGCCCTTCTTTTCACTACATCTGTGTCTTTGGGGTAAATACCCAGGAGTGCAATTGCTGGGTCACAGGGTAGCTCTATTTTTAAATTTTTGAGGCACCTCCACACTGTTTTCCAAAGTGGCTGCACCAACTTGCATTCCCACCAACAGCGTAAGAGGGTTCCCCTTTCTCCACAACCTCAGGGGGAGCTCTTCTGACAGCAGAGGCACAAGTGTGCACACCCAACCCTCAAGTATGCTTAAAAACTTTACTTGCATCATGCCTGCTAACACCTCATTGGCCACAGTAAGTCACATGACTGAGCCCAACATCAATGGAACAGCAAAATGTATTCCTCTAGTGGAGGTGGGAAAAAGGAAGAGTATGTTATGAATGATAATTCTATCACAGTGTTGTAGAACTCTTTTCACATCAAGGGTTAAATCTTTTTCTTGAAAAAAATCTTTGCTCTAAGTCAAACTGTTCCATTCATTCATTCATTAAAAAAACACTTTATTGAACATCTACTAATGCTGTGTGTGTGTGTGTGTGTGTGTGTGTGTGTGTGTGTGTAGGAGGGAAATGAGAAGGCTGAAAGCACTTCTCAGAATAAATCTACAACTATATTCAGAGGTTGACTTTCTTCCTCAAGGACAGCTCTAACACGTCCTGTACCATCCTCTCTGGGACAATGATTCAACATCCTGATAACCCTCAAGGAAGAATACAAGGAAAGCAGGGGAAAACATGGATGGGATAACAACATGCTTTGTTTTCCTGTCATTATACATTTGAATTATCCCAGTGCTGATCAAGCACTACCCAAATTCCCAAACTAAGCCCTCATTGTGTTCAGTTGTGCTGCCAACATAACCCAGCATGGCTCCTTTGTGTTCCACAATAAAGAAAGGCTTCCACAAATCCACCCCCTTTCAAGGGGGAAGCTGCAAGGGCAGATGTGTGGTCTGGGATGGTTTCCAGAAGTTGACAGTGCTGAGGTGGCAGCACCTCCTGCTGCCACCAGGAGAGGTCTACCTGTAAAGATGCAGTCACCTGTTCCCCACATTTTTTTTTTTAAAGATTTTTTATTTATTTATTTGACAGAGAGAGCGAGAGAGCACAAGCAGGGAGAACAGTAGAGGGAGAGGGAGAAGCAGGCTCCCCGCCAAGCAGGGAGCCCGATGCGGGGCTCGATCCCAGGACCCTGAGATCATGACCTGAGCCGAAGGCAGACGCTTAACCATCTGAGCCACCCAGGCGCCCCTGTACCCCACATTTTAACCAACGTTCATGGCCACTGGAGCACAGAGGTTTGGCTCTTCCACTTAGCAACTCATCCTACAGACCTCTCCTTTGCCACAGACTACAGCCTCTAAACTACACGCCATTCAGTACAGCCATGCTGAATTCACCTCATACTTGCTTGAGAAGGCCAATTGTTAAAATGTCAGGATAAGAGGGGCACCTGGGTGGCTCAGTCGGTTAAGCATCCAACTCTTGATTTCAGCTCAGGTCATGATCTCAGGGTCGTGAGATTGAGCCCCACACCTGGCTCTGTGCTGAGTGTGGAGCCTGCCTAAGATTCTCCCTCTGCCCCTCCTCCTGCTCATGCTCACTCTCTCTCTCTCTCCAAAAAAATGTCAGGATGTGAAAGTCAATTGTTAAACATAGCCTATATTAAAAATTAAATTACATAAACTTACAATTAAATTATTTTTAAAACAAGGTTAATACTCAAAACTCATCACTTTCTAATTATCTTACTGCATTATATGATCAAGCTCTTGAGATCGAATACATCTATTGTATCTGTATGTTGGAAATACCATATAATGGTGTGCTACTATACTTACCTCTTCCCAATTTGTCATTCAATGATGCCACATCAGTAGCTTCATACCTGCCACCATGGGAGTACTTACACTATGGGAATTAACAAATGCTATAAATCAGATTTCTTTAAACATTTTTTTAGAGAACTGGTTGTTCAATGTCTACAAGCACTAATGATCTCCATTATCTACCTTATGTAATGAAGGCATATTTACATTTTACAAATATTAACCCATTTTAATCTTCATAGCAACCCTATGGAATAGGTACTATTGTTGGCCTCATTTTACTGTGGCACAGAGGAGTTAAGTGACTTTCCCAAGCTCACACAGCTAGTAGGTAGGGAGTCTGGTTCCAGGCTCCATGCTCTCATTCACTGTGTATGCAGCCTTTCCTTCCCAGAAGACCCGGCAACATTCTACCTTCACTCATAATTAGAGCCTGAGTTGTTTACATTGTCTCCAACTTCCTTAATGTGCTCACCCTGGTCCCAGGCCCACTCTGGTAACTGGTCTGAATCTACAGAGTTCAAGGCCAAAATCCAGGGCTGCCCACCTGGGTCCCTATGTACAGTGGAATCCCCCCACCACCTCCCTCTTCCCCTTCTCGCTCCCTGATGCCTGTCTGGTTTGCCAACATTGTTATTTTCAGCTCATTTCTCTCGCTAGCACTGTGATCCTGCAAAAAATGTTTTAGAACTGTTGGAGTCTTAGTTTCTCCATCCATAAATTGGGGCTCATAACGGACGGGTAGCATACACAAGAACTTTGCTCTGTATCAAACAAGTGTGAGTTGAATTTGAATGGGCTCCCACTCACCTTCACACATTCTCCCCTCTTTAGCTTAGTTTGCAGGGATCCATCCTGCTGACTTCATCCTGTCTAGAATGCTTTCTCAAGTCATCAGGAAAGTGATGGAGGATCCTATTTCTAGACAGGATTTCTTAGAGAGTAATGATTTCTGCGAAGATGCAGGATTGGTGGATGTGTCTGCATGATCAATAGCAAGCCTTTCCCCCAGCAGAAATTCGATCCGTTCTGGCTGCTTCAATGGGGGCTCCTGGGGCTTAGACACTAAGCAGATGCAATTACTGATTTTCACTGATTTCAGCTCTGTGAGTTCCCTACTGGCCCACACCATTCTCCCCACCTCTCCAAGTCCCTTCTGCCTCAAGTCGACCTCTTCATTCCTCTTAGTGACAAAAACTGCCTGTGGGTCTCCTCTCAAGGCTGCAATGCTCCCTGTGGGTTTGTACCTCTGACTCAGTGCTCCCTCCTCCATTAGCCACATACACAGCTACTCCCCTGTGCTCTGCTCAGCTCAGACTTGTTAGAAAAAAATAGAAGTCTTCTAACAGCTGGAACGAGCTATTCAGAGCAAACTCTGTCAAACAGAGCAGGACTCAAGCCCCTCATTCCTCTACAGCCCGAATCAGCAACTTTCCCGGTAAAAGCAGACAGTAAATATCGTAGACTTTTCGGCTCCTCAGCCTCTGCTGCTCCCACTCCATTCTGCCGCTGCAGGGGGAAAGCAGCCACAGATCAGCAGTAAGCAAACGGGTGTGGCTGGCAGACAATAAAACTGTATCTGCGGACACTAAAATCTCAATTGCATATAATTTCACACCCCACAGATATTCTTCTTTTGATCTGGGGGGGCATTTAAAAATATAAAGCTATTCTTAGCTTATAGGTTATACAAAAATGGGCTGCGGGCCAGATTTGCCCCATTGGGTCATAGTTTGCCCACCCATGCTCTGTAGGGACTCTCCCGTGGGACTGCAGTCTGAGGGCTTAACGTAACCTTCCCAGGATACCAGGCATTGCGATTTCACACCTGTGCCTGAGCCAAGCTGCCCAGGTGTCTTATTCAGTGGGTCGCAGCAGTCTCCGGCAAGTACCTCTTAATGGCCCGTTGAAGTGTTTGAAAGGCAGAGAAGGTATTTTTACCAGACTTGTGTTAATCAGTGAATTATTCTCAAAAAAAAAAAAAAAAAATTTAAGTAACTGTTTGTTCACTGCCAAGCCCCTGTCTTAGAATCAGTTCCCTAGAAGCCAGGCCTGACACAGTTTTGAAGGTACGTGGTTCATCGAAGGAGAGCCCTCAAGAGAAAGGGAGGGATGGAAGCAGGATAGGGTGGGTGCACGGGAGTGGGCTTGGCTGGAGACCAGCTTCAATCTGATCCCATCGGAAGCTCTGGAGCACAAATGGCCCCCATGCCAATAAATCATTAGCTCTGGCCTCTGGGGGTGGGGATGGTGGGCTTCACTTCCAGGTGAGGCAGCTACCATCCAATTGAGGGCAAATCTTCAGAGAAAGGGGCAGCTGTGAGCTGTTAGCGGCCAACATGCCCAGCAGCTAGGGGATGGAGGCCCTGGCCCAGTAACCGGCCGGGCCACCTACAGAGTTAGAGCCAGCTTCCAGCCATAAGAGCACATGCGTTGCCTTTCCATTCTGGCGCTTTCCTCACCATGGACTGCCCTCCCCCTCCCAAAGTTCTCACTGCGTCTTCCAGGAATGAGAAGGGATGGGGTGGGATGGAAGGGCTATACTTCCCACACGCCTCAGAGTTGCTGGCGACCTCAGTTGTGGGAGAGCTTCTCTTCTGAAGAAGAAGGTGGCTCATAAACCAAGGGGAGGGCCATTATTTATTTTCCATGTCAGCTGCCACTTTCCCACTGCCAACCTTCTGAAGACACTATCTCACCTAACGTCCTTCTCCAGTTGTTCCTTCCAGCGTCTCCCGGGAACTATTTCTAGCCACCCAGTCTGATGTCTCTGTCAGGCCCTTCATAATGCCTTTTTTTTTTTGGATGAGTGTCTCTTCTATTTATCCTCTTATTGGGGACATACTCGGTTATTCTCTTGGGAGAAGTACATGGTTCAGCCACGAAGAATGACAGATGCATAAACGTTCATTTTAAGTAGAAAAATCACTTGAGATGCCACAGAGGGTTCCAAAACCTTGAGGACATAATAACTGATTTAGAATCACAGCTGAATCTAATTTTTCTAAGTTTTGCTAAATGAAAAATCACAACCCTAATAGGTTTATCTTAAGAAGAAAATCTTGTCATGCATGGAAAAGGAAATTAAAAGTACAGAACACAGTCCCTAACCCACCCCTGGGGGAAGCCCAATGTGTGTCCTTTCCTCAAGCTTAAGGGCACAGTTTGAACATCCCTGGACTGTGAATGCTGCAAATGATTCTAGAGCAATAGTTACAAAAAACATTTACAATATACCAGCAAAACTATGTTTGCTATACAATTTCTCTAAACGCACACTAAGGGATATTTACAGAACTTACAAGAAATGAGAATAAAAGCGTTTTGACTGGTTTTCCCTTCTTCCTTCTCATCCCCCCACCTCCGCACTGTGGCCACACAAAGGGCCTCTCGATACACAAAACTGGTCATGTTGCTTGTTAATTAGCATCATTCACTGGCTTCCTAGGCCTCTTACAATGAAGCCCTGAATTTGTCCCATGAATCCTGAGGCTCTATCCAGTTCAGCCCAGCCTTCCTTTTTGTTTTTTTTTTAAGATTTTATTTATTCATTTATGAGTGAGAGTGCGCATGCGAGTGGGGGAGGGGCAGAGGGAGAGAGAGAGAGAATCTCAAGCAGACTCCACACTGAGCAAAGAGCCTGATGCAGGGCTCCATCTCACCACCCTGACATCATGACCTGAGCGTCAATCAAGAGTCAGACGCTTAAGTGACTGAGCCACCCAGGTGCCTCCCTCCTTTTTGGTTTTGCCTCACCATTCTTTTCTTCTCACTATCTACACTCCAGCCACAATGACTATAAATGGGCCACGGGCTTCATACTGCTTGGGACCCAGCTGCCGTCATGCTTCTCCTGACCAATGCTTACTTATCTTTCAGATACCAGCTCAAATGGCACACCTATTGGGAAACTTCCTTCACCAACTTCGCTCTCTCAGACAAGGTCAAATCCCTATTTTAAATGCACTTAGAGTCTTGTGTATCTTTCTTTCAGAAAGCACCTATCACACCGTGTATTTATATTTTGTTTCTGTGATAATTTGATTCTCTGCCTCCCTCACCAGATGGTTGGGATTTTGTCTACTTCGATCACCATTATTCGCAGCACCTAGCACAATGAAATAATTTGGGGAAACACAGAGTTAAAGAGGAGGATGTGAGTCACATGGAACAGAAGCAGATCATCTTAGCCAAGCCCACCCTAGATCAGCAAAGCCCCAGCCCCTCAGCTGTTTACTTTTTATGCTATTGAGATTCTGTGGATGTTTGTAACCCAGTATGATCAAAGCCACGTATGACTAATATGCAGACATTTTCAGGACTTTTATTATTAAAGTGATAAGCATAGTAAATCTCCAGGATGGAATTTAAAATATACAGCATCCTTCACTTATTTGAACATGAACTCACTTTTTTTTTTCACAGACTAGGTTATGAAGTACCTTCCTGAGAACATGATCTAGGAAATGTTTTTTTTTTTTTTAAGATTTTATTTATTTATTTGACAGAGAGAGACACAGTGAGAGAGGGAACACAAGCAGGGGAGTGGGAGAGGGAGAAGCAGGCCTCCCACGAAGCAGGGAGCCCGATGCAGGGCTCGATCCCAGGACCCTGAGATCACGACCTGAGCCGAAGGCAGATGCCTAACGACTGAGCCACCCAGGTGCCCCAGAAATGCTGTTTTAAGGACTTTCCCAACTCTAACATTAATTCTGTGATTCCAAAGACCACATAGGTTAGTTCTTGGGCTTAACCTGTAGTCCTTTTTTATTTAGATAATTATAGGGATTCATATGAAATTAGAAGAAATAATACAGAGAGATCCCATGTACACGTTACCCATTTCCCCCAATGGCAATATTTTGCAAAACTATAATGTAATCTGACAACCGGGATATTGATGGTGATGTAATCTACTGATCTTATTCAGATTTCATCAGTTTTACTTATACTTGTATGGGTATTAATTCTATACAATTTATCACAAGTGTCGATCTATATATCCACCACCAAAGTCAAGATGCAGAACAGTTCCAATACCACAAGTACAAGGACGCCTTATGTTTTATAACCACATCCAAAGTTAACTGAAAGTGAATCACAGACCTGAATATAAACCGCAAGACTACAAAACCCCTAGAAGATAGCATAGGAGAAAACCTTTGGCTGGGTGTTGGGGGAAGTCATTGAGAGGACATGATCGCCAGCTGAGCCGTGAGCTGGACCCCAGCAATCAGAGGCTCCACACCTCTTCCCCTATCCTTGGAATGTGGATTTCGTTTGCCTTCCCCACTTCCAGAGGCTGCTCCAAGAGCACAGCTTTGAGATAGTGATGTGGTGTTAAGACCATCCAGACAGTATACATGACTGAACCCAGTTAATTCCTGTATATAAACTTTTTAGATTTGATGGGCAGGTGTGGAGATCTACTCATCTTGCTGTTGCTCAAGACAAGCCTCGCGGGTAAGTTCCCTTGCTTATTAAACTCATCAGTTACCAACCTCGAGTGGCCTGCCTCTTTCTTTGGTCTCTCTGCCTTGCCCCAGAAATGGGGGCCCGTTTCAGATTACACCTGGGATGCTCCTGCAGAGTTTGCATACCAACAGTTGGCAATGGCTTTTTAGATACAACATCAAAGACACAATCCATGAGAGAAATAATTGACAAGCTGGACTTCACTAAGATTAAATTTTTTCTGCTGTGCAAAAGACTGTCAAGAGAATGAGAAGATAGGTCACAGACTGTGAGAAAATATTTGCAAAAGACATCTGATAAAGGACTATGATCCAAAATATACATAGAACACTTAAAACTCCACAATAAGAAAACAAAACAACCCAAATTAAGGGGCGCCTGGGTGGCTCAGTCGTTAAGCGTCTGCCTTCGGCTCAGGACATGATCCCGGGGTCCTGGGATCGAGCCCCGCATCGGGCTCCCTGCTCTGTGGGAAGCCTGCTTCTCCCCCTGCTTGTGTTCCCTCTCTCACCGTGTATCTCTCTGTCAAATAAATAAATAAAATCTTAAAAAAAAAAAAAAAACCCAAATTAAAACATGGACCAAAGGCCTTGACAGATACCTCACCAAAGAAGCTATAAAAATGTCAAATAAGCATATGGAAAGATGTTCCACATCATATGTCATCAGGTAAATGTAAATTAAAATGAGATACCGCTACGTACCTATTAGAACGCCCAAAATCCGGAGCACTGACGACACCAGATGCTGGCAGGCGTGTGGAGCAACAGGAACTCTCTCAACCTGGGGGAAAGCAAAATGGTTTAGCCACTTTGGAAGACACTCTGGCAGTTTCTTACAAAACTAAACATACTCCTATCATCCAATCCATAAATCACACTTTTTGGTATTTACACAGAGGAGTTGAAAACAACGTCCACACAAAAAACCTGCACTTGGATGTCTACAGCAGCTTTATTTGTAATTGCCAAGCCTTGGAAGCAGGCAAGATGTACTTCAGTAGGTGAATGGATAAATAAACTGTGGTCCATCCAGACGACGGAATACCATTCAGTACTAAAAAGAAATGAGCTATCAAACCATGAAGAGACATGGCGGGAATTCCAATGCATATTAGTAAGTGAAAGAAACCAATCTAAAAAGGCTATATAGGGCGCCTGGGTGGCTCAGTTGGTTAAGCGACTGCCTTCGGCTCAGGTCATGATCCTGGAGTCCCTGGATCGAGTCCCACATCGGGCTCCCTGCTCGGCAGGGAGTCTGCTTCTCCCTCTGACCCTCCCCCCTCTCGTGTACTCGCTCTCTCTCAAATAAATAAATAAAATCTTTAAAAAATAAAAATAAAAAAAAATAAAAATAAAAAATAAAAAGGCTATATACTGTTTGATTCCAACTATATGACATTCTGGAAAATGCAAAGCTATGGAGACTGTGAAAAGATCAGTGGTTGCCAAGGGTAGGGGAGAGGGAAGGATGAATATGCAGAGCACAGGAGATTTTTAGGGCAGTGAAAGTTTTCTCCATGATACTCTAATGGTGGATATATATCATTATACATTTGTCCAAACCCATAGAAAGGCAGTCTCTCCCTTTTTCCTACCATATTATACCATATGGTCTCTCAGCACTGCTTTTCCCTGCTCATGTATTTTATTCTTTTTTTTCTTTCCTCAGTTATCTTTGTTTCTCTGTGCTCAGGGCCATCCCTCCACAGATCCTAAATTTCCATGCCCTCAGTTCAAGCCAGACGCAGAGGATTCCTATCCTTCTCTGAATCCTGATTCTTAATTCCTATGCCAGCAAATTTGGTTGCCCTAGCTTGGAACATATGTTGTTCTCTAATAGTCAGCAGTGGCCAGTAGCTAGAAGTGACAATAAGGCACTTGGGCAGAGAAGTGATATGACTGTCACCCTTGTGGGGTGCATCTTCATGGGCAGGTCAAATCTACCCCAAGCAGTCTACTCAAAGCCCTACCCTAATTTGGTGGTTGTATGGCATTTTGTTAAAACACAGTACTCTCTCTTTTAGTGGATTTAGATGTTGAATTTCAAGTTGAAATAAAGACATGTTTGTGTTACAGCTTAAAACTGTGAAATCCACATAGATACAATCGACTTATATTACTCTTAAAATCTACCCATACCCAATTTGGGCCTTTGGGAAGGTGGCAACAATAAAGTAAAACAAGGTTAAGCTGGCCCCACATTCTATCCCACCCCTCTACTTGATAACTGCCAATCCACCTTTGGCCCACACCTTATAGCACATCTGTGGGTGAGTATATGGTGCTTTAGTTTTGAGTACACCTTTCTTACAATTTGTAAGGACAAGAAATAGAGCTGGAGAAGGGCATCTAGAAACATTTGCTTCCTACTGACTAAGGTATGAATTCCCCAAATAGATAGAATGATAATAATTAATAATAACACATGGCTATAGCATCGTCCTGAAGACTAACTGAGAAGACACATGTAAAACACTTAAAATAATGCATGGCACTGAGTAAGACCTTGATAAATGTCAGTTATGTCACAACTCAGCACCATAGGTTACCAACTGAGTGGATAGTTGAGGTTCTCAAGGAACAAACTGGACTGATCTTTGAAGCGGTCAGTAATGAACCACACAGAATGGTATTGTTATGCAGTGTGGTTTGGTCATAGGTAGAAATGGCCTCATTGATGAAGTGATGGGTTTCCATTTGTATGGGTATGTTAAGCAGATATACTTAAGGATTGTTCATCAGCTTCCTTTGTATTCTTAAAAATAAGACATAGAAATTTAGAATTAACCATGAATTCCAATTCCAAAATAAAACAAAATTAATTTCAGTAAAAATTCCTTTTGTTTCTTGGGTCTTTTCATTTTCCTTCATAATATATGGATGAAAACATTTTTAGAGAGAGCTGCTAATTTTTAGAACTTGGTCTACTAGCATGTGGGCAAGAGTGTTCTTTATTATTTACTCTAATTTTCAGGTTGTATTTTTGGCCCTAATTTATATGATCTGACAAGAGAAATTTGTGTTTGCACTGGGGGAATTGAGTAATTTTAATTTGATGGGACCCTGGGGAAGAAGACACTGCATGTGGATGGTATTTTTTCAGGGTGTAGTTATCAGTGTTTATTAAGGAAGAAATGAGAAAATCAAGCTTTTTCTCCACAAGTAAATGGAAATAGATTTTAGTTGTATTAATGAGGGTCAAGCAAAAGGCTTTTGTGTATAGATGCGTTATTAGTTAAAATTGAGTCTTTCTTTTCCGTGTTTGCTATTTCAGGAGCTCAGTAACAGCCCAGTTATATTTCAAAGGTAGAGCCACAGTAAATTCCATTCCAATTGGATATTCTAAGTCCACTGCTGGCTGTTAAAAATAAAGGCTCTTACCTCCTTAAATTCTTACTTGGTGCTAACATAGCACCCTAAGCTTCTGTCCAAAAATGCACAACAGGATGACACATAAATCCCTTTACCATATGATCAAAAAATAAATGAAGTCTCTGGATTGCTTGTCTGTTCCAGTTATTCAAAATAATTATATAATTTCCTCATCACTATAGTTATACTACAGTTCCTGGGATAATAAACCCGAAAACAACAAAATGAAAACTAAAATCCAAAAGTGGTGAGAAAAGCCTACTAAATTAATAAGCCCATAGGAGTTCTAAACAAGGACTTCTCTGAGAAAAGGAATTAATCCCTCCCCCTCTTTCAAGGCACCTGGAAATTTGGAAAACAGTTGAGACTCTAAAGCTAGGGTTATGCAGCCCTGAAATAATGTCTCAGAACAGTGAATAAAGTATGATGGATGGAGTCTGTTGGTATACAATAGCCATCCCAATTCTCTTCTCCCTTGCCACTTTCTACTAAAGAGGTTAAAAAAAAACAAACAAAAAGCAAAACAAAATAAAAACAAAAACAAAAAAACTTACATTCCTGGTCTCTCCTATAGAAACGGGTATCCAGATGACAGATCTGGTCAACTAGAGGGAAAAGGAACTCTGCTGGGAACTTCTGGAAAAGATCTTTTTGCCTTATAAAGGAATAAATATGCCAACAGTACTCTCTGTTACAGCTCCTTCACTCTTCTTCCTGCCTTGAATGTGGACATGGGATGCTCTGATGCATACAACTACAGTAGTCATCTTGACTTAGGTTACTGCCTTAAAGAAAAACACATCCTATGTCATTAATTATTCTTCTGTAATTTTTATTTACTACATAGTATTCAGTCGAATGCCTATGGCAGTTACTTCATCCACCCTATTGACTATCTAGGGTTGCTGCAGTTCTAGATATAATTTTTTTAAAATCCCATATAGAACATCTTGAGCATTATGTGGCTAAATATTTGTGCATATTAATAATTATTTTCTTAGGCTTTCCTCTATGAAACAAGACAAAGATGCCTGCTCTCACCACTTTTATTCAACATAGTGCTGGAATCCTAGGCACAGCAATCAGACAAGAAAAAAAGAATAAAAGGCATCCAAATTGGTAAGGAAGAAGTAAAACTTGCACTGTTTGCAGATGACATGATATTACATATAGAAAACCCTAAAGACTCCACCAAAAATTTCTAGAACTGATAGATGAATTCTGCAAGGTCACAGGATACAAAATCAATATACAGAAATCTGTTGCATTTCTGTACACTAATAATGAAGTAGCAGAAAGAAATTAAGAAAACAGCCCCATTTACAAACTTCATCAAAAAGAAAAAAATACCTAGGAATAAACTTAACCAAGTAAGTGAAAGACCTGTATTCTGAAAACTATAAAACATTGATGACAGAAATTGAAGATGATACAAACAAATAGAGAGATATTCCATGCTCATGGATTGGGAGAACAAATGTTGTTAAAATGTCTATATTACCCAAAGCAATCTACAAATTTAATGCAATCCCTACATAAATACCAACAGCATTTTTTCATAGCACTAGAACAATTAACCCTAAAATTTGTATGGAACCACAAAAGACCCTGAATAGCCAAAGCAATCTTGAAAAGAAAGAACAAAGCTGGAGGTATCCCAATCCCAGAGTTCAAGATATACTACAAAGCTGTAGTAATCAAAACAGTGTGGTACTGGCACAAAAATAGACACATAGATCAATAGAACATAATAGAGAGCCCAGAAATAAATGCACAATTATATGGTCAATTAATCTACAACAAATGAGGCAAGAATATGCAATGGGGAAACAGTCTCCTCAACAAACAGTGTTGGGAAAACTTGACGGCTACATGCAAAAGAAAGGAACGGGACCATTTCCTTATACCATAAACAAAAATAAACTCAAAATGGATTAAAGACCTAAATGTGAGGCCCAAAAACATAAGAATCCTAAAAGGGAACGTAGGCAGTAATTTCTCTGACATCAGTCATAACAATATTTTTCTAGGTATATCTCCTGAGGCAAGGGAAAAAAAAGCAAATGTAAACTACTGGAACTATATCAAAATAAAAAGCTTTTGCACCCCAAAGGAAACCATCCAACAATACAAAAAGACAACCCACTGGATGGGAGAAAATATTTGCAAATAAGGGGTTAATATCCAAAATATATAAAGAATTTATACAACTCAACACCAAAGAAACAACTAACCCAATTAAAAATGGGCAGAAGACATGAACAGACATTTCTCCAAAGAAGACATACAGATGGTCAACAGACACATGAAAAGATGCTCCACATCACTTGTCATCAGGGAAATACAAATTAAAACCACAGTGAGGTATCACCTCACACCTCTCAGAATGGCTAAAATAAAAACACAAGAAACAACAAGTATTGGCAAGGATGCGGAGAAAAAGGAAGCTCTGTGAATTGTTGGTGGGAATGCAAACTGGTGCAGCCACTGAGGAAAACAATAAGGAGATTCCTCAAAAAATTAAAAATAGAATTACCATACAATCCAGTAATTCTGCTACTGGGTATTTACCCAAAGAAAAATAAAACACTAATTCGAAAAGATATATGCACCCCTATGCTTATTGCAGCATTATTTACAATAGCCAAATTATGGAGGCAACCCACGTGTCCATCAATAAATGAATGCATAAAGAAGTGATATGTACACACACACACACACACACACACACACACACACAGGAATATTACTCAGCAATAAAAAAGAATGAAATCTTGCTGTTTGCAACAACATGGATGGATCTAAAGGATATAATGCTAACTGAAATAAGTTATTCAGAGAAAGGCAAATACCATATTATTTCATTCATATGTGGAATTCAAGAAAAAAACAAGCAAACAAAAAAAGAGAAAAACCAAAAACCAGACTCTTTAAAATATAGAGAACAAATTGGTGGTTACCAGAGGGGAAGTGGGGGGATGGGTAAAATAGGTGAAGGGGATTAAGAGTACACTTACCATGATGAGTACTGAGTAATGTATAGGATTGTTGAATCACTATACTGTACACCTGAAACTAATATAACACTATATGTTAATTATAATGGAATTAAAACTTTTTAATAAAATAATAAAAAATAATTATTTCCTTAGGAAGAAGTCCTAGAAATTGAATTGTGAGGTCAACAGATTTAAGTGTGTTTAACAAAATTCCCCATACACAAAGGTTGTGTTAATTTTCACTCCCACCAGCAGTGTATGAGCATGTCTGTTTATCCACACTGTCCTTATCACTGAAAACTACTAACTCTTTCAATTTTTTACACTCCTGTGGGTGAAAAGTAGTATCTTCCTGTAGATGCAATTCACGTTTTTTTAAATTTGGCAAGGGTAAACTTTTAAAATATGTTTATAGGTGCATCTTTTTGATGAATTTCTTATTTATGTTTTTTCAAATGTTCATTGAAATTGTTTTGTTAGTGTCCTTTATGTATTAATACTACTAACTTCTCTATTATGTATGTTGCAAACATGCTTCCTAATTGATCAAAGGCTTTAAAAATTATGCTTTTTGGCATTTCTTGACAAAAGCTTCTTGTCCTACTTTATGAAGTCATGCTCATCCATTTTTTAAAAAATTTATAGCTTCGGTCTTTGCTGTCATAGATAGAAATGCAATAGAACCTGTAACTTTTTATGTCTTATGTAGAATAGCAGAGTACAACTTTTCATTTAATCAATGTCAACAAGTCAAAAAAGGGGACTTAGGATGCATTACATGTTAACTGCTGTGCACAATTCCAGATACTTTCTTATTCTTTGACACATTTAGCCCTTACGCTTTAGACTATGGTATGATTGGGCCTATTTTTACAGATGAGAAAACCGAGGCTCATGAAAAATCTGTATTCATTTATAGGATTTGGAAATGAATCTGCTACCTTAAATTATCTTGGAAATTTAAGTTTATTTCTTAATTTTGATGGCTATGACTTTTCTAGTCATAATTATTTGATACTATGGATCTGATCAAGGATCTGACCCCAACTGTAGTTATCCCTCGGAACAAAACTGGACTCCTGGACTTCTAAGAGAGCTAAAGGACACAAGAACAGAATTTTCCCAGCCCTGGAGAGGTTACCTCAGTGCCTAACTTAAATGCACATTCTTTGAGATGAGTAGCAAAACTCCAGGTATCTCTGGTTGCACCATCAATTTCTACCACTGGGTTGGAGAGAACTGGCTTTAAATGTGTTTCTTTTATGAAGTCAGGACAAGACCACATTCTAAGGAAAGCCCAGAAGAAAACATCTGGTACTTCAAAGTTTTAAAAGAATTCTCTTCTGTTGATTTTATCCATAAGAACAGCCTGGAAGCAAAGTGCCTACATAAACAAAGAAGCTGATGTTTTTAACATGTGACAGAACCCCTTTGCCCTCAGTGTTCCTAGGAGCCAGGGTCCTAGTTAACAGCAAAACAATCAACAGGTGTCTTTGAATCTGCTCAGTGTGAAAGGTCGTGCTAATGAGGAAAGCTGCTAAGTATCAAAATGGCAAGTTCACTGAAGGCATGTGTTCTCAGAAGAGCAAATGCCTTTGGAATTCCCTGGGGTGAGCTCGCATTTTTTTCTGCAGGGGAACTGTGCCCAAGACTCAGAATTCTAGTTTCAATAGAATCTTAGTGTTGGCAGATCCCTTAAAAGTAATTCAAGCAGATTAACGGTCATTTGGCACTTGGGCTGGGTAACTGGGATTGACTGCAAATAGGCATGGAGGATATTTTGAGGGTGATAAAAATGTTCTAAAACTGAATTGTGGTGATAGCTGCTCAACACTATAATTTTACTAAAATTCATTAAATTATACATTTTAAATGGCTGAAATATATGGTATATCAAATATGCCTCAATAAAGTTATTTTTTTAAAGATTTATTTACTTATTTGAGAGAGAGAGCAGGGGGAGGGGCAGCAGGAGAAGGAGAGAGAGAATCCCAAGCAGACTCCCCTCTGAGCACACAGCCTGATGGGGGGCTTGATCTCACAACCCATGATATCATGACCTGAGCCGAAACCAAGAGTCGGATGCTTAACCAATAAAGTTATTTTTTTAAGTAATTCAGTCCAACCCTTCCCCCAATATTTGTATCCTCTTTTATCTGTTACCTCACTATATCTCCTCTGGCTTTCTTTGATAGAGCTGCCTTTGCCCATGCTGTCCACAAAAGGAAAAGTCAGATAATTAGCTCTCTCTATGTATAGTCTCTGATAATAAGGGATGGGAGTTTGTGTACAACGGTGTTTCCAAATTCTTCAACATTTGACACAAGAAATTGAAATACTTGGGAATTCTCAGGAGTTCTCCAAATTATAAATTATTCTTTAAATACATTAATGTTCTTCATACCCTTTATTCATTATTACACATATCTGAAAGACTTTAATGAATGATAAATATTAAGTTTAGTAGTATTTACAAAGAACAGTAGCCTACAGTGAATATTCAAAGATTAGAAATGTCAACAAAATTATTGCATATTTCTTGAATATTATCTGAATATTCTGATTGCTTAACAAAGTTAAGAGCACTACCCAAAATCACATATTTTATTGACAATTTAAGGACTTATTTTGCTTTCTAAACATGTTATTCTAATGTACAAATCATAGGATTTGTACAAAGTGTAGTCACTGGTATAAACTTATGAATATTTTATTTGCAAGAATATTACACCATTAACAACTGACAGGGGTATGAACACACTACACATTTTTAACACGGTAATAGATATGAGACTGACCAATTAGATCATAATCACTTCTCTTCCATGTGCTCCTGTCTTTGTTCCTGGAAATGCTGACCTTAAACTTTCACTCCATGAGAAAACTTTTGCTCACACTTTTGCTCTTGCTTTTGACTGAACATCAGTAGATTCCTTTGAAATCATAAAGTCTCTGGATTGAGAGTTAAGCTTTAATTCGTACAGGAGAATTATAATACTTACCCCCATTTTCCCAATGGGTTCGTCTTAGAATTTGGAATTCAGAAAAACACACATGTTTCCTAGGGAAATTCCAGGGAAGAAATTCCACACAGAAACAGTAATAACAGTGGTTCTCAAAATGTGGTCCCTGGACAAGCATCATCAGTATCACCTGGAAATTTGTTAGAAATGCAAATTATCAAGTTCCACCTCAGATCTACTGAATCAGAAAGCTGGGGGTAGGACCCAGCAATCTGTTTTCACAAGCCCTCTGATGATTCTGATCTAAACTAAAGTTTGAGGAATAGTGTTGTATCAATACCCCAGCTCTCTCACCCCTACGGAGAAAAGACCTGAGGAATGTGTTCAACACTTACTCCCAGAGCTTCCCTCACCAAATGAGACCCAGTTGCCTCTAGTGGTAACTAGCTTGATAACATACCCTCTATTGACTGCCTTCTCTTTCCTTTCACTTCTCTCTGGATACTTCCTTGGGTCACCTCCCAAATAAACTACTTGTACTGGAATCCTTGTCTCAGAGGGAACCCAAACAAAGATACCTTTTAAAAGCCTAAAAAGGCAGGTGAAGAAACAAGTAAAAAGGGTTCTGGTGTTGGACAACCCTGGCTCAGATTTCAACCAGCCACTTAGGTACAGTTTCTCTGAGCCTGAGTTTCCTCATGTTACCTGACTAGCTTGCGGAGTTGTTAGAAGGACAGGTGATAAGAAAGGCCTGGAGGTGTCAGCAAGTGATGATTTTTAACAGACCTAGTCAAAGGCAGTCTAGGCATAGTTTGAATACTCCCAGGTTTCGGACAGCTCAAAGTTATGAAATTTCTGGGGGCGCCTGGGTGGCTCAGTTGGTTAGGCGACTGCCTTCGGCTCAGGTCATGATCCTGGAGTCCCGGGATCGAGTCCCACATCGGGCTCCCTGCTCGTCAGGGAGTCTGCTTCTCCCTCTGACCCTCCTCCCTCTCATGCTCTCTGTCTCTCATTCTCTCTCTCTCAAATAAATAAATAAAAATCTTTAAAAAAAAAAAAAAAGTTATGAAATTTCTGTATAGTCTCTCTTCTTGCCTACAGTTATAATCATGGTAGGTTAAGCTACACAACAGCAATAAAATAACCCTAAAATCTCAGGAGTCTATTCCAACAAAGGTTTATTTTTTCCTGTCATCACAGCCTAACAACAGTTGGGAGGGACCCTCTTCATCGGCTCTTGTCCCAGGAAATGAGACTGAGTGGAAGATTACAAATACCATGTTTTATATTCAAGCCAGCAAGTAATATGCACTTTTAAGCCTACACCCCATTGGCCAGAACCCAGGCATATGGCCTCAGAAGCTGTAAAGGAGGCTGGGAAATATAGTTTCCTGTGTACCCAAAAAGTGAAACAGTACTTGGTCAAGAAAGGATTTTCCTCTGCCACAGTTCATGTGCCTATTACTAGGACTGATGAGTTTTATGTTTTGGCTCAGTAAGGTTACCTTGTTTATCTCCCTTGTTCGTATAGGTTCCACCCAAATGTCACACTCACAGGTATGTCTCAATGTCCTTCAATACTGAGAATGCTCTTTCAATCACTAATGATGTGTCTGTCCCTATAAGCTTAGTGTGTGGTCTCCATTCTTTCCATACTGGAAGGGGTAATCTACTCCATTCAGTTCAGTCTTTTTTTTTTTTTTTTTATCTAGTCTGTCTGTCTGTCTATCTATCTATCTATCTATCTATCTCTCTATCTATTTAAAGTAGGCTCCACACCCAGTGTGGCTTGAACTCACAACCCTGAGATCGAGAACTGAGCTGAGATCAAGAGTCAGATGCTTAACTGCCTGAGCCCCCCAGGCGCCTCCAGTTCAGTCTTTACTGACCGAGTCTTCTGGTACCTACTGCAGGATGCATAACCACCCGTATTTTCCGCCTACCTGCCGACATGGCTGTCGAATGTCCCATTTTTCTGTCACCTGGGTCATTTTACTGCTGTTCATATTGATTGGTCACACTATTATTTCCAAAACTCAAAATGTGATTCATTTTCTACATATATTTCCAACAGAAATATGTATATAGAGTCACTAAAACATGTCTCTTAGCATGTTCATAGAACAGTATTTGTAATCAGCAAAAACTGAGAACTATGCAAATGCCCATCAGTAGAATGGATAAAGTGTGGAATATTTACACAATGGAATACTATATGGCAATGAGAGTAAATGATCTACAACTATGTGCAACAGTACAGATGAATCTTACCACCACAGTGTTGAACAAAAGAAGCCAGACAAAAAAGAGAGCTTCTTGGGTGATTCCATTTATACCAAGTTCAAAACATGCAAAACTAGTCTGTGGTATGAGAAATCAGAAGGGTTGCCTTTGGGCAATCCCTCGATCGAGGAACAAGGTGGCGCTGCCAGATGCCGGTCATGTTATGTTTTCTTCATCCAGGTGCCAATTACATGGAAGTGTATTCAAATTTGTTTTCAGCTGTATGCTTAGGATTTGTGCAGTTTTATGCACGTATGCTGTTTCCATTAGTAATTAAAAGCTATCCCGTTTAACATTTTTCTTCAATAAATCTTCACCATATGTTCCTTAAGTACAAGGATTTAGTTTTACTCATTTTCCTCTCCAAAGCACATAGTAGATGCCTAATTAATTTCCATAAAATTGAATATAAAATTGTTCCATTCTGCTTGGGTCAGACTATCATAGCCTACTACTAAAAAAAAAAATCAATTAGATTCAGTGTCATTTAAATTCCATATCTAATTGTTAAGCTGTCACATAACCTACAACCTAGCAAGAAATTAGATAATAAGGGGCACCTGGGTGGCTCAGTCGTTAAGCGTCTGCCTTCGGCTCAGGTCATGGTCCCAGGGTCCTGGGATCGAGCCCCACATCGGGCTCCCTGCTCTGCGGGAAGCCTGCTTCTCCCTCTCCCACTCCCCCTGCTGTGTTCCCGCTCTCACTGTCTCTCTCTCTGTGTAAAATAAATAAATAAAATCTTAAAAAAAAAAAAAAGACTTTAAAAAAAAATAAATTAGATAATAAAAATAATGCCATAATAATATCATAATAATAGCTGACTTGGTTGAGTGTTGGCTTAATGCCAAGCACTAAATTTAATACTTACAACAATTGTGTTGTAAGTTGTATTTTTATTCTCTTTTTTATAGATGAGGAAACTGAGACACAAAAATTCTCAGCCCAAGGCCCTTGATTAAAACAAAGTGGGTTAAATTCCAGAACTCCTTTTAATTACCACCTATATTAGTTTTTTTTATTGTTGTATAATAAATTACCACAAACTTAGTGGCTTAAAACAACATATATTTATTATCTCACAGTTTCTAATGGTCAGGAGTCCAGGGACGGCCTAGCTGGGTCCTGCGTTTGGAGCCTTGAAAGGATACAATCAAGGTATTAGCCAGGCTACCTTCCTATCTGGAGACTTGACTGCGGAAGCATCCACTTCTAAGCTCTTACAGATTTTTATTTTTATTTTTTTTATTTTTTACTTTTTTTTTTTTTTCTTACAGATTTTTAGAAGAATTCATTTTCTTGAGGTTATATGACTGAGGCTCCCATTTTTTTGTTAGCTATAAAGTGGGGTCCACTCTTAGCTCCTCGAGGCCGCCCTAAGGTCCTTGCCCAAGTGGCCATCTCACAACATGGCAGTTTATGTCCTCAAGGCAAGCACTAGAACCTCTCTAATCTCTAGACCCTCTTTTCGAAGCCTCACCGATTAGTTCTGGCCCATCCAAGGTCATCTGAATTTTAATTAATTCAAAGTTAACTGATTAGGGATCTTTTTTACATCTGCAAAATCTCTTTACCTTTGCCATATAATGTAAGTTAATCGTGGGAGTGATATCGCATCATATTCATAGGTCCTGCCCACACACAAAAGGTGGGGGGATTACACAGGACATGACACCAGGAGGTGGGAATCTTAGGGAATATTTTAGAATTCCATGTACCATATCTCCCTCTTTAAATACAAGCATGTTGGATGTCAGGAAAGAGGATGTGGGAATATCCAATACTCATTCATCCCGAAATCACCTCCCAGAGGGAGAGTTTGGGTGACAGGGCCATGATGGTGCTATTGCCCATCTGGCCCTGCCACGTCCATTGTGAAGCAGGGGAGACATGGGTGAAAATGCGAAAGAAGTGGGGCATGGCACCTGCTTCTAAGTTCTTCCCATCTTCTTTAACATCTCCCCCCATCTCAGGAATAGGACACCATTCCAGAATTGTGCAAGCATCTTTCGAACCATCTGGGACAGATGCAGTCAATGCCCTTTTCTGTATCCCTCGGTGCTGCCACGGAAGGACATGGTTACTGGCTGGCTGACAGCTTCCCTCCTCGAGCACTTTCTCTGACGGTAGAGGAGCTCACTCGGCCACAAGTGCCTAACACAGAAACGCAGGGGAGCTGATGGCCTCAGGGAAAACCATCTAGAAGCGATGAAAGTGAGTAAATGCCCCTGCCTTCTCATCATCTAATTGTGAGGTAGGTTCCACAGAGTTCCTCAGAAGGTCCCAGTGGCACTGAGTCCCAGTTGCCTCAGAGCAGTAGCCTGATCACTAGTTCACCCTTTACTGGCTTGTCTTCCTTCTCAGGCTTATGTGTCCCCTTCCTCACTTGTACTTTCTGGAACCACCTCTCAAATAACTGCTAGCATCCAAGCCTTTGTTTGCTTTAGGGGATGGGGAGATACACCAAGACTCGCTTTCCTTCCCTTATGTCTCATATTAAATGAATGCCCAAGCTCCTAAGTATTTCTTGCATCCCCAACAACGTTTTCATCATTTAAGTCTGCACCCTTTATTGCTAGGATGAACGTACTGATCTGCCGATCTCCCGATCTCTCAGGCGCTTGCTTCCATCCTTCCCTTGGCTGCCAGCACGCTCATTCTAAAATGCAAAACTTACCCTGTCAGCCTCCTTGCTCATGATCCTGAAAGGGCTCCGCTTTGTCTAATAATTAGAATCTAAATTCCTTAGAGGAATATACAAAATGGTTCACTCATTTATTCAATGAGTAGTGACTGAGGGGCTCTTTTGTGCCAGGCACTCTGCTAAATGCTGGTGATGAAAGAGGCAAACACGATCCTCACTTCATGGGGCTTAGGGTTTAAGGAGACAGACGTGAAGCAACCACCCACACAGGTAAACATGTTAAGTACCACAGAAACGTGGCTTGAAGGAAAAGCACAAGACTCTAGAGCCGCACTGTCCAGTACAGTAGCCACTAGCCACATGTGACTACTTATATTTAAATCAATTGACATAAAAATTTCAGCTCTTCAGGGACGCCTGGGTGGCTCAGTCGGTTAAGCATCCAACTCTCAATTTTGACCCAGGTCATGATCTCAGGGTCGTGGGATCGAGTCCTTGTCGGGCTCTGTGCTCAGTGGGGAGTCTGCTTCTTCTCTCTCTCCCTCTGCCCCTTCCCCGACTCGTGCTCGTGCTCTCTCAAATAAATCAATAAATCTTTAAAAAAATTCTCTCTTTCCTGCTCCCTCTGCCCCTCCTACCCCCCCACCCCCCCCCCCCCCCCGCTGTGTGTGCACAGGCACTCTTGTTCTCTCTCTAAAAAAAAATTCAATTTTTCCATCTCCCCAGCTACATTTCCAGTGCTCATTAGTCACATGCAGTGTAGCGGACGGTGCATATATAGAACTTTTCCATTATCACAGGAAGTCTCACTGAACGGCACTACTAAAGGCCTATCTTTACTTAATATTATGTTTTCAAATATATTTCAAATAAATAGTGATTAAGCTTATTCACTTTAACTACAATAAAGGACTTCATTGCATAAATAAACCACAGCTGGTGGACATTTTAAAACATACAAACTGATATATTACATTAAGGATCTATACATGGAAGCAAAAGCATACAAAAGCATTTATAGGAATCAGATACACCATCTTGAGGGAAAAGAAGGAGGAGAAAAGGATGAGAGAGAGGAAAAGAGATTTAATTCTATTTTTACTGTTTTCTTTCTTTTAAAAGAGATCCAAATCAACAAATGGAAAATATTTATCTCTGTAAAAAATATATTTATCTCTAAAAGAGTGGTTCTATTCCTCTGAATTATTTACATAAATGTACCTTTTTCTCTATAGTGAATATTAAAATAACTTATATTGAAAGTTCTAATTCCTAGTTTCTAACTCTTTGAAGCAACCCGTAGATAAAGGTTCTCAAATATTTAAATCAGCCATTTAAAACAGGAGAGATTTCTAGATGGCTATCCAGTACAATAATAGAAACATTACTTTCTTAAGCTTTACAATTATCAGGTTTGGTCATTTAATATTTAAATGTCAAACTACTGAGATTTTGCAGCTAAAATATTCTAACCCTGAAGGAAGCAATGGGCCTCATTCTGAAATTTTAAGAAAATGGAAAAAATCCCTTTATAACGACAGCAATTCTACTGCTAAGAGCAAAGTTGCCAACTGCTTTTGCTGATAAGATGAAGTAGTTGAAAGAATGGTGGTTAAGGTTGCTTTTTCTGAGCGGTGCTGGAACACTCCATACCCCCTGCTCTGTAACATTAGCACTCCTGCGTCGTGGGTGTTAAAGGACTCACACAAAAGGAACTGTACTTTTGAAAGTAGCATTTGGATTGCCTGAGGTAAAAGACAGGAATGGCCATAAACCCTAAGTTATTACTAACAGGCCAACTTTAGAATATACGTATGAACCTCTCCATTTTATTCACTTGCAAAGTGATTTTCCTAAAACCCAGAATATTACAATAATTTTGCCTATTTATTCCACTTAGCTGGGGATTATCTTTTGTTTTCCCATTGACCTATGAAGAAAACAACACCTATGCGTGGTGTTTTTTTATTTTTAAAGGCTCAAAGAAAATCTTATCGGATAAGTTGCTATCATAAGATTAAAGAGCAAATTTTAAAATAAGTTAATTATTTCCTTTTCAAGCACTCCAATTAATCTTATATTATCATTCTATAGCTTCCTATTTATCAGACTTTTTACAGATAAAAACTTGCTCTGTCTTCTCCCAAAAATACCAGGAAGATTTTTTAGGAAGCCCCTTCATCCCTACCAGAGAGGGCCCCACGCATACCACTATCTGGGCTCTCAGAGCTGTCATATCAAGCTCTTTTCCAGCCATGCTTTCCTCCCCACACCACTGATTCTCCAGGCATGTGTGTGGGTGTCTTAGGCTGTGATTCCCAATAAATGGACCCTGAGACCCATAATATATTAGGGAGGCAATCCCCCAGAAGCACTGGTAGGAGAGTAGAGAAACGAGGCAGGAAAGGGGAGGGAGTCAATATGGTCACTCAGTAGATCACTGCCCTGGGCATAGCTGTCTCACTCCAGCTTGACACTGCCAGAGAACATCTAGAACATGTCTCAGAGTTGTCCCACCTGAGGGGCAAGGAAGCTAGCATGTTCATTTTATCAGTCAATGGTTGAGGGCGTTCTTAGAGGCTCAACGGCTCAGCACACAGGGCTGACCCAGTGCATGGACAAATCTGCTTTTCCATAGCCAGAAAAAATCCTCAGGCTTTTAGAGAGTCTAGTATTTGCAGGAGAAAGCCTTTGGGGGGGGGTGGGGCGGGTATTAGTTTCCTATTGCCACATACTTTGTGGCTTAAAACAATGCAAATTTATCATCTTATAATTTTGAAGATCAGAAGTTTAAAATTCGTTGGCAGGGCTGCATTCTTCCTGGAAACTCCAGGGAAGCATCCATTTCCTTGCCTTTTCCAGCTTCGAGAAGCCACCTGGATTCCTTGGCTCATGGCCTCTTCTTCCATCTTCCAAACCAATAACATAACATCTCCAGCCTCTGTTTCTGTCACCAGATCTCCGGCCCTGTTTCTGCCCCTCCCTACTCTCTAGTAAGGATCTTTGTGATTACATCAGGCCCACGCAGATAACCTAGGATAATCACCTCACCTCCAGGTCCTTAACCAACCCGTGTCTGCAAAGTCCCTTGCTCCACATGAGGTAACACATTCACAGGTTTTGGGAATTAGCACATGGACGTTTGAGGACCAACTGTTCTATACCTACCACAGATGACACAAGAATATCAAATGCCCGGGGGATAATGTGGGGCACCCATGGTGTTTCCTCCCAAAGGTGGGACTTTGCAAGATGAATGTGGTTAATTAGCCTTTGAATACTTTGTGGAAAGAAAAAGTAGGTGCTGTATGGATAACTGTTCCTTTTATTCAACTGACATCCTTTGTTGCAAAAGCCTAATACATATCATATCAAGGGGGACATCTAGTTGTTACTTTGACATCAGCGTTAACATGTTTTGAGGCCCAGGATCACAGAGGAAAACAGAATGCCTGAGTTTCCATTTCTTGTCAGTTTCATGGGGGAACAAAAAGCCTCAAGACAACCACATCTTATTTTAGGGGGCCATCCAACTTTCAAGAAGCTTCACCAAAAGCTAAAAATGTGTTTTCTGGGGAACACTGCTGCTCCGTTTACGAAAACAAAAACAGCAAGTGTCCACACAGATGTTGGGTAATTTAGGGAGATGAAAATCAGAATAAGGACTTTGCCTGCCATATGGGCTTCTGCAAGAGTAACCAATAGCTTCAGAACCAAGGAAACTTCACATTTGCCAAAAAGAATAAGTATGAATAAAGGAGAAACAAAAAAAGCTCTGTAAGAGTCACCAACAAAAAGGGATAGCTGTTTCTTGCTGTTCTTTCTCTTTCTCTCCTTTTAAACGGAGCTGTGACAGAATTACTCCCACCCTTCTATTTGCTTTGGCTCTGGGATAATTTATTGAGCCATTTATTTCCAGAATAATCTATTTGGTACCTCAGATCAATACAAATCTTATGCTAGCTGCAGAAATTCAGAGGTGAGCAAGAATGGGGCTCTGTCTTCAAGCTCATCAGTCCATGTTAAATAGATACAGGCAACAAACTCTTTCAGTACACTGTGATACTCCCTGTCTATAAAAGATTGAATTCTTTGTCCCCAATTCTTCACTCATCTGAGGGTGCATTATATCTCCACATCCTTACCAAATCCTCTTGAAGGCCAGAGTTGCTTCTCTGCACCCCCAGACTTTGGGCTTGGCTGTGCAACTTGCTTGGGACAATAGGATGTGAGCAGACGTGATTCAACCAGAGACTCAACGTGTGTTTGCCCTGTCAAGATGTCCTTCTTCAGTCTGGTGCCCGGTCATGAGAAGTACACGCCCACATATACACTGCCTCTTCACCTTGGGTCCCTGAATGAGACGTGTTGAGCTCACTGCATGCCCTGGGTAACTTCTGGTCCATGGAAGAGAAGAGGCCTGCTGAGCAGAACTAGATTCAACCTGGAGCCTGGAACCTGAAGTCTGGAACCTAGAGGGCAGAACCAGGAGCCTGAATACCAGCCTCACCCAGTCTAGATGCACCCAAACCACATAGAATAAACGATTACTGCTTAAAGTCACTGAGGTTTGGGGTGGTTTGTTATTAGGCATTATTGTGGCCCTATCTGCCTGGTACATTGTAACAGAAGCTGGAGATAAAGGATCCCAGAAGGTGGAAGAAGGAAATCAAATGTTCAATACTTACAGAGCCAAAGAGGTAGCTGAGAAACAAAAAGAAGGCGACAGCACAAAAATAGAACAGAAAATAAGTAATCTTTGCATGGTAATGCCCTCCCTTCTCTAAATAATAGAGGCCCAAATGAGAAAGTCTTCCAAGTGCCAGGTCACCCTGGGCTCTGCTGACGTAAAAGTCAAGATATCATCATGACTTCTCAAGTGACAAAAGCTGGTAATCCAGAGGTGCCAAACATACACACACGCTATAATTTCAGCTTAGAGGGACTCCACTCTTGGGATAAGAAACTACTTCAGGGATCCTAGCACATAGATTTACTTTAATATACACGTATTCTCCCATCTGCATGTCTGTCTGCAGACCTTAGCGTGGATGTCTTTACTTATTTTTTTACTCCCTCCCACCTCTGCTCTGGCTCCAATGGCCTTTTATAGAAAGGAGTTGGAAAGAATTTCAATCTACAAAGCTACACCTAAAGAAAGCCACAAGGCGTTGCTTTTTTATCCTTTAGCCTCTTATGTGGCAATCTTCTCGTGGAATTTGAAAAAAAATCCGTCTAAATGAGAAAACTAGTTTGCTCTAGGCAATGTTGAGTCCCAGAGCTAGGCACAGAGAGGGGATCATATATTTTTGTTACAATGAAAGATTCTCAGTCTCTCTGGACTCACTAGCTTTGTTTTACAATTGGAAACAAGATGGCAACCCCTAACAGAAAATGTCATAGTCCAATGACTGGATATAATTTCAAAAAAAAAAAAAAAAGGGGGCAATTTTTCCAAAGGCTCCTCAAAAACATAGTATAAAGAGACCTATCATCCTCTTATAGGTTTTCTCTTGACCAGCTTTCTAAATTTCAGTGAGAAATATATAAAAATTCTTCTCAGGGAATACTTCTGAAATGCTCACCTTCATCAAACCCACATCACAGATACGTTAAAAAAATAAGTAAAGATGCAGACAGACATGCAGATGGGAGAATACGTGTATATTAAAGTAAATCTATGTGCTAGGATCCCTGAAATAGTTTCCTATCCCAAGAGTGGAGTCCCTCTAAGCTGGAATTATAGCGCATGTGTATGTTTGACACCTCTGGATTACCAGCTTTTGTCACTCGAGAGCAAGGTAGAGATTAAGGAAGTCTCCCCTATGCACCCCCAAACACATACACACACACAGCCAGGTCAGCCCTCAAGATTTTTTGTTGTTGTGATTTCCCCTCTCCTCAGTGCCTTCCAAGCCCTGCATCAGGGGTTTGCATGCTCCTTAAGTTAATCACCCTCCAAAAGAGCTCTTAAGGCTTGCCCTTTCCTATCAAGCCTTCCAGCTCCGGTTCCGAAAGTATGAGTAGAGAAAAGGTCATTCTGGAAAGGGTTTTCATCAAATATGCCACACCATTCACCTAGTCACACTGTGGCACGTGGGTGGCTTACACAACCCCTTCCCAGTTCTTTCTGTCCTCCTTCTTCCCAGAGCCTCTTTGTAGCTACGAGATCTTCAAGATGAGCCTCCACTATTTAATCTAGCATCTAACCACAGACCGTATCACCAGGCAGAAAAACAGAAGCCGCAGAACCGACTCAACCGGAACTGACTACAACTCTGGGAGGAAAGGGGCTTTGTTTTTGTTTTTTGTCTTTCAAGCAAAATAAAACTTGAAAACCAAAAGCTGTTCTCAGCTGTGAAGGCAGCCCTGGGAAAGTTCAGGAGACTAGCCAAACTCGTTCCATACAATTCAATATAAAGGGTGACTCCTTTCTGCCCTTTCTCACTTGGATTCTTTGCTTCTGAATAAAAGTGTTTCTATTATGAGAGGTGAGACCGGAGCCCTTGGGCTCTGAAAATGGTTTGTGTGACTTCAGACAATTGTCTTTGCAAATATGATACCATATTTTCGCACTGGAACCCACAGAGACCTGTGTCAATGTAAGCAAACAGAACCCCGTACGTAGGGAGCACATTGGGACAGGCAGAGTCTTGATCATTGCAGGACAGTCCGAGATCCGACCGTGAAGATGGGGGATTGATCCTTTGGAACATTCTCCCCTGTCGGCACCTTTTCCTTTCTCTCCAAGTGCCACCCCGGATCCCCACAGCAACGTCCCCCTCTCTGCTCTTTGGGGTTCCCCTTCAATTGTTGTTTTTTGTTTTTTTTTTTTACCCAGTTCTATAAAATTTGTCCTTAATTGAAACCCGCCAGGGTCTTCCCCCTCCCTACCATCTTATTCTGTGTGTTCTGCTTACTCCTTCCCACTTCAGTCCCCACTTAAAACAACCCTGGGAGTGGCAAGGAGGTGTAGTAAATCCCCAGATCCTAAGCCTCGATCTGAATCCCACTGCGCCACCTAGTGGCCATGTGGTCATTGGCAACCCACCTTCGGAATTGCACTTGTTCTGTTGAAATCTCTGGATGGCCAAGTTTGCCTAAGAGGGTTATTTGAGGATAAAGTGAAATAATACGTGTGGCATTGTTTTGTAAAGTGTTGATTACTAATTTCAGGTTACGATAACTAGCAAATCTCTTTTCTTTGCCAGTTTGGGCTGGGAGTCTCTTGCTTGAAAATGGAAGTACCACAAACACAGCTTCGAATTGATGTTCCCTGTCTAATCCTCAGCCATTTCCACCCACCCTCCCTGTCTGCTGCCATCCAGGGCTAAGCTCGGACCAAGACTCGGGATCAGAGCAAAGGCCATAAGTGGCAAGGACAAACCAGCAAACTAAGTTGGGAACTGGGAAGAACCTCCTGGTGGCAATGAATGGAGCGGCAAACCCAAAGAAAAGGCAAATCTTGAAAGATTTGAGTCTTGAGGATGCAGAAGACAAAAGTACCGACTGAAACAACAGACATGGGAAAGATAGTTTCAAACAGAGCCTCGCAGTACGTCCCAAATCAGCCTGAGACCTTGTTTTCTTAAGGACACCAGATTGGAAAGTTATTTAGACTCAGCTATCGATGTCCTGTGCAAGTAAGGAAAGAAATGAATTTTTATTGAGGAAGAAGTACAATTCTGTAATTTTGTCCTGAATATGTTTTCTACCCTGCGATTCCTTACCCATCAGGGAAATAGACTCTTGTACTTTGAAGAGCAACTGTGTGAGAGTGTGATGGAAAATTTATATAAAGCTGGGGCCCTGAGGAGACCTCAGGGATAAAGTTATATCCCCAAGGCTGTAGTTTTATCAATTTTTATCTCTTGTCTGGTGGTTATGGATACAACTAGCCATGAATACAAAAAGGCTTCTGCTTGGAGGTGCTCCTGATTTTCTCACAGAACGATTTCCTTCTTTAAAAAATGGCCCTAGCACTGACCACTCACAAAGTTAGAATCTATCCAGTCATGGCCCCGGCCATTCGACCTCAAATCACCTTGTATCTTGCAGACAATTTCTCTCAAGGATGATATTTTGGGGCTAAGCTATTGCTAAATCAAGTAGATAGGAGAAGTGTCAACTATCCCATTAACCTGCTCATCTCCTTTACATAGTAAAGTGTGCCCTTGGGCCAACCAAGAATTTATCCAATAGATGATATGTTCCTGGCACTGGAGAAGGAGGAAAAACCATAGTTGCTGTTCTCAAGAAATGAACAGCCAAGCAGACAGCCTTCACCATGCCTCATCCATAAAGTGGGGATAATACAGCTTGCTTTAAAGGTGAAGATAAAATGTGAAGATAAAATGTGAAGATAAAATAAAACAATATGGTGTACAAACTTCCAGTTACAAAATGAGTCACAGGGATGAAAAGTACAACACGGGGAATATAATATTGTAATAACTTTATATGGTGACAGGTGGTAACTATATAATTGTCCAATCAGTATGTTTTACACCTGAAACTAATATATCACTCTACTCCAATTATAAATTAAAAGGAAATACGAAATGTAGCTAAATGAAATAGCATGAATAAACCAAAGAAAATGAAATCTAAAACTAACATGAAATCTTGTAAATTCTTTAGCTTCACAAGCTTAACACTTAACCGTGTTGGGTATCCTCATTCCTGCCTGTGGGTGATGTTAGGAACAAACTTGGCTGGTGTTCCGGAATGGATTACAGATGGCAAGGGTAGAAGTTTATTCTCTGCAAAGAGAATCTCCACTTGGCCGGTTCCCATGAAACCACAGTGACTGTATTAGGAGAGTCCATGGGTTAACATTTACATGGAAGTGAGTTCCAGCGAGGTGGAGAGGATGAAATGTAAAACGAACTGACAAACAGACCCCAAAGGAACTGGAAAAGGAGTAGGAGAAAACATAGGCGTATATTTTCATATTCTTTGGGTGAGGAAAACATTTCTGAACATGACAAATTCCAGGAGGAAATACTTGAATAAGGATAAATTCGCCTTTATAAAAATGTTACCCATTCACATGTCCAAAAACCATTACTGATAAAAGAGAAATGAAAAACTAGGAAAAAAATATGTGCAATGCACATAAGAGACAAAGCTTTCCAAATCAAGAAGATTTGATAACAAACTCAATAGAAAAATCATTAAGGACGTGAAGAGACAATTCACAATTAGGAAGAAAACTCAAAGTCCAATAACATTTGAAGAGATGGCTAAGTCACTAACAATAAATTTGAAATGACAATAAAGAAGTAGAGAGCCATATTTCAAAAAGCTTGGCAAAAACTTTAAAAGGTGGATAATGCCCAACGGAGGATGAGGGGTGGAGAGCCACACAGCTTCACGTACTCTTGGAAGAATGTCAATTCACGTAACCTGTAGCAGTTCGAGTTAGTGGCATAATCTTTGACTAAGAAATGATCCTTCTAGGTATTTATCCTGAAGTAATATTTGGAATGATGAGCAAACATAGAAATTCTTGAACATTTATCCCCTGCTACTATAGTGTATAAAATTGGGAATACTCCCAATGTCCACCAAGAGAGAATTTGTAAAACGAATTGTGCTATGTCTATTCTCAGGGCTTCTCAAGCTCAGTGCCGTTGACACGTGGGCCAGAACATTCTTGGTGGCAGGAGCCATCCTGTGCATAGTCGGATGCTGAGCAGCATCCAGTACCCGGTGCCCAATTATGACCAACAAAAATTTCTCCACACATGGCCTGCTGTCACCTGGGGAGCCAAATCAAGGGGGTTGATTTACCCCCTCAGGAAAGAGATTCCCCTCAGGAATCACTGACCTAAGTGAATATGATGCAGGCTTTAAAAAGAATGTTATCAGAGCCACACACACTGAGCTGGAGAGGCAAGCATGGGATATGGTTAAATTAGACGAGTGACTGCGGCCCTGGTTTTCACAAATACATATAATTCTGCTAATTATTTGCGCGTGCTGCTGGGTCCCTAGGAAAACATCAGGGAGAGTCCTGGTAAATTCATGGTCAACAGGGATGATCCTGAACCTCTCATCCTAGATATGAAGAATGTCTGTGTTTAATTATGAACAAGTCACATGACCTCTCTGAGTCTCCGGATCTCTCGTCTCTCCACAATGTCATTCGAACGATGAAGGACTCGTGAGGAAGACATTCAGAAAGCGACAGGGAGCACTTGTGGTGAGCAGAGCATGACATATGGAGTTGTCAAATCACCGTGTCGTACACTTGCAACGAGTAACGTTGTGTATCAGCTGTACCTGGATTTTAAAAAATGACAGTCATTTTAGTGAAAATATTCTGTCTCTGAAAGACATCTAGCTTTGGCTTTGAGGCCATTGTTTTTAAGCTTTTGCAAAAGAGATTCATAACGATTTCTAGAAGAATTTTTCTGAGGGTGAAATTCCTTTTTCAGAGCTCATCAGCAGACACACAGCTCACCGCTCACCACTGCCCTTTCCATGACTCCCTGAGCTTTCCTTCTACCGTAGATACTTGGTATTTCTCTTTGTGGCAATTCCTTTATTTTTGCACTGACTTGAAAAAAAAGAAAAAAAAAAAAAAACAAAGAAAACGTGACCTTGGAACTTGGGACAGACAAACCATTGAAAACATGACGGTCTCTAGTGTTTGTCTTATCCTGTGCTGATATCTATGTTATGGACTATAAAGGAGAATAATTTTCTTGGCTTTTGTTGTTTAAAAATAGGCAATGATGATCAGAGTTCTCAGAATTTAAAATGTCTCAAGCTCAGAGAATGATGGAAGTCGGACAGCAAATACAACTTGTCCTTGCTGATCTCTCTCTAAATGAAAATGTAGAGGATGAGCACGTTAGCTGTCTAATTCTCTGGGCCTTCAGTGGCAAATAAAAGAATCTATTTGATTGAGAGGTTTCTTTAACAGGAGACCCCATCTGTGATAGAAAGAACAAAATTAACTGTTATGCTTCATTTGTTTTCATTATCCACAAAACAGCATGTCTCTGAGATCAAACAGATTTCACTCTTTTCCTCTTACTGCAGGTATGGTAAGTGTCAGAAAGGAGAGAAAAATCTACTTTCTCTTGCAGGCCCAAGAGCCTAGAGGGAATAGGGTAGGGAGGCCATCAGATTCAGGATTTTAACACAAATTAGATAATAGGATAGTACTTAAAGGAGAAATTGTTCAAGAGATATCACCCAAACTCCTAGAAATGTCGAATGCGGAAGAGGCATTCCTGGAAATGATGAGAGATTAGGTTATTGGATGAAGGGAGATTAGACAAAAACTCCAATTATGTTCAAACCGAGAGAGCTATATTCTGCTGAATTCCATGCTCTTTGTACAAGCAATTGGGGATTGATTTCAGAGGGCCTTCCTTCAGTAAGTTCTATTATTTAATACCAGAAGCAACTCTGAATCATTCACAAGTGAGTGACAAAATAGCTAGCCCAGAGTAGATTTCGGTTACTACGAGTAGCTACTTTGAGTAAAAACCAGCACAGAGGGTCTCATTTGGTGCCATGGCTGAAAGGCTACCTGGATGGGGACAGATTAGACCTCTTTACTTCCATTCCCATGATGCCACCAGCCACCTGCTCATCTTCTCCCACTCCCCGGTGCCCCGGCAGCATGGAACTTTCCTGTGAAGTCCCACGTGCTCACTTCTCTGCAGTCTCCTCATATGCCCCGGGAGGGGGGCGGGGCTTTGGGGTTTTTCACCTTTGCTTTTTCTATCAGTCCAACTGTATTTTTCAATTTTTCACATAGTCCTCAAAATGCACGTTTGGCTGTTGGCACCCAAGTCTCTTTCCAGAGCTGCCATGGATTTATCAGAATTTTAAAAATTCTTCTGACACGCCAGCAGAAGCTTTGAGTGCAAAGAGCAGTGAACGTGGCTCTCCAGATACAGAAGTTAACAAACTGGTGTTTGGCTTAGTGTTCTTTTTCACAGAAGAGACCAAGTTAATTATTCTTTCCTGTTCCTCATCAACCTACGGAGCTACGGGAAACATGCCCCATATACATTTAAATATTTACCATCTCCCCCTCGTTCATGTATCTCTTCTCCTTTTTGTTTTCTCCTCTATGAAAATTTCAAAATCGGCTTTAATACTTGAATTCTGAAGTTCTTTTTGCTAGGAAGAGATGTTACCTCTTTTTTTTTTTTTTTAATTTTATCATGTTATGTTAGTCACCATACATCATTAGTTTTTGATGTGGTGATCCACGATCCATTGTTTTCGTATAACACCCAGTGCTCCATGCAGTACGTGCCCTCCTTAATACCCATCACCGGGCTAACCAATCTCCCCTCCCCCCTCCCCTCTAAAACCCTGTTTGTTTCTCAGAGTCCATAGTCTCTCATGGTTCATCTCTCCCTCCAATTCCACCCCTCTCATTTTTCCCTTCCTTCTCCTAGTGTCCTCCATGCTATTCCTTATGTTCCACAAATAAGTGAAACCATATGATAATTGACTTTCTCTGCTTGACTTATTTCACTTAGCATAATCTCCTCCAGTCCCATCCATGTTGATGTAAAAGTTGGGTATTCATCCTTTCTGATGGCTAAGTAATATTCCATTGTACATATGGACCACATCTTCTTTATCCATTCATCTGTTGAAGGGCATCTCGGCTCTTTCCACAGTTTGGCTATTGCGGACATTGCTGCTATGAACATTGGGGTGCATATGGCCCTTCTTTTCACTACATCTGTGTCTTTGGGGTAAATACCCAGTAGTGCAATTGCTGGGTCATAGGGTAGCTCTATTTTTAAATTTTTGAGGCACCTCCACACTGTTTTCCAAAGTGGCTATACCAACTTGCATTCCCACCAACAGTGTAAGAGGGTTCCCCTTTCTCCACAACCTCTCCAACATTTGTTGTTTCTTTCCCTGTCCATTTTGGCCATTCTAACTGGTGTAAGGTGGTACCTCAGTGTGGTTTTGATTTGGATTTCCCTGATGGCTAATGATGATGAACATTTTTTCATGTGTCTGTTAGCCATTTGTATGTCTTCTTCAGAGAAGTGTCTTTTCATATCTTCTGCCCACTTTTTGACTTGATTATTTGTTTTTTGGGTGTTGAGTTTGAGAAGTTCTTTATAGATCTTGGATACCAGCCCTTTATCTGTAGTGTCATTTGCAAATATCTTCTCCCATTCTGTGGGTTGCCTCTTTGTTTTGTTGACTGTTTCCTTTGCTGTGCAGAAGCTTTTTATCTTGATGAAGTCCCAAAAGTTCATTTTTGCTTTTGTTTCACTAGCTTTTGGAGATGGATCTTGAAAGAAGTTGCTGTGGGCGATGTTACCTCTTTAGATTAGTAAATAATGTACACAACTCTAATGATATTTTTCTATTAATATTTAGCAAAGCATTAAAGTGAGTCTCAGTGTGATAAACTTATGGAATTGATGAGCTCTGACCATGGGGCCACCTAACAAGGCATGTGCTTCTGAAAGACATGACTCTGTGCAGAGGGCTTCATATTAATTTCTGAAGTACTTGGGCTAATGATGTTTCATTAAGGAACCCTTAACAAACGCAAAGTGTTCACTTTTATGGAGGGATTTAATGGGACTTAATGGATTTATTCTATCACTTTGCTCCTTTAAAAAATACTCTTTAATTAGAAATTACTATTAATGGATCTATTATGCATATTTCAAGGAGTCTCACCAATTATTCAGAATCTAATCATTAAAATTTATCAAATCAGATGGAGAAAGCATAGATGAAAACAGTTACATATTTACATAAGTACCCTGGAATGTAAGACATGTAACAAATGAACAGCTGAGATCTAATAAGGAGGGGAGTTCCTCAAATATATTTGAAAAATTGATCATTTATCCAAATTTTTCTTTATATACAAAAGTTTATTCATTCACTTATTAAACATATATTTGTCTACTACTAATAATGTGTGAGCTACAGTGATTTAAAAAACAGAAGAGGGGCGCCTGGTGGTTCAGTCAGTTAAGCATCTGCCTTCAGCTCAGGTCATGATCCCGGGGTCCTGGGATCGAGCCCTGCATCGGGTTCTCTGCTCCACGGGAAGCCTGCTTCTCCCTCTCCCTCTGCTCCCCCCCCCCGCCCCCCACTCATGCTCGCTCTCTGTCAAATAAATAAATAAAATCTTTTTTAAAAAATAAAATATAAAAAATAAAAAATAAAAGACAGAAGAATTTCAGAATCAAATGAAAGCAGAAATAGACAAACCAGTAACTACACCAGAACATGGTAAGTGCTAAAATAAAGGTAAGAGCAGTGTGCCAAGGAGCAAAAAGGGCAACTCACTTGACTTGAAGGCAGAGGGAGAAAAAGACCATTGGAGACAAGGTGACATTTGAGGTGAGTCTTAAAAGTTGACTTAACACTAACCAGGCACATGAGGAGAGGGATACCGTGGGCAAAGAAAATGCGGAAACACAGAACACTGTGTTTCAAGAGGTCATGGCGCACAAGGGGATATTGCAAAAGGTTGAACTGATGTCGTAGCAGTGAGGATAAGGAGAAGAGGATGAATTAGAGAACTATTTCAGAGAGCTTGACATACCTTGGGTAACTAACTGATCATACGCACAACGGATTGATAGATTTCTGACTCCGTGGCAGTACGTAAGGGGGTGCCTTCCACCCGTGTAGGGAATGCAGGAGTCAGAGTGCATTTGTGGAGGATGGAGTGTCAGGGACTGTGATGAGCACCATCTTGGACAGGCTCTTTAGAGAAGCCTATAGGAAATCCAGATGGTCCAGGCAGCCAGATATTTGACATGGAAAGAGATCTGTACTGAAGATACAGAGCGGAGATTGTTATTATTTTACCACAGGGTATCTTCTGATTATATCATGAAACCAAGTTGTCAGGAGAGGTACGAATTTATTTTTGTTGTTGGAGAAGAAAAACTGTTGTTTTCAGAATTAGCGTCTGATATCATCTGCCATAAAACATGCAGACCTAGTGTATAACGGAAGCTTGAACATCTGCCCACACCCCTAAATTAGGGACTCTGGCATTCTGCTGAGGACTAAGCATTCCCAGAACATGGGGCGTGGAATGAGAAAGAGGTCAACAGGTGACCAGAAAATTGGGGGTTAAAAAGCAAATGATAGGGGTGCCTGGGTGGCTCAGCCGGTTAAGCGTCTGACTCTTGATTTTGGCTCAGGTCATGATCTGAGGGTAGTAAGATCTAGCCCCATGTTGGGCCCTGCAGTGGGCACAGAGCCTGCTTAAGATTTTCTCTCTTCCTCTCCCTCTGCCCCTCCCCCCTCAAAAAAAAGCAAATGATATATGCAAATGTTCACAGAAGCAATATTCATGATAAACAAAAAGTGGAAACAGTCCAAATAACCATCAACTGATGGATGAATAAACAGAATGAAGCATATCCATACAATGTAACAGTATTCAGCAATAAAAAGGAATGAAACCCTGATACATGTTATAGTATGGATGAACCTTGAAAACATGCTAAGGGAAGGAAGTCAGTTACAAAAAAAAACATATGATTCCATGTATAGGAAATGTGGAGAACAGGCAAGTCTCTAGAAACAAAGAGTAGATTAGTGGTTGCCTAGGGCTGCTGAGGGTAGAGGGCTGGTGGAGAGAAATGGAAGGCAATTGCTAAAGGTATGGTGTTGCTTTGGGGAGTGATAAAATGTTCTAAAATTGATTGTGCTGATGGTTGTAAAACTCTTTGAATGTACTAAAAGCCGCTGAATTCTACATATTAAATGGGTGAATTATATAGTATGTGAATTATATTTCAATAAAGTTGTTACAACAAAAGAATTTTATAGTCTTATTTCACAAATGAATATTTCAGTAACTATGTATCGAGAGCCTACAAAAAAGCAAATAATGTCCATATGATGAATTATTAAGTGAGAAAAACAAGTTGCAGAGTAATGCATATCTTAGGGACCCATTTTATAAAAATAAGCATCAAGGAAAGCCCTAGTATATGCATTTATGTTTGTGTAGCATGTATAAGTTACAGAAGGATAAACACATTGCTTTCAACAAAAGAATAGGAAAGGGGGAGGAGTGGGTAATTAGCTTTTTAAAATACATGACTATAGGGCACCTGGGTGGCTCAGTTGGTTAAGTGACTGCCTTCGGCTCAGGTCATGATCCTGGACTCCCAGGATCGAGTCCCGCATCAGGCTCCCTGCTCGGCGGGGAGTCTGCTTCTCCCTCTGACCCTCCCCCATCTCATGCTCTCTCTCTCATTCTCTCTCTCAAATAAATAAATAAAATCAAAAAAAATAAAAAATAAAAAATAAAATAGGGTGCCTGGGTGGCTCAGATGGTTAAGCATCTGCCTTTGGCTCAGGTCATGATCTCAGGGTCCTGGGATCGAGTCCTGCATCGGGCTCCCTGCTCCTTGGGAGCCTGCTTCTCCCTCTGCCTCTCTCTGTCTCTAATGAATAAATAAATAAAATCTTTTAAAAAAATAAAAATAAAAATAAAAAATAAAATAAAATACATGACTATATATTTTTCTAAAGATGAGCAGGTTACACCTTTATATTTTGAAAAAATAATACAAACATGTATTTAAAAAAAAAAAAAACACAAGCAAACGTGGTACCAGGTCTTGAACCTCCTTACAAGGGTGACAACTCTGTCTGTCTCCTGCTTGACCCTCAGCCCAAGACGGGTCAACTCAGCCCCATCCAACCCAACCCCAACCTTGTGTCCATGGATAGAGATTCACTTGTGCTTAAAGATGGAGAGTAAGAGAGAGAACATGTGTACACAATCAATAAAAGCAATAATGGGGTATTTGGAGATATTTTTGTGAAACACGTACTCTGTGCCCAGAACTTTATATCCATCCTCTGATTTATAACCCCATAACAAATCTAGGAAGTAGGTATTCTCATCTCCACTAAACATACAGAGATGCTCAGACTCAGGAAAGCTAAATGATCCACCCAAGGTCACATTTCTATGGAATTATAAGGGCATATCTGCCTCTTTCCAAAATCTCTAATACTTTGTGTGTCAAGAAGCTCTGAGTCCATGATTATATTTATTGTAAAGGGGGCAAAACTAAGCCTCAAGAAAAGAAACTGGATCAATTTATATGGGGTAATAGTGTCCCTTAACAGTAAAATGGGGTCCTAGCTAGAATCAAGGAAGAAGAACCTGGGTGGAAACTCAGTCCTTCAGGCTGGGCCAACATGGTGGGATAGAGGGTGGAAAGATCAAAGACCCAGAGGAACAGCCCAAGTCTGTGAAATAGCCTGGAGTCCATGAGGATCTTGGGAAACAGGATCTTAAAGGGGCTATAAATTTGGGGGGCTGTTTCAGTACTTCAGACTTTTCTCTGAGGATACGGAGGTCTAGGCCCAGTTTGCCGTGGAAGCAACTTCCGTGAAAAAAATCCACAAGAGTTCCAGAGTCATGGCTAGAGTATCAGTAGAGTGATTTAATCCCATGCCTTATCAGATGGAGGTGAATATCCATGTAGAGTGCATAGTGAGGTTCCAGCTAGTCCAGGCTCAGGTTCCTATCATGGCTCTGTCCAAACAATGGGTCACTGGAGCCAGCTTATATTGGCTTGCTAAGAGCTGCCTGCTCCCATATCCTCCCAATTCCACGTTCACTGATGTCACATTGGTCATTTGTAATCATCCATGGTGGGAGCACTTATACCATGGAAACTGGCAAATGCTCCAAATCAGGGCTCTTTTTTTTTTTTAAAGGGCCAATTGTTAAACATTTACAACTGCCTCTAGGTATTAACACAGATGGGAAATAGTGAGGGAACTTATGAGGAGGTTTTGAGCATCTGATCAAAACGCAATGAGGATGCTATTGTACCCATTCCCCAAACTGACCTGAACGAGGAGGTTTGACCAAATAGAGGGGCTCTACACGGCAGGAACATTGGGAAATCAGCAGCGCCATTCAGGTATCTAAGTTGTGACTCCAGCAGGTAGGGAGCATTCTGTCAAGTGTGTGTTTGTAGACAGCTTCGAGAGTGCAACGAGGACTGAAAGAAACTCCATCTCTGGGAATACTTCCGGGAGAGAGTACTGGTACTAATGTCAGTACCTGGGTGCTGTTCGTAAAAGCTGTAGCTAAAGACCAGGGTGGGCTGAGACTATATGAGACCGTATGAGATACCTTGGTGGATTCTCAGAAATAAACAAGGTTGACTTTGAGGGAGAGGCTGAAGACACAGTGTCAGCAGGTGGGGACTACAAGCTATAGTAATGTTACCTTACTTGTACCTCTGCTCGTGAAGCCTAGGGAGTTTGGGGTCATGATTATTTTGTCTGCCCCGTCAGATTTGCTTCACATTTGTCTCTGTGATGGGCAGACTTCTAAGATGGCTCCTCATGATTCCCATCCTCCTAGTATTCACATCCCCGCATAATCCCTTCCTACTGAGCGTGAGCTGGACCTAGTGATTTGATCCTAATGAAGAGAATATGGTAAAGTCATGGGACATGACTTCAGTGATTAAGTTATAAAAGACTGTGACGCCATCTTGCTGGTAGTCTGTCTTTATTGGCTTCTTAGTTTGTACACCTTGATCAAGCAAATGTAGAGAGGCCCACATTGCAAGGAACTGAGGGCAACCTCCAGCCAATAATCCTCAAGGAACAGACCCCTCAGTCCAATAGCCCTTGAGGGACTGAATCCTGACAACCACCATGCGAGTGGGGATCCTTCCCCAGCTGAGTTTGATATGAGACCATAGCCTCGGTCAATGCCTCGATCACAGAGCTGTAAAACTCTCGGAGCCAGAGGATGCACACATCTAAGCCATGCCTGAATTCGTGACCCACATCAACTTCGAGGTAACAAGTGTGTGCTGCTGTAAGCTGCTAAGTTTGGGGGTAGTGTGTTACACCACCGTAGTTAACTAACACGGGCTGGGATGACACAGGCTAGGAGGCCACAGATGTTTGTGCACTCAGTTTTGGGTTGTCCCTAACACTCAATCATAAACCCTGCCGCAGAAAACATCAAAAAGGATAGGTACAAGATGGCAGGCTATTGACAAAAAGAACACCCAATGGTATAAAGAGCTACAGTGACAAGCAGATGGGCTTTGGGACGTCGGACGAGGCCTGATGGATCTGACCAGTAAAGAAACATGAACCCTTTGTACACTCAACTTATTACATAGACACTGAAAGGAAGAAGAGCCAAGATGTCAGCTCCCTGTGGTCCTTCCTCGGAGAGACACCGAAATAAAAGCAGCTAGATAATGGTAGCACCAATGACAGGACAATTTCATGTCTGTGGACAAGACTTGTATTACATCACTCTCCGTTTTCTGCAGGCTAGAGTTGTAAAATAGCTCCTGTAGCTCCAGAAGCAGGTAAAAGGGGAAAGGTGTGGTGGGGATCTCCACCGAAACACAGATGTTCCTTCCACCGCCATACCAAGGGCTGTGAGGGTACTAACTCATTTAAGATTCACGGTAACGATTTACGGGTGGTGATATCATTAGAAGCATTTTGTAAAGAAGACATCTAAAGTACCCAGAAGGTAAGCTGAGCCGTTCCAAGTCACACAACGTGAACTGCAGAGCCAGGCTTTGAACTGGGTCTACGCTCCTAGCCTCCATGTCCCTCTGCCTCTCTGCACTGAGCCAATTAGCTTGGCTGGACAAAGGTCCTGAGGAAGGAACGATCAAAAAAGGGAAGTTGCTGACGTTTATGGTCAGGAGCTCTGGAGAACTGAGGAAGGCTGAAAATCAGATGATCGGGTTGTTCTATACCTTGAAGAAGCTGTTATGCTTATTGTCCTCTATGAAGGAAAAAGGAAACAAAAATCAGAACAAAATGAAGCTTCTGTGAGGGGCAGTGTTTTCTTCCTTCTCTGGACAGGAAAATGGGAGACACCAAGCAAATGGTGTTCCTGAGATGCTGGCAACCTGAGGACAGCCCACTGAGAAGAACCTCTGTCATGTGGTAGCCACATTTCTCCCGAGGACAGTCAGGTGGGCAACCTTAGTGGTAGGGACCAATGACTTTCTGTTGCTGGCCTGGAGGCTCAGAGACAGGAAAACACTAGAAACCCCTGCTTGGCACAGAATGTGCTTTCTCTCTCGAAAGCAGTGCTTCTCGTTGGGGCAGTCCTCCCCCACCCCCCGCCACACACACATAGACACACACACACACACACACACACACAAAGGGTTGGGAAATCTTGCCCGAGAAGAAGTAGTATGCTGAGTCACTGACTCAGACACCACTCTGAACATCTGCAGCGGAAAAAAAAGAGCGTGGAAGAGGCAACAGATTAATGAGTACAAAATCAAGCATTGCCTATCTCATCCCTTGGTGAAACGGGTTTCTCAAAACAGCCAACAAGATGGATCAATGGAGCCCTAACTTGTTTTCTGTCTTAAACTATTAGTGTTCTGTATCTCCTAGAAAAATCAGATATCTGGTTCATAGCTGGAGCCAATAATTGAGAATCACGCCATGAAATGCAGTCTAAGAATTTTTTCCTATGCCTGCAACATCCTCAATCCACAATTAGGATCATCTAGTACCTTATGAAATGCCTGGACATCCATTTTTCTAAGTAGACAAAGAAATCTGGAAAACCTGAGGTGCTTCATTATTCGACAACAAAACTGATTCACTGAGAGCCCACAAGCATAGCCACTTTAACTTAATAGGTGCATTAGAATCATTTGAACTGCATTATAACAAAGCCAAAGAGCCACTTGGTAATCTTGGTCATTGCCAGATACAAACAAGCCCAAGAAACTTACAGGGACACCTGGGTGGCTCAGTCGTTAAGCGTCTGCCTTCGGCTCAGGTCATGGTCCCGGGGTCCTGGGATTGAGCCCCGCGTCGGGCTCCCTGCTCAGCAGCCTGCTTCTCCCTCTGCCTGTTTCTCCCTCTGCTTGTGTGCTCTCTCTCTCTGACAAATAAACAAATAAAATCTTTTAAAAAAAACTGACAAAGAACAGCTTTCCCAAAACAAAACCCAAGCATATGTTGGAGAAAGAAAATACCCCTACCCCTCTGTATCAATATAGAAGAGAGAAGGACCACAGTTTATTAAAGCAAGCACTACCAGATTTACATGCTCAAAAGTATCTACAAAGTTCAGACAGAATTTTATATATGTTTCTACAGTGAAGTAGAGGAAAGAATAATTCAGTCTTCTCTTATCTCCTTGAACAATAAATGGATTCACTTTGTGACAGTCTCCTATAAACCTCATGAGAAAGGTAATTTTGGAGGTATGAGTACACAGTGTCAAGGATCAGAAGGCTCCCAACCTTTCATTGTAAACTAAAAAGGTCAGGCCTCTTATTAGACCTATTAAGTTTTCAAGGAAACACTCTAAGGAAACGAGGGTAAAGAAGCAGCCAATCCGGGCGCCTGGGTGGCCCAGTCGGTTAAGCGACTGCCTTCGGCTCAGGTCACGATCCCGGAGTCCTGGGATCGAGTCCCGCATCGGGCTCCCTGCTCGGCAGGGAGTCTGCTTCTCCCTCTAACCCTACCCCCTCTTGCGCTCTCTCTCTCACTCTCTCTCTCTCTCAAATAAATAAAATCTTTAAAAAAAAAAAAAAAAGAAGCAGCCAATCCTCCCCCTTCAAAGAAAATTCGTCATTTTACTCTTATGCATAGGAGAGAAGTCAAAGGAGTAAGTGTAAGGTTAGCCCCGACTAAGTACCAGGCATTCAGAGTACTGTCAATTCTCCTTACTCACGGTAGTTACATTCTATAAAATCTCCATAAACACTAAATCCCTGCTCCCGGGGAAATACAGGGCTAAGTTCCTGTGATTGTCTGGTCAACATTTTCTTTTTCTTTTTTTTTCATAATTCATACCAAAAAATATAATGGTCACATTTTCATCACCCAATCAATACATAACTTTGTTTTGTGTGTTTCTGTTTAAAGACACTTTCTTGAGTACATATTGCTGATTCATTCACATCGAACTCACAGCCAACAGCACTGAAACTCAGGCCTGAACAAAGCTTACCCAACATGTGTATTTTCTCCATAAGGCATGTGCCAGCCTCCTTATACTTACAAACAACACACAGTGCTTCAGCTCTACGCTTGCAGGCCATTTTAAACAGTGAAATGACAAAAAAAAAAAAAAAAAAATACAAAAACACAAAACCTGTGCACTAAATACAGCCAAAAAAAAAGGACACTTGTTCAGCCTGAGAGCTGAAACTAGAAGGCAGAGCATTGTCTTATTTGGCCTCAGTTGGGAACATGCACTTTGGGGGACTCAAACTTTTTGCCACTCTGTGCATTTCTGTGAATGATGGTGAAAGAAATTTAAGTATTGATATTGGGTGACAAATTCATTTTACCAAGTAGGCAAATTCACAAATACCACTTTACAAATAATGAGGATCAACTGGATGTCACCCTGTTTACACCTTACAAATGACCTTGCAAAGAAGGCATCATAATCTCTACTAAACATTAAAAGAGGAAGTTCAGAAAGGTTAAATAACTTCCCCAAGATGACCAAACTAATAGGTGATTGATTTGGTAAGTAATTCTTGGGTGTCCAGTGTACCATGCTGGGGCTCGAAGCAGGCAGGCAAAGTAGAAAAGACTGGTGGACTCAGAACTCAAGGCCCATTCAGGGGCCGTCCCTCAGCTCCTATTAAGACCCTTCTTACGTGATACGGTCAGACAGACCCTCTAGTTGCCACGTTCATGTGCTCTTCTCTATCAAAAGGAGCCTTCTAGAAAAGCAGTGAAATACCACCTGACTAAGAAAGTTGAGGTCCAGCCAGAAAAGGACCACTTTACCCAAACTGTAATTTGGGGGGGCCAAAATTTGTTCCTCCTTAGCCAAACCTCCCGGTTACCCAATATGGTGACTTTGAAGATGTCACTGTTGCTAGAAAGATCAGCTGGCACAAAGATGAGCCATCCTCTCCAACGTAAAGCTTCCCTTACCTCATAGAAATGGTTCAGTTCTCAGCCTGAAATGACTGCCTATCATCTCTCCTTTCACTGAACTAATTCTCAGACATGTACAGCCCCCAGCAAGTTCCCCCAGAATCTTTAGTGAAAAAGAAATAAGAGCCGCATCACTGAGCTTAGCTTGGTCCTGTGCCCAACCTGGAGGAGAATCACTGCCCCCCTCACCTCCCACCCCTCCTCCTCTCAGTGACGTGACCACTGGTGTTCCCGGCCCCCAGCTTGAGAAGAACTCACAGTTCCTTGAGGCTGGACCCTGCCATCTCAGGGGAAGAGGGAACTTGAGGGCAGCAGCTCCAGGAATATTCTGAGTTTTTCCTGGAGTAGCAGGAGGGACTTGAGGGAAGAATTGGCTTTGTCAATTCTGAGTAAGGGATGAAGATACACTCCTTCATAATTATTACTAAGACCCTATTTTATGACCAGGCCTGGTGAAACAATGGAACACGTGTGTTGGGTTAAGAGTGCTCCCCCAGAGCTCACAGAAAGGTGTTGTTATACTAAAGTCTAAATATGGTTGTACCCATCAGCGCAGAGTTCTAAGAGTGATATATTCCCAAAGGCACTGAGGGGGGATATCTTAACATTATAATGCCTGGCCTTACTTTAGGAGAATGGAAAATATTTCGTTTAGCCCATATTTGATACCTACGTTTCAAATGAGACTTCTTACAACTTACAAAAGCATTGGTAGCTTAAAGGAAACAGCTAATGGAGAGGACAGATGAAAGGAAATACATGCAAAAGAATTCTTAGTATTCTTCGGGTAGTCTGGTTTGCCACCTGGCTGAGAAGTTCTACTTTATTATGATAAACATAATGTAGAGAGTAAGAAGTTCCCATAAATGCCGAATGCAGATACTTAAGAATGTTTTGAAGCAATTTCTGCGAAAAAGAACATTCAGAAGGAACTGTATAAACCTTATTTTTTTCAAATGTTGATGTTTCCAACTAGATCACTATCTAGAAATTCCAAGCTTAAAAAAGTAGAAGATTTAAGAAAAGAGGCTTATTCCTCGTTCTTTAAAGAAATCAACTTTTTTTTCAGGAGCGGGAATAAAATGAGATGTTTAAATAGTTTAAATAGTGCAGAGGGTTAAGTATCACATAATGGTTTTACTATAATACACAGTGGCTCCTCTTAGGTACTGTCCTTTGAGGAAGTACTATAATTGAGATCACAATAAGTTTTTTTTTTTCCTTGAGAATAAAGCAACTAAGCCAGCTTTAATGGTTCCCAAGGACGTTTCATGCCTTTGTTTAAATACCTGCCTGTGAGTTACTTAGTTCCATTGAAAAAATTGTAATCAATCGAAAGAGACATGTTCCCTTTTGGCAGAGCCAGTTCCTGAAACTGGAAGTAACACAGACTGGTTGGTCAGGAGACAAATTGCACGAAACTCTAACTGGCTTATTAGGGCCACGTCTTAGTTGTGAATCAACCATGGTGCCTCAGGCAACAGGCTGATCCTAACTGGTGTCTTATAATTGGTGTCTTGCCGAATGAATTAATGAATGGGTGATCGTACTGGTGACACACGGGGGGCGGGGAGGGGGGGTGGAAGAGGAGGCAGTGAATGACAATCCCACCCATGAAAACCCATAGGAACACACTGCTCCATAAACTTACTACTTCCTCCTTTGAATCTGGCCTTTTCAGAAAAATTCAACAATTTCACCTCTTTGCTTTCTAGTATTGCAGATTTATTGTCTGCTTTCTTAAGTAAACATACCCATAAGCCAAATTCATTTTCACCCCTGGGAAGGATAAACTGTATAGGACCTAAGAATGGCGCCAGGAAATCTGTTCAGCCCCCTTCCTACAGTAGCAGCAAAAATCTCAGTGTTGCCAAGTTATCTTAACAAAGTTGATCGTGTGTAACTAACTATGGTATGTCATTATATGCTAGGATATCCTACCATTGTAGCGATATTTACTATACCTGAATAGAATGACACCATTACCTTATCTCTACAGAGGTACAGAGAGACTCAGGAGAGGAGTTTAAGACAACTCTTTTTATGATGCCCTTAATGTGCCATAAATCTAACTGTAAGACTTAAAGTTCATCTTGGGCGCCTGGGTGGCTCAGTTGGTTGGGCGACTGCCTTCGGCTCAGGTCATGATCCTGGAGTCCCGGGATCGAGTCCCGCATCGGGCTCCCTGCTCGGCAGGGAGTCTGCTTCTCCCTCTGACCCTCCTCCCTCTCATGCTCTCTGTCTCTCATTCTCTCTCTCTCAAATAAATAAATAAAATCTTTAAAAAAAAAAAAAAAAAAAAGACTTAAAGTTCATCTTGATGTTTCCCTACTTCTAAAAAGCTTTTAGGCTATGGTGGATAAAGGAACTTGTGCTTTTTCAATTTGATGGCTAACCTTTGAAGGGGATTCTGAAAGCCAAGAGACTATCATTGCTGCTACCACCCATTGGATTCAGCAAACATATGCTGGGTTCCTCGCATTTGATTGGTTGTGAGCTGGGTGCTAAGGATACAGATGAATAAGCTACAGGCCCCGCTCATGAGCACTTTTAGTCTAGGAATCATAACCAAACATCTGTGTAAACAATGCTATAAAGAGAGACATGAGCTGTGATAAATGCATGTACAGTGTACAGTGAGACCCAAAGGAAATCATCATCAATTCTGCCTAGAAGATTGAGGAAAGGCTTCACGGAAGAGATGAAATTGAACCAAGCCTTGAGTAATGAGTTGGTACCAAGGTAGCTTAACCCCTTACAGTGAAGTGGTATTTCTCAAACTTGAGTGATAAAATGATAGCAAAAGAAATGGTTTGGCCTCTTGGAGTTGACTTACAGTATTTTTTATTCCAGTGATATTTTGAAACGTACATACATAAAACTAGGTATAAAATCCTCATACTTTTATTCTATTATAAAATCAAAACAAATTTACAAAATAAATAAGATCAAAGTGACAATATCAATGGACTCCCAATTAGCCACCTTTCATTTGATGTAAGGGATGATGTTGTTTTTCTGAAACCAAATCGCTGATGTTGTTGATGTTGTATCTTCTGTTTCTCTGGCTTATCAAACTAATGTGTACAAAGTAATATACTTAAACATACAATAGGACAAAAGAGCTTATGATGTAACACTGCAGTTGTCTTCCTTTGAAGAAACCACTATTTCTAATTTTGTCTGATAGGTACTGCTGTATTTCTCAATAATTTGCTTATACTGATATTTTGTATGTATCAACCTTAAGCATTTTGTAACAACTTATTGATTTTTAGATGTAGACCTAACACCGTTACCTACTGCTCACTTCCCCTCTATATTCCACCCAATAGAGTGACAAGCGTGGTCACCTCTGAACGTTCAACAGCATTTTAAATCTCCATGTCTGGAGCTATCAAACACAAGCTCTTTCTCTTTTCTCTCATTTTATTAGACAAAGACAGGAGTACCCCAACCTTCCTTCAATGTCTCCTCCCTCCCTTTCATCCCCCAACTAGTGTCAGCTATCCCTTTCCTTGCATGATAATATTTATATCCTGAATTATAACCATAGTTAAGTTTCCTGTGATTTGTCTATAGATTGATCCTAAAGGTTAAAAACCTATAAGCTTTGTTAACATTGGTTTGACCAAGTATAGTTCACCTTAGAACCAGATGATGTTCTCCAGAGGCAGATTGTTGAAATCCCAGCTCTGCTTGTGTTGCCTATGCAACCTTGGTTGAACAACCCCATTGTGCCTTGTTATTTCAGCTAAAAAATAGGGGATAATAATTTTACCTACCTCATAGGGCTGCTGAATTAGTGCATGTAAAATATATAGTGCCAATACATGGGAACTCCTCAAGAAATACTAGCTTTTATTACATTTCCTTCCTATGGCTTTCAGAGGAGAATGTCCCCAGGATCAGGTTTAAATTGATTATCTTCTTTTATATATTTGGCCAATAGCTTTTTCCTTATTCTACATCATCTCCAAATTGTCCATTTTGTCTCTTTTTCTGATCCCTTTTATCTGGACACTTTCCTCCTGGGTCAACCTGCATGCTCTTGTGTCCTTCCTCCTTTGACTGAGCTGGATGTTCTTTAAGTCAGGTCATGATCTCCAGGTCCTGGGATCGAGCCCCATGTCAGGCTCCCAGCTCAGCGGGGAGTCTGCTTCTCCCTCTCCCTCTGCCCTTCCCCCTCCCCCTGCTTGTACTCTCTCTGTTTCTCTCTCTCAAATGAATAAATAAAAAATCTTTTTTAAAAAAAAGAAAATTAGATTTCCTAATTTCTTGGAAAACTTCCTATTCTCCATCTTCTCTAACCTCACTTCCTTTAATTCTCACGTTTCTACTTTAGGTGACTGAGAGGGTATTTGGGCCACTTAACAAAACAGTAAATACATACAGAAGGAGGAGCAGATATAGTGAAGAAGTCAATTTTGGAAAAATGCTTTGCTGGTGGGACATCTAGGTAGAGATCAAGATTATATGCTTTCTAGTCAGAACGTTTTCCTCTCCCTTTGTCTATAATTCCCTAAGAATGAGGAATATGTCTTATTTGAAGTATCATTGGGGGGAAAACATTCACTTGGGAAATTTTGGGGGAAAAGTGTTATTTACCAAAAATCCCATTTGTCAAAATGTGGTTTCTCAATTATGCCAAAGGTCTCAGTGCAAGTGAACATTTTTCCACTCCCTGGAATAGGCAAACAGTAACATTCATGATAGACAGGGAAGAATTAATGCTGATTCCAAAAGCATAAAACTGGCAGCCAGGGGAACAGAACCGAACAAGAGGTTTAAAAATCATGTCTCTTCCACCCTTTTCCTTTCTTTCTCTAGTTCTTTCCTTTTTAATCACATATTAACAAAACATTTCAGCTCTCATATTCCAGGGTAACTCGTAAGGCTTGGAGTATGGTATAAAAACACTCCAAGGTCATAAGACATTTCCAGTTGATTATGCCATTTGAAAGAGAGAAGAGGCTTGAGAAAATGAAATATTAAAAGGCCTCTGCTGAAATTTTTCCTGGAACCCTATGGCTGCCACTGCACAAAATATTCCCTTTTACTACAGGAAATCGGAGCCTTGGGGACCGCAGCAGTTGTTCAGTTCATTTAAGCATTTAGCCCACAGGCATTTTAAGGTGGTTCCTAAGGGATTCTCCTTAGCTCCTTCCCACTGTTATTTTCTTGACACGGTGTTGGCAGACATATATGCTAGAGTGTTTAAGCAGGCTCCAATCTGGCCAAGAAATAGATGGGTATTAGGAAGCCCTAAAGAATGAGCTGGTTCAAGAGACTGTTGAGAGGTGGAAGTAGGCTACTGATAGCAGAACACCATCTATCTTGCAGGAGACTGAACTTCTGACCCATACAAAAGACTTAGAAGTCAAAATGGTACCTGGAGAAGATACAGTTTCCTTTGTGTTATGGAAAAAACATGTTATTATAGATCTTTATAGGTCAGGAATATTGTAGTGAACACTATGAGGGACTTCCCAGATGTCCTCTCAGGAATGAATGACTTCTATTTCCAGATGCTGGGAGCCCTCTGCAGGGATGGTCTCAGCTGAATCTAATAGACTGGACCAAGCTCACATTCTCTTTTGAGGGCAACTTCATCCAGTGATGAACAATGCAGGGGGCATAAAGGCCTAGACCCTGGGACATGCCTGGACAAGTCTGAAGGGCCATCCCAGCTCTAATGTCCCCCACGGGATGGGCTGACCCTTTGTTTAGAGTGCATCCCAGCTCAATTTCTCTCTAGCCCAATCCTGCTTCATTTCCCTCCCTTCTGTAGGTGCTGATCCCCAACACTCCCCAATAAATGCCTCAGCCCTTAACTCCAAGTACCATCCTAGACCATCTCCAAGTCGACTGCCCAGGCAACCCTGCTTGTAACAAATGGGGAGAGCTGAAGTGCAAGCGCCTTGCTAAAAGGCATCCTGACACCTCCAAATCTACGGAAGCAATCTCTAGATGTTTGTGTGGTGTTGCAAAGTTTATATAGCGCTTTCATCTCATTAGAGTCTCGAGTCCACTCTATGACTTAGGGATAATTTTATCTCCATTTTACAAATCAGGAGCATGAGTCTCAGAAAAGTTAAGTGACTGCTGCATGGCTCAATTCACTAAACCATCGGTGAGAATCCTAGTGATGGTGGTATAAAAGGTGGCCTTAAGTTTGGGAGCTAAGTTTGACTGTTATCTCCTATATTTTTTCCATTGCTGCCATAACAAATCATCACAAACCCAGTGCCTTAAGACAGCACAAATGTATCATCTCACAGTTCTGTAGGTCAGAAATCCTGGTAAGCTTAGTTGGTTTCCTAGCTTCGTATTTCACAGGGCCAAAATAAAAGTCTTGACGGACTGGTTTCTTACTGCGAGACTCTGGGAAAAGTCAGTTTTCAAGCTCATTCAAGTTATTGGCCCAACCCAGTTCCTTATGGTTGTAGGGCTGAGGTCCTAATTTCCTTGCCAGCTATCAATCAGGGACTGGCCTTTGCTCCTAGGGGCTGCCCACATTCTTTCTTATGTTTTCTGCGTGTCCTCCGACCCCAACATCAGCAGGTCGGGTCCTTCTCATGCCCTGAATCTCTACAACTTTGTTTCTGCTGCATCTCTCTGAATGAGTCTTTTGCCATCCTCTTCTGTTGCATCTCTCTTCTGATTTTGGCCAGAGAAATTTCTTGGCTTGTAAAGGCTCATGTGATTAGACTGGGTAATCCAATCTAAGCAATCCAGGTTAATCTCCCCATTTTAAGGTTCAATAACCAGAATTACACTGGCAAAATCCCTTCACTACAATATCTAGATTAGTGTTTGATTGAACAACTAGGGGACTGGAATCTTGAGGGGATATCTTTGGAATTTCACCTACCACACTGATGACTTATGTATCTAAAACAGATGGCAGACTCAGGGCCCAGGGAGTAGGTTGTTGTCTGATACATTTGAACTTGCTAACTTTGATCGCTGCTTCTGAGAGGGTGAACACCACCGAAATGAGCACTATGAAAAACCAACAAAATTACCCCGTATTCTTCACACTCAGTCCCCATCTCCTTGACTACTCTCTGGTCCAAATATCACTGATAGTTCTTTACGGGCAGGGTTTCCCAAATGTTCCTAATGATAGTATTCACCTGTTTCCTAGGACTCTCCTCTCTAGGTCCTGATTCAGTGAGTCTGGGATGGGGGCCCCAGAAATTTATACTTAAGAAGTACCCCACAGGTCACCTTATCCTAAGGAAAGATGAAGCTACACTGCCCTGAGACCCAGGCCCTTTACTGCCACTACGCGTTTGCATTTGCTGTTTCCTCTGCCTGGGTTACACCTCCCCCTGCTCTTTGCAGGTCCAGCTCCTCCCCATCCCTCAGGCCTTAGTTGTCATGTTCTCTTCTCAAAAAGGATCTCAAAATACCATCCTGTCCACTTGAGATTGGTTCTTCTGTCTAGTTATATTTCAGCCACTCACAGTTTCATTTCCTGTACAGTGCTGATCATAATCTGCACATATTTTATTAAAGAATTTGCTGGTTTCTTATCTACCTCCCAAACTAACATGTAATATTGAACAAGGCAAGGACCATTTTGCAATTTATTGCTTATACTGAGCACACTGCTTGATACTCAAAAAGTGTTCAGTGAAGAAATGAATGAATAAATGAATGAACTGCAGCAAACTCATAAGCATATTACCACGCTCCAATAAAAGCCAAAGTCCCCTAGGGCAAAAACATTCCTTAGAAGCTCAACTGGTGATCTCCCCATTTGCTCAACTGGTGATGTCCCCATTTTCTCAACAAGAATATGTGGGGAAAAATGAAATATTTTTGTCTAATTTGAGTAAACAAACTTTAGAGATGTGGATGCAATAGTCAGTCACCCAATATATGTGTAACCTTAGTATTTCAAACATTAATATTAAGAGTAATAATATTACTCTCTATCCCTATAATAGTTATCACAATTCTCTGCTTAAATAAATATGTACCCAAATGTGTATAGACTTTCACAAATGTTAGTAGATAATCTAAACTGTAGGCTAAAAACTAATTCAAATGTGCCTCAATTGGTCACTGTAAGTGCTATGTCTAAGTCCTATCCTTTGGGGAGCCAAAGCACCCCTGAAACTGATTTTGTTTGTATATATTTCAGATTTGACTCATGAGTGAGTAAACAAATTGAAAACCTCCCTCTTCCTTCACCAGCCCCTAGATCTCTTCTCCATCTTTCTCTGTTCTTCTATGTGCCCCAGGAGGCTGACTTCTGTGGACTGCATCACTCAGACCTCTGTAACCTCTGGCTTCTGGTTGGGTTTAGCTAATGGGGGGTCACCTGGAGAGTAAGCAGAGCACAGGAGATTAAAAAAAGGAGAAAAGGTCAAAGTAATTATTTCTGTGACTTTCTCCTAGTTCCATACCATTCTTCTGTGACAACAATCCCTATGGCGGGGGGAGGGGTGTGTGTGAGGGAATGTCTTCCGTGGTTCCAGCTATCACTGTGCCTGGTAGTTCTGTTTCCTCTTTTGCCTCACCGGGTCTAAGGGTGCTAACAGCCTCCTGATATTGCCATACTCTGGTGCCCCAGCATCCCTTAACTCTACCACTACCTCTAAACAGTTCCTTCACTAAAAAGATACGTTCAAAACTCCCAACTAAGTATACTGTTCTCTTCTGGGACTCTGACCCATTACTCGTTTTCCTTAGCCCAATTTCCCCTTTCATTTGTGTGATTACAAGACTAGAAAAGCTGAGGGGGCATTCCTAGGATATCTTCTGCTCCTGATCATTATATATGACCATTTGGGATGCTAAGCAAAATTTCTTCTGTCTTCATAATTCTAATGTTTTAAAAGACTGAGAAAGGCAAAAATAGTTCACAGTTGGATAGGGATTTTCTTCCCTGCTTAGCAGAAATTAGAGCTAATACTCTAAAGCTGATTTGAATTTTTTTAAACGAGGATGCCAACCTTGAGTACTTATATTTGAAAGCTTAATTGTTCAGCTTTAGAGCATTTTCATTGATTTGTGAATGATAATAAATCATTTGAGTGGAATATTTTGCTTATAAAGTGCTTCATTTGGCTGTATTTCAGGAAATGCATCATGGCAAACAATACTTGTAATATGAATGGTTCAGAAAACAAACAGATAAAGAGCTAATAAAATTTCCATTCTTTGAATCACTATAAATGGGCCTTAGCACTTGAACAAAGCTCATCTAATGAGTATTTACCATTTTGCCTAATTGCAAAGGGACCACTTTCTACAAATGAGTTATAAAATACCCTATGCCCACCTCTGCCACCACTGAATTTTTATACAGGCAAATGAGGTATTGCATGGAAAACGCTTTGCATCTTGGGTGGAAAGGAGACACTGGTGTTGTGGAAACAGTGGACTGGGAAGTATTCTAACTATGACATGTTCTAGAAATAAAACTTTCAAGAAGTTACTTCATCTATTCATTCTTTGGGTTTCTCATCTTTAAAGCAAGAGTAATAAAACCTTCCAACTTCATAAATGATGAGTAAATACATTAGTTTGTGTTCCCTCCAAAACAGAGCCTGAGACAAGGACTAGAGAGCAGGTGGTTTACTTGGGAGGTAGTCCTGTAAAGCAGGAATGAGGGAACAGGAAGAATGAGAAAAATACAATAAAAAGATTTCATGAATGACCTTGTTACCACCATGAATAACCCAAACTCACACCCACTGGGCATTCTCTGAGCATCCATGTGGAATGATTCTCAGAGTTGGTTCTCTAAAGGGAAGCAGAGGGCAGTGGCTAATGCATTTATCCAGCGACTCTTCACTTGTTGAAGGCTGCCACCAGATATTAACTCCCTAGCACCTCCAGTTGTGCCTTCCAGAGGTTAAGAGGACCTCTGGGGTCCTAGGGCAGAAAAGAACAGCAATGCTTGAGGTCAGATGCTTTTAGGGTACATGGAACTGTCCACTTCAGAGGTGCTGAAACTGGAGGGATGTGACATGGGGGGAAAAAATGTGTCTGTTAGAGGAAATATACTTCATTTTTTAAAAAAGATTTTATTTATTTATTTGACAGAGAGAGACACAGCGAGAGAGGGAACACAAGCAGGGGGAGTCGGAGAGGGAGAAGCAGGCTTCCCGCCAAGCAGGGAGCCCAATGTGGGGCTCGATCCCAGGACGCTGGGACCATGACCTGAGCCGAAGGCAGACACTTAATGACTGAGCCACCCAGGTGCCCCCAGGAAATATACTTTAAATGCTTTTAGTTCATAGCCTGAACTAAGGCAGTTGTGGTGGGGATGGGGAGGAAGATTTCAAGAGACATCTGAGATAGAAATGACAAGGCTCATGACTAGCCGAATAGAAAAATCCAGAATGAACTTGATACTTCTAGCATAAAAGGCTAGATAGATAACTGAGTTGATCACTAAGATAGGAATATGGTGCTAGGTCAGTTTTGTTGAAGAAAAATGACGAGATCTGTATTAGGCAAAGTTGGTTGAGGATAAGGAATCTGTTCACTTTCCAGTTTCCACAATGTTGAGAAAGGCAAATATTTTATCATTATGATGTAATTCTAGAACTCTAATGCCTTGTGGCAACAGCATTCTCAACCTAGGACAGTAAGTGGGAAATTAGTGGAGTTTCCTTTTCTGTAACAAATAGGCAGTAAGATGAATCAACGAATAGGTTTCATATTAAGTGATGTTGGAGTTGGGAGTATTTAGTCCTCTCCATGTCTGATATTTCCTTCAACATGGAGGGATATCCATTAGTGTTGTCCTTCTGGCCTCTCCATCTGAAAATGACTTCTCAGCCCACCCTTTTATCAGAGACTTGTGGTTTTCCAGGGACACTGGTCACTTGGTAGAGTAAGTCTGATTGATTCTGGAAATCCAGTTGTCCATAAATATAAACCACATTCTCCCAATATCCTAAATACTGGTTTTCCCTGTGAGTTTAGAGCCCAGGTAGTAAAAAGGGATACTACTAGGGCTCCCTGAACAACTACAAATGAAGGTCATTCAACCAGAAAGAACCTCCAAAGTCCTGCCCACAAATTGCAGTTCATTCCAGAAAGGTATTTGCAGCAAATAGAGATTTAATAATTACTTAGGAATAGGCTAGGTTTCAGAAATGAAATAAGAGCACACATTTCCAGGAATTTAACATAGGGATAAACCAGAAATCTAGACAGAGCTTTGACCTTGAATGGCCCCAACTGATTAACTATACAATTATATATGTAATCAGAGTGCATAGATAGAATACACAGAAATACCGGAAATATAAAGGGAGTTAAAAAAGGAAATATTTCCTTTTGGAACAGAACATCTTTATAGGACATACTGATCTAATTTACCAGAAGGGACAGCATTTTCTGGCTATTTCTCTTTTGGGGTCAGACAGCCAATTTTCCCTGTTACCAGGCATCTTGGCAGAATTAATATCTCTTTGTGCTTGAAAGGACCTTAGAAAATTAATTTAGCCCCCTTATTTTCTGCTCCCTCTAAACCAGGGTGGACAAAGTTTTTGCTGTTGTTGTTGTTTTTTCATAAAGGGCAAGTAAATACTTTGGATGCCACAGGGTCTCTGTCACAATAATTCAAGGCACTGGAGGGAGCCATAGACAATGTGTAAGTGAACGGGTGTGGCTGCATGCTAAGAAAATTTGGTTTCTAAAATAGGGGGTGGGCCTGTAGGCTGTGATTTGTCAATCCCTGCCCTAACCAGGTGCTAAAATGTGGTCGTGGACCAGTGCCCATCTAAAATAAGGGATTCTCGGGGCGCCTGGGTGGCTCAGTCATTAAGTGTCTGCCTTCAGCTCAGGTCATGATCCCAGGGTCCTGGGATCGAGCCCCGCATCGGGCTCCCTGCTCAGCGGGAAGCCTGCTTCTCCCTCTCCCACTCCCCCTGCTTGTGTTCCCTGTCTCGCTGTGTCTCTCTCTGTCAAATAAATAAATAAATAAATAATCTTAAAAATAAAATAAGGGATTCTCAAGGGTCCACAGTGAGATAGGTACAGAAATTGACAGCAAGCATTTAGAAACTTGCACTGCCATTGGGCATTGTCAACAGCCAAGCACATGGTATTTGTAGTAATTCATTCTTGCTGTATTTCACAAAAGCATCAGGCAATGATGAATTGGAAATACAACACTGTTCCTTCAGCCAAACAGTTTGAGAAGCAAGACTCTAAATTCCAAGCTCATCCTCGCTTTCCAGACAGGCAGTGAGACTCCAAGAATGGAGCTGCTCTGTGTCACCCAGCCAGATAGAGGAAGAGCCAGAATATGAACCGGCTTTCCTGATTCCTATCCCAGTGATGTTCCCCCATCTGGTACAAATTTCACAAAATCCCCTGTGTGGTACAAAGTCTATGTTAATGACTTTAAGCCTTAAAATCTTTTTCACAAGGCCACATCTATAACTTTGAGCCCTGTTGACTGCCCAGAAGTTTCGATGATCACATGCCAAATGATTTCCTGTCAAGGCAGAGAATAAAACCCTTCAGCTTCTGAACTTCTCATCCTATGTCTGATGCTACCCAGGCGCAGGCTATTGCTCCAAGCCAGTCTGCCTTTCTCAATTATTTAATTAAGATTCTGTAATTTCCAGGCCAAACAGCTGTGAGAAAATAAAAATTAATTATAGTACCCCTTTTCACCCCCACTCATGCAAAGTTGCTGGGTCATGAGGAGGACCCTCTGTATCTCAATGAAACAAAAAGCCACATTATTCCAAATATTCTGCCCCCTTCTATTCCCTACCATCCACCTGGGAGATTTTCAACCCTCACTTATACAAGGGAAAAAAAATAGCTACTTCTGTACGCAGAGAGAGTCTGGATAGCTATTAACAATACAGTGAGTGATGAGGGGCAAAGGCAATGTCACTGGAAGATGGAGCAGCTGACATAATTTGTGGAGGGCTCTTTAAGGCCTACAAATCTAAGTGATGCCAAAGATTCATTGACCGTGTTAGCAATAGCAGCTTAAAGAATGGTTACTTAAAAATGAATGAAAAATATGGATTCAGAAATGAAAAAGATGACGATTCCTGCTAACATAAGCCAGCCTGTAGGGTAAAATGGCCACACCACGGTAGGTCAAGGATCAGTTCTAGAAACAACTGCTTGAATTTTATTTAGAGGACATTTAAATGCCTAAGAGTCTCTATTTCAGATTCCACTGATTTAACATCATTGGTGAATGATTTGAGACTTGGGCCAAAGTTTGCTTCTGTTGAATAAACTCTACATAGATTGGAAACAATTAATGTCAGACACTTACAATAGACTTGATTCATACTGATAGACTTATTTCTAGTTTTATACCATTTTTCTCTGTTCCTTAAACAGAACCCTCAAGAGCCTTCGCTAGGTGACATGGCAAACTTACTTATTTTCTCAGTATCTGCATGAAACAAAAGGCATTTATTTTAAAATGTCCTCTAGTTCATATGTTCACATGGTTCTGATGGGCCTTTTCTTTGCATTAATCCAGATTAGTGTTGACTGGGACTTTTAGGATCATTGTATTGTTGCTCTATGTAGGGCAATGAAAACATCCAGGCTTACATTCACTCAAAAATTCTCACCGAGGGCGCCTGGGTGGCTCAGTTGGTTAAGCGACTGCCTTCGGCTCAGGTCATGATCCTGGAGTCCCGGGATCGAGTCCCACATCAGGCTCCCTGCTCGGCGGGGAGTCTGCTTCTCCCTCTGACCCTCCCCTCCTCATGCTCTCTCTCTCTCAAATAAATAAATAAAATCTTAAAAAAAAAAAAAAATTCTCACCGAGAGGGGTGCCTGGGTGGCTCAGTCAGTTAAACTTAAGCGTCTGCCTTCGGCTCAGGTCATGATCCCAGGGTCCTGGGATTGAGCCCCAAGTCGGGCTCCCTGCTCAGCGGGAAGTCTGCTTCTCCTTCTCTCTCTGCCCCTCCTCCCTGCTTCTACGTGCTCATGCTCTCTCTTTCTCTCTCAAATAAATAAATAAAATCTTTTAAAAAATTCTCACCATGAGGGAATGTAAAATGAATTGTCTATATGGAAAACAATATGAAGATACTACATAAAAGTGGAATAATATAGTATTTGTCTTTTCGTAACTGGCTTATTTCACTTAGTATAATATCCTCAAGGTTCATCCATGTTGCATGTAACAAGATTTCTTTCTTTTTTTTAAGGCTGAACGGTAGTTCATTTTATGTATGTTAAGTAGTCCAACTCACAGAAAGTAGAATCGGGGTTGCCAGGGGCTGGGAGAAGAGAGAAATGGGGAGTTGCTGTTTGATGGGTATAGTTTCAATTACATGAGATTGAAAAGATTTAGAGATCTGTTGCACAACAATGTGAATATAATTAGCAATACTGAACTATACACTTAGAAACTGTTAAGCTGGTAAACTGTGTGTTCTACCACAATTTTTATTTTTTTTTAAAGATTTTATTTATTTATTTGAGAGAGAGAATGAGATAGAGAGAGAGCATGAGGGGGGAGGGTCAGAGGGAGAAGCAGACTCCCTGCTGACAGCAGGGAGCCCGGTGCGGGACTCGATCCTGGGACTCCAGGATCATGACCTGAGCCGAAGGCAGTCGCCCAACCAACTGAGCCACCCAGGCGCCCGTCTACCACAATTTTTAAAGTTAATTTAAAAAATACTCACTCATCTTTATGTGTGTCCCCATGGATGAAGAGGCAGTGTGGTAGTGAGAAGACCGCATAGACTCTGGCATTGGTAGTCCAAAGTTCAAATTCAGCCCCGCCACTTACCAGCTCTGCTGGGTCAGTCAAGTGAAGGTTCTAAGCTTCAGCTCCCTCATCTAAGATATACTCAGCTTGTGAAACCCTTGATCAGACTAAAAGTAATCATGACTATAAAGCTTCTAGCATGTTCAAAAAACAACAGCTATAATGATGACAATGATGTTGTTGCAAGGTGGTAGAGGAAGGGAAAAGAATAAAAGAGAAGGCCCAGCCCTAAGAGCCTTTTAGTGATATTTAGGTTTTTCTCTGACTTGTTTCTATCTAGAAGATAAAGAAACCCCTTCAGTTTTTCTTGAGATGCTGTAGCAAGCCAGCCTAAGTGGCAAACTTAGTCCCTTATTTCATAACGGGGTCATTTAAATGACAAGCCCACAACCTCTTACTATTCCAAACCCTTCATTTCCCAGAAGCAAAATAACTTCTTCAAATAATAACCTGCACCTGGCTGCCACTAAATTTTATAAGCATTGGCTATGAAAGAGACAGTCTGTGTTGAAAAGCCAGGAGGGAAACACTCTATACCACACATCACTGCTCCATCCTTGGATAAATTTATCTTCATGCTCATACATGTTAGCTGGCATGCAACCTCTATGTTTTATGACTGGTAAGTCACAGATTATAATACCATGTATTATACTTACTCCAGTATTTTTCTCCAGTATAGGTTATTTATAGGGCCTTCTTTTTGAAATTTTAGTCTTAGGAAAAACTTGTCATGGAGTATCATGATTTGGGCTCTAAAGAATTTTTAATACAGTGTACTGGGTCCTCACGAAATGTGAATGAGTAGAAAGTAAAAAGGGGCCAGATGGCTAAAGAGTGGTGGGGTTTTTTTCCACCTTAAATGATCAATAAAAACAAAGAAATCTTTTTTTTTTTTTTGAGAGAGAGAGAGAGAGAGAGCGCACACGCATGCACGGGGGTGGGGGTTGGTGGGCAGGGATAGAGGGAGAGAAAGAATCTTAAGCAGGCTCCATGCCCAGTGTGGAGCCCGATGTGGGGCCCGATCTCAGGACCCTGAGATCATGACCATGAGATCATGACCTGAGTCAAGATCAAGAGTTGGATGCTTAACCGACTGAGCCACCCAGGCGCCCCATTAAAAACAAAGTTCTTAAACAGGTTTCAGATCCTTATTATCTAGGCCAGGGGCTGGCAAACTGTTTCTGTAAAGAACCAGACAGTAAATAGTTCAGGCTTGCAGGTCACAGTGGCTCTGTCAGAACTATTCAACTCTGCTGTTGTAGCGTGAAAGTAGTCATAGACAACACACAAATAAATTAGTGTGCCTGTATTTATGGGCCCTGCATTTATGGACACTGAAATGTGTTCCAATAAAGCTGTATTTATGGACACTGAAACGTGAATTTCAAATAATTTTCACTTGTCATGAAATATTCTTCTTTTGATTTTTTTCAACCATTTAAAAATGTAAAAAATCATCCTTAGCCCGCAGGCTATACAAAAATAGGCCACAGGCCAGATCTGACCTGCAAGCTATAGTTTGCTGACCCCTGATCTAGGTAAATTGTCCTTTGGAATGTTGTCAATACCAAGAGGTGTCCTAAATATCCACAAAATAAAATCCAAACATCTTTGTCTAACATACCAAGCCTTTTGTTATCTGACCCAAATCTCTTCTCCCACTACCATGCTCCAGCCATCTTCCATCTAAGTCATCTGGTTTTTCATCATTCCAGAATATACCATGGACTGTCATTATCACCATGCCTGTTCTTTCCCCACCAATTCTATGTGGTAAAAACTCATTCATGTCTTAATGTACAGCTCCCATACCATGTTCTCCGTGAAAAATTCCTTGATGTACTCCTTCCCCTGGTGAGAACAAATCCTTCATGCCCTTCAGGTTCGTGGGTGCCCTTTGTATGTACCTCCCCTGTGACATATGTGTTAGCATCATATATCATGCTGTTTTTGTTTATATTCTAATCAGATGGTCATCTCTGTGGGGAAAGAAAAAATGTGTATTATTCATGGCTATATAGCCCCTGAGAGCCATTTCTTAACACATTGCCTAGTATGCAGCAGGTGTTCAATAAATACTTGTTAATGAATGGGTTTGTTAATGTATTCAGACACATGATCAGAGCGACTTTAAAATATGCTAACACATTTCTATCCTTGTTCTCTTTAAGCCCTGATCAGGAGGGGATCAGGAGCTTTCCTCTGAAAAGGGGACAATACCTGAAGAGCTACCAAATGTTTGGGACAACTTACCATCTGAGCCCTTACACTGGCAGCAGGTGGACAGAGCTTCCAATGCTTCTGAGATAAGAGTCGCGTCACAAGGCAGTATTTCATGGAATCCTAGAAAGTAGAACTTTAGGGAACTTTAGCAGTCACCTAATCCCACAAATCTGTGTGAAATGAGGTGGAGCTCAGAAAGAAGACTGAACATACTAACTGCACCCCCGGGGACACAACCCTGAGCCAGAGCTTGTTCAACTCCACTTTGTTGAATATGCATTTTCATTCCTTACAGGTAAGTATCTAGAAGTGGAATTGCTAAGACAAAAGTAGGTGTGTGTTTGGGGGGGGGGGTTGTTTTATTTTGTTTTCTAGAGAAGGAAAGAGAGAGCAAGCGAGCACGGAGGTGGGGGGTGGGCAGAGGGAGAGGGAGAATCTTAAGCAGGCTCCACACCCAGCATGGAGCCTGACGTGGGGCTCACGACCCTGAGATCATGACCTAAATGGAAATCAAGAGTCGGACGCATAACCTACTGAGCCACCCAGCGCCCCAGTGGGTGTGTAACTGTATCAGAAAACTAAACTGTTCTCCCAAGCACCTGTACCACTTCACATTTCCAGCAGTAGTGTATGAGGGAATTCAATTCCTTTGCACCCTTGCCACACATGGTAGGGTCAATGATTTTACCGTTAGCCATTCTGGCGGGTAGTGGTATTCCCTGGAACCATAGCAGAGGTTCCAGGGAGCATCTCACACATTTTATTTTGCATTTAATTTGCATTTTCCTGTTGACTTATGATGTTGAACACTTTTTCATGTGCTTATTGACTGCTCGTATAGTATCCTTAGTAAAGTGTCTGTTTAAGTCTTTTGCCCACTTTTTTATTGAGCTCTGTCCTTTTATTGGGCTATAGGGGTTCTGTAGCCTGCCATATTTTAAAAAGAGCCTTGCAAATAGTTTTTAGAACATTTGACCAGAATAAATGTATTTTGGCTCACGGTATTTTATTAACATCTCACCCACATTAACAATTTACGCCCCACATCATATTCCTAAGCAGTGATACAACTTATATTTCTTTGCACACTAAACTGACTCATACTTTCAACTTGCAGCTGAAACACTCAATTTCTGCCACAGATTCCTACAAAAAAGCTGCACTATTCCAATCCAATATATGAAAATAGATGTGAACTAAATTGAATTTCTCATATTGTCATCAGGCCTGTTGACCAAAAGCTATTTGATTTGCAAAGCCCTTCCTGGGTAGATGGGTCAGTGTTTATTTTCATGGATTTTGCTGTTCTAAATCAAATCAACCAACAGTCCTTTATTGAATGCTCTAAGTCATCTCTGTAAGGCATTTCATGCATTACATATTAAATTCCAGTTCACAAATTCAATTCCTCTTTTTTGACCCAAGTTTTATTTGTGTTCTTTTGACAGCCTGTATTAAGCCTTTTCATCATTTTTAGCAGCCAGATGTCCAAATAGGAAAGCAAATTATTTCCCTGAAATTCGACATCATCACAATTCCAGTGCAAGTAACGACAATAACACTAATAAAACCTCAAATTTTTGTAATAATTCACAGCATGTGCATACAATTCAACTACACCTTACTACCACTCCATAGGGTAGAAATTACCTTTCTGTTTCACTGGTAACAGAAATTGTTTCAGGAAGTAAAGAAACTTCTCTGAGGTCATGTAGCTATTGACTAGGAAGGAGAAAAATCTGAACCCTTGTGTTACAAAAGAGCCCACTGGTCTTTCCACATTGTGAGGAATATTTTCCAAAGTGGTGTCTATTCCAAAATTAGACACAAAGGAACAAATGTAATTCCTACTAAGTGCTGCTATAAATCAGGTAACCCAGGAATTTGGCTCCTTCTTCAGCCCATGTCAACATATTTTAGTGACCTCATTATTTAGAAAGAGAAGTCAAAGAATCAGAAAAGCACAAGGAAATTACAGATCAGTTGAAGTCATACCACACAATTATTTGGAACATTTAGACATCCTTCCAAATTGCTCACTCTCAATTTCCCCTCCACTTTGTCTCTCATGGTCTACACACACACACACACACACACACACACACACACCCCTACACCTATGTGGAATTATTGAGGTCATGCACCTATATATCTTTATTGGCAAGGGTCCTTCACCAGTCTTATCAGAGGTTCCCGGGAGCACCTCATACATGATGGGGAGTCCACTCTACTCCAGCACCCCTGTTACATGGCCAACCTGCTGCCTCCCCTCTTACAGAGTACTGCCAGTTGGATCTTGGCTCTGCAGGGCACAGCTATCCTTGCTGGGTGACCACTGCTGCTTCCTAACTTCCCACAAAGGAACACTATCATCCCATCACCCTCCTCCTCACAAGTGAGGAACATACCCTGTTCCAGATCTCTCATCAGCACATCACAAACCAGGCTAGGCTTTTTCCCAAGACTTCCCTGTAAAGCTAGTGATAATCCAAAGAACATTTAAAAAAAACAGAATCATTTGATAGCAGTACCCAAATGAAGACCCATCTTTAGAGTCCCTCAGGAGGGTAGTTCTCAGCCTTGCTCCCAGCCTCCACATGGCATATGACACCTCCCACCATGAGGAGTATGTCTAATGCTGACCCTAGGTTTCAGAAAGAGAAGAATTGCTGATCACAAGGAGAACTGACATGCTATGTAGGCACAAACACTTATTCCACCACAAAGATGTGGTCCAACCATATGGCCTCAACAGAAGTCAGAGGACACCTGCTAATGGAAAAGTCTATTCGGCATCAAGCGTGAGAATATGAGCACATCCACTGACTGACCCTGGGCCTGCTGGACTCTTAAGAAACCCATGCCAAACTTGTTTGAAATCTGCTTCCTGGCATCAGCTTAAAGGCATCCTATCACGTCCTATGAGCCTACCTCCTGTGGTGACCAGAGAACTGTACTCATGACCTGTCTCATTTGGTGGATTTCCTCCTTTTTGCTCTGCATCTCACTCTTTCAATTTCTGTTCAGAGAGGCAGAGAGGTGGGCTGAGCTCACACCTGAGCAATGTAGCTCTCCTTTCATAGGCCAACAACAAATCCAGTTATGGGACCACTTTCATTTTTTGTTTACCATTTATCACCTGAGTTCAGTTCCTCAAGTTCCCATTACTCAGTCTTCAATAAAACCACAGGGAAGAAAAAAAAACTCAACAGACCATTTCTGACTTGCTTCACCAAACTTGTCAGCTTTTTTTCTGAGTTCTTTAATATTCTATGAGAATTATAAATTACATACATATACACATATACACACACATATATATGTATCTATGTTATTTTACTTAAATGGAATCATACTACAAGGACTGATTATTCCCACTCAATAATACATCATGAACATCTTCCCATATCAATATATTTATAACATGTTTTCTAAAGGCTAAACACTTCTCTATTGCATTTATCTGCCATAATATTTTTAATTAGTTCCAATCAATGTACATTGAGGCCATAGATCAGGATTCTTTGACCACAGGTGGTAAAACCAAATTCAAATTAATTATGCAAAATGGGGAATCTGTTGGCTAATATAACTGAAAATGTAATGGGTAGATCAAGAATGATTAGATACTCAGGCTGAAATATCAAGGATTGATCTCTAATAATTTCTCACTCTACTCATCTCTGCTTCACTTTGCCTTCTGTATTTATTATCTTTTCTCCCATGCTGCTAAGGGAGAAAAAGGTGGAGAGCCATGATAAAGAGACTTTCTAAGAATCTTATGGCATGGGGGAAGGGAATTCCTCAAGGTAACATCAGACTGCATTTATCAGATAAAGATAAAATAACAGGGGCGCCTGGGTGGCTCAGTTGGTTAAGCGACTGCCTTCGGCTCAGGTCATGATCCTGGAGTCCTGGGATCGAGTCCCACATCGGGCTCCCTGCTCGGCAGGGACTCTGCTTCTCCCTCTGACCCTCCTCCCTCTCATGCTCTCTGTCTCTCATTCTCTCTCTCGCAAATAAATAAAATCTTAAAAAAAAAAAGAAAAAAATTTAAAAAAAAAGATAAAATAACAATACCAAAAGCTGATAAAGAAAGCGCTAGAAAACTATAGCTAAATCGCTTCAAATGTGATGTAAAAATATTAAATATCCTAAAAAAAAATCTACCAACATGTGAATAGCACATCTTAACTAGTTTTCATTCTAGAAATTCAAGAATTTTTTTCAATATTTGGGTATCAACAATTATAAATTACAATTACTATATTGAAAGGTCAAAGAAGAAAATACCTAATAGGTCAAGAAAGAAAAACAGGAAAGAAAAACAGGATGAGAAAAGGCCACTAGCCTCCCATCTGAGTCAGTTCCCTTTAAAAAAAAAAAAAAAAAAAAAACTGGGAAATTGGAACCTGTGCACACTGTTGGTGGGAATGCAAAATGGTGCAGCCACTATGGAAAACAACACAGAGGTTCCTCAAATAATTAAAAATAGAACTACCATAGGATCCAGCAACCTCACTTCTGGGTACATATTCAAAAGAACTGACATCAGGATCTCAAAGAGATTGAATACTCCCATGTTCATTGTAGCACTATCTGTAATAAGATGTTTCTAAGATGTAGAAACAAACTAAATGTCCATCGACAGATGACTGGATAAGGAAAATGTGATATGTACACGCAAGAAAAAACCATTCGGCTTTGTTAAAGTAATTAAACAGGGAGGAGCGCCTGGCTGGCTCAGTGGAGCATACCGACTCTTGATCTTGGGGTTGTAAATTCAAGCCCCACTTTGTGTGTACAGATTATTTTAAAAAATAAAAAATAACTGTCAAATAAATAAATAAAATCTTAAAAAAAAAAAAGAAATCAAGGGCGCCTGGGTGGCTCAGATGGTTAAACGTCTGCCTTCAGCTCAGGTCATGATCCCAGGGTCCTGGGATCGAGCCCCACATCAGGCTCCTGGCTCAGCGGGGAGCCTGCTTCTCCCTCTGCCTCTCCCCCTGCTCATGCTCTCTCTCTCTCTGTGTCTCAAATGAATAAATTAA